>NC_137468.1:140460655-140888155 GCF_964235325.1 Thermobia domestica
TTTCATGAAATGAAATGAAATCTTTCAGTTTTACGTCCCACGGTTATGCCGGTTAGGCTAAAGGACACGGTGATGATGAGAGATGAGTGAAATGGTGGAATGAAGAAAGTGGGAGGAAACGGGAGAACCCCGAGAAAACCCACAATCACGGTTTTTGTCCACCACAAAGTCCACACAGCGCGAGCTGGGATCAAACCAGGGACCCCAAGCACCGAAGGTGTTAAAATTTCATGTTCTTATCGTATATGGAAAAAGAAAGTGGGCCTCTCGAACGGCGGGGAGCTTCCCTAGGGAGCAGTTGGCCCCTTGCTCCACATAAGTTACGGCCCTGATGATATAAAAAAGAAAGGGTAGGGGGTTAACGACCGTAATATCAAATGGCACGATGGATTACTTATGATAATCTCGAACTAAAATATTACATTTCACTTTATTTCTTATTCTATCTTAGTCCTCTCCTGCTGGTCTATGGTAAGCGCGTATTCGTTTGGTGCATGATGTCTCAAGTTCGATTCCCGGTGGGAGAGCAAAAAAGTTAAAAATCGTAATAATTCACCTTCATTAAGCATCCGTCTCTCACACAGCCTAAAGTGCATAACCGTGGATTTAAACTAAAAAATATCTACCTCAATTCGTAAATGGAAGCCATCGTAAAACAGAAGAAAAAGTATTTACTTTTTTAATATTTGTGATGAAAAATTAAAAATAACTTGGAATATTAAAATATACAAAAATCACACTAATAATACGCATCAACTGTTTATTGACAACACAAAGATTATCTATCTTGAGCTACTTCTCTGGTGTGAAAATATCTTTAAAAAAAAAAAAAACTAAATATATAAATTCTTTACTGTTTTTCTCTGAAACAAAACTCATGACCTAATTTCTATCATCAATCTATGTCATAGATTGATCACGGAACAAAAATAGATAATTCTAGAACAAAAGTCTTTAAAAAAAAAGTTGTGCTTCATCATGCCAAAAATATTTTGTTTCTTCGGTTTCATGTGATTGTAAGAAGAGAAATCAATATCACTTGAAGCTACGGTACGATAACCTATTCATTATAGAATACACTACAGTAACTTTCCACTTACATTTTGAATTCAGCTTTTAGAACCATTTGGACAATTATGGAGTCAGACAACGCGCGCTCAAGTTACACAAATAAGCAATAATTAATAGCTTAAATATAATTATTATTTTACTCCAAACATAGACGGAATAGTTAATCTGATCTAGGGTGGCAGCATCTTAGGAGAATAGAAGCAGATAATAATGACGATATAACAAACTGATATATACATACCTTGTACTCTGAGTCATTATAAGTGAGGAACTGCTTTTTGAGGGAACGTAACGTAAACTTATCAATAATTTAAATAAGCAATACTTTAAATTTTAATGTATCATTTATTTTACATATACAACTCATCACCTACAAGAAAGACGCGCTCAATCAACGCAAAAGTCCTCATATATTCTTGAAGTTGACTGACTTCTTAACTCACATAAGAACCAAGTACATTTTACCTTTAAATCCTCAACAATCTCTTTCTCACAACACAAACAATCTATAACAAGGTTTAATGATATGATATTAAAGCAGGTACTGGAATAACATTGTTGCAACTAACAGACCAATTAGTGAGGACGTAACTGTGTACTCACGAAATTGTAGCACGGATTTCTACTAAATCAAGCCGAAAAAAAAGAATAGTAAAAATACATCATCTTCACTTATTAACCATCTCTCTTTCTTTCTCTAAAAGAAAAAAAAATCTTTCAGGCTTTAGGTAGCATACTTTATTTCATGCAAAACCCAATAGAAAATTTTCTGTTCCCTTCAGACGGTAAATCCATGTCACCGATCCATGCAGCGGAACAGGTGGAGTACATTTATTGAAACTTTTCGGTTAACATTTTAATTGTTAATATTAAGCTGTCTTCCGCTTGGACTGCAGGTAGTATATTACTGAGTATTCCGGACAAAACGTACAGTGCTTACAAACCAAAAACGGGAAATAAAAGGATGAAACGAAAATTGAGACAGGACAATGTTATGAATGCATCGAATGGAGTGTTCTACTTAACCCATAGGAACATCTTTCATGGAGTCCCGAAGGGTCACCGAAAAAAAAATTATATGTTCCATTTCCTAGAAATATGTACTCGAAAGTTCATTATGTATATAATTTTCGTACTACTGAGAAAGAAATTAAAAGATAATTATAGACAAAATAAGAGTTTTAACACTAAAGTGGGGTCACAGGCATCACACAGTGGCAGGATCCAAGATTAAAACAATTTTTCCCTTATAGGATTTTAATAGTAAATATTATTACGATACGCCCGTCTTCTGAATATCGATCTTTAGAGGCAAAAAAAAGTATAAGTACTTAAATCATGATGTGAAGTGCTGTCGTTATGAGAAAAGAGTTCAAGTGTGAGCCCTTAGCAGATTATTTTAATCTAATATACTGCATCTGCATCAATCTGAACATTTCATCTAACCCTGGGAAACATATTCAATTGAATAGGAGATTACAGAATAGAAAGGAAAACTAATGCTAACAAAGAAGAATTACTGACCCGCTCACAAAATAACTTAAATAGCAGAATTCATCTTAGCGTCATCTTTAGAAATCTTTGCGTCATTTTACAAGGATGCACGACATCAGCAACACCAATACAGAGAAAAGCTCTCCAATGAGTAGAAAGACCAAGTGAACAGACCAATGAGAAGAAACTTTCTTAATCTATCTATGAGAATGGAAGTCTGTAATTTGAAGAAGGGTGAAGCACTTTCATCGCAGAATAATAATAATACTATGAATGTACGTTGGAGGTTTTCGAAGAGTAAATGCCTACTTATCATTAAGAAGTAATGAAGTTGATTAAGTAACGAAGTCCGGATAAACGTCCCTTACCGCCATCGAGAGTGTAAAACCAGGTATTAACTGAACTGAGTTGAATTCAATTGAATAATACAAAATTTAATACACAAATAAAGGACTTATAAAAAGTTAATTTTAATAGCATTTATTAGTACCATCGCCATTTAAAAAATAATCGTTTTTAATATTTACAGAAATCAAAGAATTATGATAAAACTTTTCAGCGTAAGCTATTTAGTACTTAAGTGAAATAGTCTGTGTTGTAAAGAATAGACATGCACAACGTAGGTCTAAAGAGTGCATGAATTCCTGCTATTTTCAAAGATGAAAAAAATTGATAAAAATGAAGGTTAAGAAAAATAACGCAATGTTTTCTGTGACTTAATCCATAATAAATAACCTTGTTACATTACGTTTACGTGGTTTATCGATGAAGGCGAGGTTTTCTTGCATGATGATGATGTAAACAACAACAACAACAACAAAAATAAAGACTCTGATATATTTTGGCTGAATGATAGAGCGTTTATCTTTGGTGCGACAGGTCCGTGTTTTGATTCCTTGCCGCACGAGTTTGTGATTAACAACATCGTATCTGTAAGAATTTTCGATGTTTCAAACTTTCCTCATACATTTCCATTCTAATAATTTTTAATAATCATTCACTTTAATTAATCATTTGTCTGCTTTACTCTTCACGGAACATAAAACTAGAAATTTAATTTAATTTAATTTTTTAAAAAAATAATATTCCTTCATACTGGATTAATCAAAACATCATTAATGATTCAATGAAGTAATATTAGTTTCTCATAAATATCGTTAGTTTACCGAAAGTAGCAGACTTTACTTTTCTGTTTTTTTGGAATATGTCCTGAATGACTACAAATTAATAAATCAATACTTGTGAAAATCTTTTAAAAGAAAAGCTAATATTCGTAATGGTTATAATGTATAGTCTACTAGTTTCGTTCATGCTTAGATTTGAAACAGGTATGCACTGAGCAAAGTCCGTTATCCGGATAGCGATATTTTGTGCAAATATACGGAATCCACACGTTTACTTCGGAAATCTGAACTGAGCATATGTTATCCATATCCTACCTATAGAACCTATTTTCCGCTTAGATGTTACATCATGCTGCTGCACGATGTCTGACATCTAACAGTCTTCTGTATATGACGTACGTATACGTATGTTACATACGTTCATCTGTATGTGAGACTGCACATAAACAGTTCATTCTTTCATACTGAAAGTACGTATAGATGAAACACTTATAAGGAAAGTGTTATAAAACATACGTTTTGAGTTATACTTTGATGCAGCATATACTTGTACGTTAAATCCAAAAACTACAGAATTTACGCGTGTAACTTACGTTTTTACGAACGTCACATACATTTTTCACTGTGTAATTACTCACACTTAAACAAGGAAATTAGAAATGAAGATCACATATACGTTATTGCTTTTAAATATTTATTTTACGTTGAAGACTTTGAAAATTAGTTAGGAAACTACTTTTCAACTTTTATTTTCTATTATTTTGTGAGAAAGTCTCTGCAGTCTCTCTTGTTATGGAGTATGTTATATCCAAGGTCTCTATATAGAAAGTTCTATCTCTTTCTAGTTTATATTACTTATACATAACGCATGCCTATTAAATGTAGTTATTAAAGCAACATTAACGCAGGATTTTCTCTCTTATATATATACGCATTTCATCGGAATTGTTCGGTTCTATATTGTGCTTAGCTGCTGAATCGCTAATTGTAACAACGAGAACGGGAAATAGCTCATTCAGTATTCTCTAGCGATCGATAATTATGTTTTAAATGAGGGTTCTCAATCAGCAATTCACGCCATTGCAATACAATTTTTGATTGAGCGATGAATAAGCGTAGAAAACAATATAGGCAAAAAAAGAAAATAAAACAATATTTTAAACTGAATATGACATCAATGAGTTTCACTTTTTGTTATTGCCAATAACTAAATAGTGTAACTTCAAATAAGTGTAATCAAACATAAAACACATATGAGCTAAATGTTTGAGAACAAATGGACTATGAAGAGATTATACAGAAAAAGGATTCACTCCCGTTCTGCCTAAAGGCCCTTCAGCACTTTGTAGATAATATTTTAAATGATGTTATCTTTAAGCAGAACAAGAATTCCCGTTCTCCCCAATCTTTGGAGACAGGGAATGTGGGGAGGGTTTTTGTTTTTAAGGGAAATGCAGCACTACAATGACTCCTAGCGTGTTTTTACGCAGATCGGAACTTATAGGTATACAATGACTGTAGTAACGAAGGCGAGGACAAAATCCAACGAAAATCTGACTAGGCGGACAAAATCCAAGGGATAAAATCATAGGAGTATAACAGTATATAATTATTTCCTTCCTTCAATTGTCATATATTCTAAAGCGTTATCGGTATTTTTGAATTTACTGAAATAACTTTTTTCTTTCTTTTAAAACACTGATAACCCAATAAAACATAAAAATATTGTAATAAAAAGGCGGATTGGCTATAATTATTTTACACACACCCATATGAAAAATTTTGGGTACTCTTACTTATTATACATTTAATACATTTGAAATACGTTCAGCATGTTACTCTAAAAAAAATATTTTAATTACGAAAAATAACTGGTGTTATTTGATTTTTAAAAATTATCCTTATGAGGTAGCATATAGCAGTCTTTTATTTCGAGTGTTGTATAGATATTTATTCATTTTAATTCTGAAATGCTGATCATTTTTTTTAAAGCAAAGATCAAAATGTGAAATATACAGGGGATAGACAAAAAATCTAAAAAAACTTCGTACAGGACACGTAAGTTTGGCCCTCCACTGTACAACACGTGTTGCAGTTGCCGATCTTTTTTTTTTTTTTTTTTTTTTTTTTTTTGTCAATGCGTCATGTGGACCTTCCTCTTCCGTCAGCAGTAACCAGTTCACCTGTGAGTATGGTGGTGTGAAAGTGGTGCGGTAAAATGGGCGACCTGACAGACTTCCAAAGAGGCATGATCGTTGGTGCCCGTCTGGTTGGAGTTTCAGTGGCAAACATTGTGGGGGTATCGAAAGGCACTGTGTCGAATGTCACGAGGGCATACACAATTCATGGGCAAACGACGTCTGCAAAGCACAACAGTGGTCGAAAGACAATCCTGTCAGATAGGGACCGGAGGGCATTAAAACGGATTGTAGCAGCTATAAAGACCACTGCAATTAAAATTACGTCTGAACTCAATTCCGGCCTACAGAACCTGGTTTCATCGAAAACAGTGCTACGGGAACTTCATATAATGAAAATTCATGCAGGGCCGCTATCGCCAAACCCCTGGTCATAGCAGTAAATGCGAAGAGGAGTATCCAGTGGTGCAAGGACCATAAGGCGTGGGCTCATGAGCAGTGGAAACACGTAATGTAGTCCGATGAATCGACCTTCACCTTGTTTCCAACAACCAGCCGTGTTTACGTATGGAGAACACCGTCGCAGGCCTATGATACAGACTGTCTGCTCCCAACTGTAAAGCATGGGGGTGGTTCTGTTACAATATGAGCAGTGATATCATGGTTTTCTGCAGGTCCCATCATAGCCCTGCATAGAATGATGAATGCTAAGGCGTATGAGGCCATTTTGGGGGACCAGGTTCTACCCATTGCCCAAATATTGTTCCCTGATGGTGATGGCATCTACGAAGATGATTTAGCACCCTGTCACGCTGCAAAAATGGTTAAATCATGGTTTGAGGAGCATGACCAGGAGCTATCACATCTCCTCTGGGTCCCACAATTACAAGATCTGAACATCATTGAGACATTGTGGTCTGAGTTAGAAAGGCGTGTTCGGTCTCATTACCCTTCACCAGCATCCCTTAAGGAACTGGAGCATGTTTTGGAGGAACAATGGTACAAAATTCCACAAACCACGATTCAGGAGCTGTATACGTCCATTCCACGTTGGATCCAAGCTGTTTTGGACGCGAAAGGAGGCCCCGCACCATACTAGGTATGATTTTCACACTTTTGCAAACGTTTTAGATTTTTTGTCCAACCTCTGTATACTTACTATAACAGTCTTACGTGTTTTATTGGGTTTCAGTATTTTTAAAAAATATATTATTTCAATAAAGTCAAGAATTACAGATAACATTTTAGATGGATGACAGTTGAAGAAAAAATGCATTCTTTTATTAGGCTGCCCCTATGATTCTGAACTCTGATTTTAGTTCGTTTTGTCAGAATTTTCCTTGGTTTTGTCCTCATGGATTTTGTCTTGCATTGGTAATAATCTGTTTAGTAATAACTATATCTTCAATTTTCATAATAAATTTTAGATGTTATTCTACTTGCTCTCGAAAAAAAATGACTAGATACATGTCTGTTATTAGCAGCGTTATGCACATCTACTTCAGTAAAAATTAATGTAATTTCTTTTTAAATACCTCCTAAGAAATGAAAAATTGATTGACTTATGACAGTACAAGAAAGCAGTTTGACAATGTAACTGAAACAAACATTCAACAAACTTAATTCGGTCAAATATCAAGTCATTTTACAACAAAATTTTCTACAATTTTCCAGCAGTTCATCTCCAACATGCTAAGGCTCACAGTGTGTAAAAGGTGTCGCAGTTCACATTCTCGAGACATGTTTGGCCATCTATTAAGTAAGGAATGCAAGAGGATGCATAAGGCGGCCCTTAAGAAATAGTCTTCTACATCACAGCTACTTTTTCGGCATCACCTTAGCTGATTTGTCTTCTACACATAATTCTATACTATGTGTAATAGTAACCCCGCCGTGGCCGGTCCCAAGCCCGTGCTGAGAAAGGGGGAGGGACCCCCAATGGCCCTAGGCCTGTGGCATGCATTGTAGTCACAGTGTGCCATGGGGAAGATTGGTTCGGGTGGGAGCTTGGAGACAAACTTCCATTCGAGTGTCCTGTTTGAGCGTCAACTTCTTCTTGTGAGGTTGAATGTAATGCAGGACAGCAACCTACCGGCAGAGGTGAGCCCGGGGGCATCCTCTGAAATGGACAACTAAATCGTGCCATTGGATCTGGGAGAGAACGTGTGACCCCATCACGTCCTCAGTGGGGTAGGTAGCTTAGGCTGCCGTACCTACCGGCGGGGTGAGCCTTCTGGTATCCCCCGAAATGGGCAACTAAGCCGTGCCCTTGGGTCCGGGAGATAAGGCTGCGTGGTACCCCAACACGCTAAAAAAGAGTGGATAGTTGGTGTGCCCAAGGGTGTGGGTGGATCCAGTGTCCTACCGGGAGGATGATGTAGGTACTGCTCTCAAAGAGAGTGTAATGCGTTCTCTTGGGTCCAGGATGGGATACCTAGTATCCTAACGCATACTCGTTCCTCAGGAGCGCTGAGGAAGTGGGTCGTTCCTTCGTCCCAGGCTTCTGTGTTCACTGGGTGCAGGAACTCACGACCCTACCAGGGGAGCCGCCGCTCCCAAATGGCCATTGTCTTTAAAGGTAGACAGTCTACATCAGCCATTGGGTCTGGTAATGTACGGTGTACCTCTACCGTAATAAGAGGTAGTTCCGTATTGTTTGAACGGCCCTACCGAGGAAGGGTGTGGGTGTCCCTTCTAATGGTGGTCTACACGTACCATTGGGTTTCGGACAAGTAGTTTAGCTACAACGTGTACGTGGTACCTAAACACGTTAAAGATAGGTAGCCCCGTATTGTTTGAGCGGGCCTACCAGGGAAGATACGGCTCCCAAATGACAATGTCTGCCTTGAGCAAACGGTCTACCTCAGTCATTGGCTCTGGTAATGTACGGTGTACCTCTACCGTAATTAGAGGAAGTCCCGTATTGTTCGGACGACCCTACCGGGGGGAGTGACAGATTCCTGCCTGCGAGGGACCAAACGGAGGTGGGGGAGGGGCCAATCCCAGGAATCATGGCAACGGTTCTGATCCTGCTAAACGGAGGAATCTCTGTGGGATAACGGCCGTCACCAAACTCAAATGGTGACTTAACACGTACCATTGGGTCCAGGATGAGATACCGAAGTATCTCGACGTGTGCATGGTACCTCTACATGACAAGGCGGTTGCCAGTTGAACGATAGAGGTAGGCAGGGCCGGTATTGAACAAGCCCCCTCGGACATTGCCTGGGGCCCCGGATTTGGGTTGGACTCTGCCGGGCTGTGGTCATACCGTGGGATTCGGTAGCTTGTGGGAGCCAATCCCAGGAATCTGGGTAACGGTGAACACGGGCGGGAGGTGAGCTTGCCTTATAACGCTCGGGCGCCATGCCTGCAGAGCATGGTAGGACTGACTCGCTAGCAGTCTGCCTTAACCAGTAGGTTTACTGGTAGGCACTCAGGACTTCGGTCTGGCCACGCAGTGGGCGTATCCCACTCCCTCAGAGAATTGGCATTACATCGCTTAGGCGAGTCAGAATTAAGGGGCAAATTCTGATGGTGCACATTCTGCAAGAGCAATCAATAGCATATTGAGGAACTACGAGCGGGGTGCATTACATTCTTGCGGAACCCATCCATTAAATAGACTGAACGGTCGCGGGCATGCCTCCATGCATGCAAGTAAGCGTGGCACAGTAGACCACTGGCATCAACGTATGTGTAATAGTATCATATATCATCTATTTTCATACTTACATTATCAATATAAATAGCAGCAATACAAAATATCACATATTGAAATACTTGTATGTTTCTATAGAATTTCAATCAAATCAAAAGGTCAGATAACATGGCCCTTATTCCCGTGACTATCATATGCGGTGTTAGTTCAACGCAGACCCCGCGGTGTTAGCGTTTAACACAGGGGTGTGTTACGTCTTTAATACACAACCGGTGTTGAGCGGTGTTAAATTCGGATCTGTTTAGTATTTTCGGTATTGATTCGACACCATGTCAGGGTCGGTAGTGTGGAGAAAAGTGTTGTGTGTTACTTGTGGTGGAGTTGCACCAACACGAAGAAAGTAACACAGTGTGTAGTGTGTCAATTATTTTGTGTTAATATTACACCATGTCAAGTATCAATATAACACAGTTTCTGTGTTACTTCAACATCATTTTATTATTTCAACACATAATCTGTGTCATAATTCAAGGTCAAAGCCGTGTAAGTAATACCGTTTTGGTGTCAATTCAACACTTCCTGTGTTAAAATTCAAGGTCAAACCACCAGATTAACACTGTTTTTGGTGTTAGTTCGACTACACTTGTTTTACTACGGCATCTATTTCGGTGTTCAAATAACTCCGTGTGTGGTGTTGATGTAACCATGTTGGAAAACCATGTGGTGTGCATGCTTACGCTTACCGAAAATTCTAATTTTAAAATAAGAATAGTAAACTACAGAATACTTAATATAGAAAATCTTCATAAAAATTTTTGTCGTCCTCCCCAACATTTATTGTGAAGTATTTCTTGATGCTGCGAAAAACAACCTTCACCAACATCTTGTTCAAGAATGACAGAAAATTCTTACCTATATGTATTTGAACTTGTAAGAGTAGTTAAAATTACAAAGTTCATAGACTTTTCATTTGTAGCGCGACCACCACTCAACAGACTTACATATTACAATAGATGGAAAACTATACCTCGACACACACCTCTATTTTGTTTTAGAACAAAGTGTGAACTTTTCTTCATATTTCGCACGCTCTGCATGTATGTGTCCCTTTAATAGGCAAAAAGTTCCTTGCATACTCTAATTTCCATGTTGTCAGGATAAGTGTTACAAAACAAGTAACTATCTTACATTGTTACTTATAACGTTGCTTTAATTTGAAATATATTCTACTCTACAGTATGCATAGCCTTTAAAATACAGAGTCCGCCAAAAAAGTATACACTGTTTTTTAAATTAAAAAAAACTACGTATCGTATTTCTTAATGACATTTAACTATTGTTCAAACACGTGTTACAAACCTTCAAGTAAGCATATGTTTACAGATGTTCAAATTGTTGGCGTTGGTGGCCAAACACCTAACAGAACGACGAGCGGTCGCTGCAGCTACAGTAGTCAATGTATCAATGGTGACCGATACACATGCCTCTGTAATCTTCTGGCGAAGGGTCTCGAGCGTGCATGACTTATTTCGATACACTTCATCTTTCACAGTTCCCCACAAGAAGAAGTCCATGGGAGTGAAATGTGATGAACGGGAAGGAACTCAATGGACCCCCTTCGTCCAATGCAACGTCCCTGCAGATTGTCATCCAGGAAAGCTCCAACTTCTATATGGTAGGGGGTGGGGCATCTGTTGAGCGCAAAACTGTTTTACAATATAATTTGAACTAAAAACAATTGGCAATGTCGACATCCGTTGAGCGAAAAACTATACAACAACATACTTAAATTTCAGAATAATTGTTAATGTCAGTATCCTGATACAGAATGACAAAGAGAGTACTGTACATATTTTTCTGGCGGACTCTTATTTGAATATATTAACATAGTGAAAAATCAAACATTTAGGTGCTATTCTAGATAAAAAAAAAATCGCAGTGCAAATATACTCTCTCTCTCTCTCTCTCTCTTTTTGTGTCAAAAAGGAACTCCAAATCTCTGTTAAATGAAATGCAAATTTCCTTAGGATGGTAACTCTGCTCATATTATGTTGGGCAAATTGAAAGAGAGGTTAAAAGAGGCATGCCATACCTACTGACGCGACGCTCGCGTCTAAGCAGTTAGAGGTAGTTAACTAACTTGTTGGGTTAGTTGTGCTATACTGAATCACACAGACCCAATTCAACCACTGCATTATCCATAAAGTACGTTCTCAAGCTTTATACTATGCAGTTAATTAAAAATATCGTGCATACAATTTTGTCTATAATTTTTTCAGCTATGGAAGAGTTCAATTAAACCGCTAATCCTTGAGAGTAACGAGTCAATTTTCATTTAATACGTATCCCTCACTTGACAAGTATTCTTTGTTGTTTGCTCTGTCTGTAACCTACCAAAGATTTTGTTTCACATTGTGGTTTAACAACTCCTTCCACACAGATTACTTTCATGGAAGGCGATCCTAATATCAGTGTATAGGTAAACGAAGTTGTGATATGGCTTCAAACTTAGTTTCAAACTTTTCTGCAAGTAACATTAAAAAAAAATGATATTTTGTTTTTCTTGTAAAAGTTGTTAAAAGTTCATATAAAAATTTAATAGAAAATTCAACCATAATTCCAAAACTTCTATAGTTACTCTACAAGAAATTATACCTGACGTATAAACCATATTCTTTTTTACGAAAGAATAAAAGTGAAAGTTAAGTCAGTGGAGAAGCGTGTAAAAGAGTTTATAATAAAGACGGAGACTTTTAAGAAACCTGTGCGAAGGCGTCTTTCTCCATGTTCCTTCAGAAAAGAAGGATGAAAGTTGGTTTTAAAAGGTTAAAATATCATATGAAAAAATACTAACACGAACATATTATTCACGCTATTAAAAACTTTCTATTTGTTACTAGTAGCTACAGAAGATATTAAATTTCTTCAGTTTATTTTTGAAGCCCTTTGTGTTATACTAGAAGCTAAAGATTTCCACCAGTATAATGCCTGTAAAAACTCGACCTATGTATTTCGTATCCTAGGATCTACTGAAGAATCAAAAGAAGAATTGTGTCATAATTACCGTAAGAGATATTCTTCTATCACTTGTAGGTCGCTAGCGAAATGATTAGAACATTCCATTCATTACGTCTTGTGCTAATCTATTTTGATATAAAAATTAATCTTTTAATTATTATCTTTCATTAAATGTTCTTCCCTTGCGTGTTTTTATTACCTTATATCGTGCGTTATATCACATTCTTAATAGACCTAAATAACGTACACACTTTTAAAGCGGGAAACACGGGTTCGATCCTCGGTGAGAGCTCATACAGTTCAAATCCCACGTTAAATTGTAGATCCACGTCTCAAATAGCCTCATTGATGAAATGGGTGCTAAACTAAACTAAAATCAAATCGCATTTCAAATAGAGTCAGGCATTACGAGTTTCAGTTTGTCTTTCGAAGTGTGTCCAGTACTGCTTCCCTCTCCTCAGCTTTCGCTATCATTGATTGTATATGCGTGTATTTACCCGGTCCATCCGGGAGACAAAGAATCTCTAAAACTACTTGGTGAGTCATAACGAAATTTGGTGAGGATCTAGAGCAGCGTTTCCCAACCTTTTCCAACTTGCGGCACACTACAGGTGTAACTTGAATTCTCGCGGCACACTCATATTATTATTATTATTATATATATATATAATTTGTAAATATAAAATACCGTGATTACTGATCTCCTTCTTACAGAGTAGAAAGCTCGTCCATCACGGGTTTTCCCCCGTGGTAAATCATTATGCTTATTTTTCATTCTAATTTTAAAATAGAAAACAATTGCAATGAAATATAGGACTCGGGTTTTTAAAAATCCACTTTCTCTTTCGAAAACTGTATCTAATCTTTCACTAAAAAGGAAGATCACTAAATAACGAACAAATAAACAAATCTCCTGTACCTTTAAAACACAAAGGTAGGTAATTTGTATGCATGTTTGCTTTGTTGAATTTATTGAATGATATGTTAAAATTTCAAGTTACGAAATAGTCTGCAATAATAAAGAAGCAATAATGGTTATGACAATGATAAATACGTTTTCAACATTAGAAATGTACAGAAAAGTAACACAGTATGAAACTTAAAATTGTAGATTTACACCATACAGTAGAGGTTCATAGTAATGTGAAATACAAATATACATTTTCCCTATGTCTTGCAATTTGGTACCTATAGAATTAATAATTTGTTTCGATTTCCTCGCGGCACACCGGTTGGGAAACGCTGATCTAGAGGATCGAAATTTAGGAAAGAAGCTTGTTACCGAAGACGATATTAAAACCGGAAATGATCGAAATAAACATTTTAGGATTTTGATTGCTATAGATCAAGGATTGTAAGAGAGAGCGAGAATCGATTTCCTGCAATCGATTAAGAGTGTCGCGAATACAAATCATTTCCTCCTTAGCACACCACTAAAACAATGATAGAAACCCATTACAACTTCCGCTTTTAACATTGATCTTATAAAGCAAAAAGCAATAAGAGATAGCAAGAAGTGGATTTTTAAAATCGATTTTGGATTCTAAGAATATGCTCTATTGTTTCTTCTAACCTCGTATTCAAACCACAAATGACAGAAATCAACTACTTCCGGTTCTAACGGTGATCGCTATAGAGTGAAAACAGTGATACACAGAGAGAGGTGCGTTTTTTTTTTTTTCAACCATTTGCACCAACCTAACATTAGTGAAACGCTATTTAGAAAATAAATGCAATTAATACAACAGCTCTGATTAAATATTCTGGATAAATATTTGGCCAATCAGAAGCAAGCATTTGTTGACGTTTCGAGCTACAATTTTGTTGCATTCCTTATCCATGATTATACTTCTGTGAGCAAACAGTCCTTTTATACGTCAGTTTCCTTTTTCAATTTACAAAGTTTAAATAAACTACAGTGTATACAATCTGTCATTTTCTACGCGTTTAAAGTAGTAAGAAAAGTAACATGTTTTATCCAAAGAGTTCGGTAAATAAGGAAAAGAGCCACTAACTTCCCCTAGAAGTACATATTCAAAATATATGTGTATTTTGAATAATTGTATACTGTATATACGTAAATATTAACGTTTAGAAGCCTAAAGTAACTATAATAATTTAGAACAAACTTGTTAAGTCTGAAAGCAATTTCGCCTTATTTATTGAGTCTGCAAAACTTCAAATTTGGGGATATGAAGAAATACTTTTTCCAATGATTTTTTAATTAATAGTACGGATTAGAAAAGTAACTTTCCAAGGAATTCGTCAATTGGGAGCTATATAGTACGTCTATTTATGATTTTGTCTATTTATTGTTTTGTCGATTTAAAGTACGATCAAATGTTATAAAATACAATTTATCCAGTGTAAACTTAGATCTCGAGCAGTGCTATACCCATATATATGTTGAAATCTTAAGAGTCTGAACTGAAATGAAATCATGCAGTTTGCTCACAGAAGTGCTATCATGGATGTGAAATGTGGCTTTCAACGACAATACATACTTTCTTTTGATTCCCTGAAATCGGATAATGATCACGCATACTTGCTTGAGTTGGTAAAATATTTCTCCATATTATTTAATCAGAACTCTTCTTTAAGTATGATTTTCTAAGTGTCTTTCTACTGGTACATGATATCCACATTAATTTCGAATTTCAAATAAAGTTTACTTTTACTGTTGGTAGTAACATACTTAAGGAAAAGATTCATGATATTTGTGATGAAATCGATAAAATGACTAAAATAATAGACAAAACTGAGTTGACGTACAACACGTATAGTAACATTTGAAAGAAAATGTAAACTTTTGTTCTTACTTAAAGTACACTATGGGTACTGCACAATAGTAAATGACTCATTAAAACAGTTTGTACTACAAAAGTAATATTACAATGAACGTTTTACTTGAGCAATAAACCACTATACATAGTATATTATGTTGCATCAGGAAAAGAAGCAGTTCTTCCAAGTTCGATATTTTAATACTCCTTATAAAGTAACCTTTTAATTCTTATTACAGAAAAAATGCACCCAACTGAGATAAATTCATAACAAATCGAATGGATTTGGACCGAACTTAATAGTCGCAAATGAAGTGACTATCTTAGGTATTTTTATAGATAATTCTCAATTGTCGCAACTGATGCACTTGAACAAGAATTTTCTCCAGGGCCGCAAATGACGCTACGCTATTTCATTTACCTAATGTTATCTATTTTTCTTCATATCCTATTTCGACCGCATCCTAACGTTTTCATCGCTTTTTACTGTAATTCAAATGTATCTTTCCCCTACAGGGTGGTCTGGAAGTGGGAGTACCTCCCCCCTTTAGTTTCAACAGTATAGTGTTAGTTATGATAGAATATCTGTACACAGTTATCTTTAAGTCTTAAGAGTCATAAACATCGGTATGATCACCATCCATGTCGTAACACAGTTGAATTCTGCGCCAAGTTCTCGCAAATGTTTTGCGGAGATACTCCGGGCTCACGAGGGTGAAGGCGTGTTCCACAGATGCTCGTAATTCATGCGTTGTGTGATATCTTTTTGTTGCTTTAAGAAACTCCAGAGAGCATCGGGACTTCTTGGAGGCCAGACAAAGAGAGATGAAGATGCACAACCTCTTCCAATCCAGTGGCTGCGCAAGTGAATCGCAAAGTGCGCTGTGCTCCATCCTGCTGTGTCACAACAGTGTCTTTGATACCTTTCTCTTTCAGTTGAGGCACCAACCACTCATTAAGCATCTCCAGGTAAAAATGTCAATTAACATTCTTTTCGAAGAAATAAGACTCAAAAATGTGTGTTGCACTCATTCCAGCTCAAACCATCTCATGTGGTGAGTTTTTATCCATCTCTTTGTAAAACCGGAAGTTTTCCTTACACCACATTACAACGTTCTGAGAATGCTTCCTTCGGTAGATAGCACACTCATCTGTAAAGAGTACTGCACCACGGGATCGATTAGAAGGGAACGCTTTAAGGAGAGTTCTGCATGCCTCTTTCCGCGCATCCATGTCGGTGTCACTCAGTTCATTCACATGCAATGGACAGTAAACCTTCAATTTTAGATCTTTTTTCATGTGCCTCATGTGTTGATTTTGAAGGCGACTGCTGCACTCATGCTTCCACTTCACGGCACGTTTCCCTTCGTTTTATTGGTCGACCGCCTTGGGGAAGGTCTTTCGCACTACCTGTAGCAAATGCACGTTTTTCCTTCTCCAACATTGTTGCTTTTCTTGGTGGATTAATACCAAAGCGGTATGTAAATTTCGCTTTAACACTTTCCATTGTGTTACCTGTCGTGAAGTCAAACCGCAACAACTAATCTTTGTTCAATGCTGTATGGACTTTGATCATACATTATTGATTACTCCAACTTCACTGCAAATAACTGTTACCAAGTAGAAGACAGCAGAAAACAAATGAACATGGACAGCAATGTTGCCAGACAATGCCAAGCGATGTTACCAAACAAATGTGGGTAAAACCTAAAACCATCAGAAAATACCAATTAGGGGGTACGCCCACTTCCGGACTACGCTGTACAGTATAATAGTACATGCGAAATATTTTATGAACTTTCCTTTAACTCTATATTTAAATATACACAAATATGTTTTTCGTCTTCCTAAATACTTTTCTTGTCATTCTTATTCTTATTTCTGGTTTAACATACAGTTTTTCTTTGTTTTCATCACTATCTTCTTAACATTAATTGTTCAGATATTCTTCACACCTATCCTACAAATGTTCTCTAGTTTTCATTTTAGATTCTGCCCTCTGTCCCATTTTGTATTGAATTACCGTCTCTCTTTGTAGATCTTTCTTACCCACTTCTTTCAAATAAGGTGGTTATGAGAATGACGGGAACACCTAAAGAAAAGGTAATATACAGTATCTGATTACTTCGGTTGGAATCAACGTTAGCCTGCACAGCAGGTTTAATTTGTTGTGTGGAATGGAAGCATACAGGTTATGGTTTCCAGAAAAATATTGTAGTTTTTTCTAATGCTGGGGCCACGGTAGCTCAGTGGAAGAGCGCTTACCTCTGACGCGTGGGGTCTGTGACTATATCCCCGGCTAAGTAAGTTTGTGGTGGCCAAAATCTTTCTCGTGGGTTTTCTCGGGGTACTCTCGTTGTCTACCACATTTCATTCCACTAGTTCTTCGATCATCATTCACTTGGCTTAATCATCAGTCTCTCTCAGCCTTAAGGGCATAATCGTAGGCCGTTAAATTGAATGATTTCATTTTCTTACTGCAGAATAATATCAAGTTCCGTCAATAAGGATGGAGGAGAATATTTGCTCCGGATTCTGAGCTCCAAAACTCACAAACAGTGTTCAATAATATTGAAAACTGAGGATTGAACGGACCAAGAGAAATATTAAATTTTATCCCTATTATCATGATACCACTCCCCAACAGCTCCAGTAGTGTAAATAGCGCATTATCATGCTGGGAAATTCAATGGTCGAAAAAAAACAATTAGAGCATAGATTGCACGAGACACCTAAAATGTCCACATAGCCACATGCAGAAATCACAGAACCCAGGGAGACTAGGAAATTGCGGCCTCCAGGTTCACAGTCACCACCATGTTTCACGACAGAGAGAGTACACAGTTCGGAGTATAAACGTTCATCATAACCATGTATAAACAGGGTCTGTTGTTGCAGGTAAGGTGAAAAATGACCAGTCAGACAATATTACGGGATTCCAATTAGCGATGTCTTTTTTTTACAAGTTCTTGACACCGTCTTCTTCGCGCTTGAGTGTTGTTGGCAATAATCAGTGGAAATTGCCATCCAACTGTGCATATTCAGGTTATGCAACTAATGTCGAACTGTGTTTACAGCAGTGTACTGTTGCAGTTGTTCACCTTACACTATCCAATCATTTTCATCGCATTCACTTTACGATCATTAGTGATAAGCAACTTCAATATTGACAATTTCTGTCACCAAGGATTCTCTTCCATCAAATATCATCCTTTGCTGCTAATGCTCTGCCATGAGCTCTGTACGATGTCATTACCTCAGACGCTGGTTCTTGTAGTAGACCTCACACTATCCACCTTGAGTACACTAGCGCCAACCAACCATGCAGCCACAATTGAAACTAAAGGAGGTCTCCTATTTGTATCACCACAGTCTGCTCGCTTTACTTCGCCTCTGTGTGTTTTGAGTTTAACGTTCCTTTCAGCAGCGAGGCTGTATAAGATGTGAGCTTACAGTTTAACGCGAAATCCGAACCACATGAGCTTCATCCGGAAATCAAGCCCAAGTATCTTGCGCCAAAAGCGCGTAATCAATCCACATACTTACGAGGGAGCTCACACACCTCTATTGCATTCTACCTGATGCATTATAATAACCTAATACAGCACTAATAACTGTAAGATGCTACATACACATGCTGACAAGGGACGTATGCAAACCGTGACAGCTAGATATTTATGAAAATTGATACACTGACTAATTGTGGATCGCTAATCATTGTGGTGATAGTCTCTCGGTGCGGAAATGCCTTATTTACCCGCTATGCATAACACATACATCATGCAATGACTGGGTGAGGCTGTGCCGAGTTATACACCCAAAACGCAGGAAAAAGGCAGAAAATGAAAAATGTGTGTAGGTAACCTGATACCTACGGGAGGGAGACACGTGACCAAGAAAAGGACAGTACTTCCACACAAACAGTGCTGCAATCCAAACACAAACTTATTGTTTTTCAAATAGAACGTATACCATTTTATTACATTAAAACAATTGGCATAAAACGTGAACGAACATTAGCAAAAGATGAGTTATCAGTGTTGCCAAACAAGAGAAATATGAGGCTGTAAAGTTGAGAAATCATGGGATCCGTACAGAGAAACGAACAACTGTAGGACAGCAACAAGAGTGCAGAAGGAACAAATGTACAGTATGAAGTAAACTACAGTATGCACAGCATCCAGCGACTAACGGGTTTGATTCAGGATTCACCCAAGAAGGGCACATGTTAGAGTAGTCGTAGAAAGAAGTAGTCCCATGTAAGATAATGCAGATATGTTTACCGCAAGTCTTCCTGTATCGCAGTAATTCCAGTGTCGTTTGTGTGGAATCGATATCCCGAACAGTTCCCGAGAGCTATAAAACGATGGGGTTGCGACACAGAATAAAATCCTTTATGCATTCCAAACAGCAGAAACGACAGCGTAGCCCCTGAAAAGTGTACAGGAAAGCTGTGGCACGAAAGGTAGCAAATCTGTGACAAGAAATACGTCAGAATCGATTCGCAAAGATTATGACATCTGATGTGTCAGCCGAGAGTATAGGAAACGTCAGTATATGAGACAACGATGAGGTAAAACACACTGCATTGAAGGTACCAGTAATATACAGGAGCAAAATATTTTAACATAATACATCAATTCATACAACAGAAAAGCCATAGGTAGTATGGCAAAATACGTACATTTCTCGCCCTAGCCGCACACTCGATATGGTGTATCAAGCCCGTTAGTCACTAGATGCTGTTCATCCTATGGTTTACTCCCCACTGTACATTTGGTCCTTCTGCAGTCTTGTTGTTGTACATTTGTTCGTTTTATTGTACGGAACCCATAATTTCTCAACTTTACAACCTCATATCTCCGTTATTTGGCAACAGTAATAACTCATCTATTGCTAATCTTCTTTCGCGTTTTATGCTAATTGTTTTAATGTAGTAAAATGGTGTACATTCCATTTGAAAAATATAAGTTGAGTTGGAATGGCAACACAGTTTGTGTGACAGTATTGCCGTGTTCTTGGTCAGGTGTCCCCTCCTGTATGTATCAGGTTATCTACATACATTTTTCATTTTCTGTCCTTTTCTTGCGTTCTGAGGGATAACGACACAGTCTCACCCGGTCACTGTTTGGTACACGTAGCGTGTAAACAAGGCATTTCCGCACCGAGTGACTATCACTATGATCCACAATTAGTCAGTGAAACAATTTTCATAAATATCTAGCTGTCACGGTTTGCTTATGTCCCTTGTGAGTTACCGGCTTACACATATTAGGTATTGAAAAATACGCGTGACTCCATTAGTATGACGATCATTTATAGATACTGAGTAAGTTGGAAGAAAGTAATCTTCCCCCTGTAAAATTTTTCTATTATGATAACATTATCAGTCATTTTGTGTTCTATTCTACTTGTCGGTTCTTATGTATTTCTTATGAGTCCTAGATCCTTCTTTTTCTTCCTCACCTTCTTTAACCTACTTTCAAAATATGCTAATTCACTTACTAAAGACTTTTCTAAATCAAACATTATTATGTAAAACATTTACTTCCTTGTTTAATTACACAATTTCGCCAATTACCCTAAGTAAAGGAATTATTCCTCGCGTGTCTTTGTAGTACTAAACCCAAACTGTTTGAACTCAATATCCCCACTAACTTTACATATACTTCTACTATATAGTCTATATTCAATATTTGCAATACAATTTTCGTAGCAAGTGAAATTAAACTAATTGTTCTCCAGTCATTATATTAGATTTTTTTCATTTGCTTTCTTTTTCTCTATAATAATCACGTTTTTAAAAAAAATTCATCTAGTTATTCTCTTATTTCATAAATTGCATTTCATAACACAAACGAAAC
Organism: Thermobia domestica; assembly: GCF_964235325.1. NCBI lineage: Eukaryota > Metazoa > Arthropoda > Insecta > Zygentoma > Lepismatidae > Thermobia > Thermobia domestica. Next base: position 140,481,809 of record NC_137468.1, read on the forward strand.
AGTTTTTTTTTCTGTATGAATTATAGTTAACTTAATTGGTATATTGTTAGCTCAGTTACTTACGAAGTCTTCGCATAGCTATAGGAGTGCTTTTGTTTCACAGATATCCATCAATTTAATTTTGTCTATATATTTGTTCGTATTTTTTATACCCTTTCTGAAACTCACCTTCTCTACAGCAACTTCCATATGTCCTCTGGGGTTGTTCGTTTTCCTCTGAAATTCATTACTTTTCCCGTAAATATTTTTTCTCTTTTTCTGTTTCGGTACCATTCTTCCTCCATATTCTGCTCTCTTGCACTTTCCTCAACATTGCTTCGGTAAGCTACTGCTTACAACCATGCTTTGATTCAATGTGTAGGCTACGGTTTCTTCCACAGCTTCATGTATCCAAAGAATGACCTGCTCACACCTTTCATTGATTTCTCTACTTACTTCATTTGAATTTAAATACTGGTCTTTGAATTTCAGAACGAATCTTTTCCTAATTTTTCAATTTTTCAGTACATAACTTTTGATATTTTTCTTTCCTCCTGGCTCCATTTTATACTGAATTTCCGCTTCGGTGAACACTAGGTTGAGTCCACATAGACCTCTAATGGTCTTTAAGCTGTTTTGAAAACTTTCATTATAATTACACTTAATATTTTATCTATGTTCCTTTCTCTTACTGGTGAACCCACATTTGCCTTCTTGTCTCTTCCCCACAACACTATCAAAATCCTCCATAGTGGATACTATGCAAAAGCTGATATGTCAGATTTAGTGAAAACTAATTTGTATATCAACTTGTTCCTCGACTTGTGACAAAATACGGTCAAATAATCTTTAAATTACTGACAAATTTTATCTGTGACTTTAAGAAAAAGATGTTAATGTATTACATTTTACGACAGGATGGGGAACATCATTTGGAACCAACTCATATATAAATAATTTTCAGCTAACTGTATCACATTAGATTTTGCCTTACATGCACTTGATTTGTATCGTTCTAAAGTTTTTTTTTTTAAATTCTTCTACTTCTTCCATCGTGTACGCAGTAGCTGGCTCATACATCTGGACTACCATATCTACGTTTTTTTCTCTCTAAAGTGTTACTTACAATCATGAATCATTTTCGGTTTCTACGCTTCTTCGTTTCTCCCTGCAATAGATTCCGCTAACGTTTTAATCGCTAGTTTTAGTTATTTTCCGAAAGTTGGAGTACAAGTAAATCCTTCGCTGACAATATATTTCCTTCTTACAACGTTTGAAATTCCTTTGCGATGGGACATTGTGCTAGAGAAGATGTCCTTCTTACTTCGAAAGGGCGGCCTGTACGGGTCATCAGATCCAGTAAAATACTGTTACTTTAGTCGCAATCTGAGATAGGTAGGACTGAGATGAAACGCCCCTGGTTTTCAGGGGCCTTGAAATGAGTTGGATTCTGCCGGGTTCTGGTCATACTGTGGGATTCGGTAGTGGTCCTGGCAGCGGAGGGAGAATTTAACTTTCCCATCTAACGGCCAGATCCGACATTAAAGATGTCGGTAGACTACAGCTTGCTAGAATAGTTTCCTACATCTGTAGGTACAACTGGGATATGACCCCGTCCGTCGTGCTAATTGGCATATCAAATTAGTCTTCTTCGGAAAGGTTTTAATTATTACAATTACAATTTTGAACGGAATATATCACTAACAATCTTTGAAATGACAGGTTCGATGTGAAGGTGGGAAGATGCTGAATTATATTTTAAAAATGGCAACTGTTCGACCTACCACGGGTAAATCGTAGGAACCCACTTCAAATATGTCCTTGCTTTCTTTCCCAGTTGTATTCACAGAATCACTCCCACACAATTATCAACTATAGCCAAATACAATCTTACCCTGAATTTATTTTCCTTCTTTCTTTTCTTTTTTCTTTTTCTTTCTCTCCTCCTCCTCTGTCTTTCTTTCATTACAATTGCATGTAGCTTCACATAATGCCATCAAATATAAGTAACTTAGATTAATCCCATCTTTCAGATCTTCTTATTTCGTCCCCTAGAGTACGGTACCAAATTTCACAAAATTAAATCCCCACGTTAAGCGGGTTTGCATATCGAGACTCCTAACTATGAAAACATTTACGCTCACTCCAACCTCAATCATTTCACGAATTCAACCTGTTTTACGTATGTTATTAGGACATAAAACCGATTGTGATTTATTCTAAAAACACTTTTATACATTGCAAGAGCTGTAACGTCCAAATATTTACTGAGAACTCATAGTCGTATCGGAATAAACAAAAGCGAGTATGGAACAGTAAACTGCTTTCACAAAAGGCAAAAGAAGATGTGCAAAGGCATACAAAACGGTCGAATGGTTTGGGTCGATACACTATCAATCACATGTTTGTGTGTTCAAACCCGGGAGCAAGTTGTTTCTTTTTTAAGTGTCTTCCTATTTTCATCCGGAGGCTGAAAATATTTCTTTGAGTAACTCATTGAAAACTTCTTTTGTTTCAAATTCGATTAAAACGAAACATTATATGAATTGCGAATCTTAAATCCATAGCTAAAAAAAATGAAGTATACTCACTACTCCATTATCCTCTGATTTGTAATGAAAAACTATTTATAAACAGTGGTGACTTCAGAAAATTATCCTCGGGGGGAATTTCAATATGCGGGTGGAGGGCAAATATTGGTAGTCCACATTGAGCACGATCGAATATATGGTCCTGAAGGCGGAAATTTCTTAGCTCGAGAGGGGTCTCAAATTCTCCCTCAGATCACGTCCTGAAAGCATCATTGCTTAAAAGCTTTTCGTAACAAATATAATATTACACTTGTTTCTCGTTCTACATTTAGAATTGGTAAAATCATAACTTATAGAGGATTATAATAAAAGCATAAAAATTACAATACCAATCAAGTATAAATTATCCTGTAAGTTACCAACTTTGGGTCAGATTAAAACTCAAAAATATTTGTTTTCGGATTGCACTTAGAAGTAAGTCCTCTCTATATAATCCTGATTGGAAAGCCATGTATAACTCTAATTAATTAATCAATATTTATACAAATATATTTTTTACTATTTTTACTATTCAATATTATATACACTTCATTTCCAAAATCAAAATCTCGAAAATGTATATTGTACGAGTGCAGATTCGCAAATAAATGATTATTTATCATATATATTGGTCCCTATTCGAAATTCTATTTAATCGAATCCGACAAGAACACAGACAGAAACATGGAGAACAGGTAAAAAAAGAGAGAAAAAAGTGCTGTACCCGGCGGAGACTCGAACTTAGTTTGAATGGTGCTTTATAAGCCGAACGCCTTAGACCACTCGGCTATGGTAACCAGTAATGGTTGTGGCAAAGGCTTCGAGTAGTAGTTCTTATTACAGAATAACATTTTCTATTGCCTAAAATTTAAACCTAATTTACTTTGATATAATATATCTATTAATTTGTTTCATGAACACGTTTTCGTTACTTTGATGAATGATGTATAATGTTGATATAGATTCTATTACACGTTCTTTCGTAAATATTATAGAAAGTATCAGGGTTATTTATGATCTTTCATGGAAATTGACTGGTGCATGCGCAGTACACAGACAGTTCAATTGGAAGGCGAGGAAGGAAACGCTAACACACTGTTAGAATATTTCATCGCTGTGAAGTATAAAGAACAGCTAAAATGTATTTTACGCTTGTCATTGCGTAAAGAATCACCAGGTTAATGTTTGTCCAAGTTATCACTGATCAACTGGACTCATGAAAAATAATTAATATTGTCATTACTGCACAATATGAAGAATAAAGAACGTAAATTTCACCACATTGTTCTCGAATTCGAACCTAGCTAAGGAAGGGACAATAAACAAAATGTGATTTATTCATTCGAATTGAGATAATTCAATGAAACTAGAAATTACACAATTAAAAGGAAAAACATCGTTAAAAAGACAATAATACTTTTATCCGAGATGTGAAATAAAGTTATTAATTAACTGAAATGAAAGTAATATTGGGCATGATATAGAGTAAGAAAAAAAGTAAACGTATTCTTAGAAACGTTCAAAGTAAATTCACAAATACTTTTTGAAGATATACTATTCTTCCTTAACGTTTTAACGAACTAATAAGTAAACAAGCAAAGGAAAAGAATGAAGAACGAAAGTATTGCTCTTGAAAAAATATAATAAATAAATGAAACTTAAATAAATGTTTACACAAAAAATAACACACTAGTACTTCGTGTAATCACCTCCAGAGTCAGTAACTTCTTGAAGTCTGGAGGGGATACTAGATACAAGTCTCAAGCAATACGACGGTGTGTCACGAAAATGTTGCCACAGTTCCATAACATGATTTTGAAGAAACGTTTGGTCTCTGTCTTCACGTCTCTCCTCCCATTCTTGCACCATGTAGGCCCACAGATGTTCAATTGGGTTCAAATCTGGGGATAGAGGGGGCCACTCAATACAAATTAACTCTGGATGTTCACTTAGCCACTCTCGTGTTTGCCGGGAACTGTGAACAGCACTGTTGTCATGCATAAATATATATTCTTCCTGTTCGGGGAAGTTTCTTTCTAAGGACGGTAACAACGTATTTTCGAGGATATTAATGTAAACACTGCTGTTCATTCTCTCAGGCACCGCAACCAAATCTCCAGGACCAGCAGCCGTCATGTATCCCCAAAAGTGTGCTGATATTCGTCCTGAACAAGAAGTTCTGATAATATTTTGTTCAGCATAACTGGTTCCGCGCGGTCTATACAGTATAACTCTGCCTTGTTGGTTAGACTTGAAAACCTTCTCGTCGGTCCAGATGACTAAGTCCCAATATGACTGAGGTTGGGTTATGTTATTCTGTGCCCATTCCATTCGTCTGGCCTTGTGAGTTTCAGTCAGGAGAGTCTTCCTAGCGGGTCTTGAACAGTGTAGACCAGTCCCCAATAATCTTCTTCTTATTGTTTCGTGAGAACAATTATATTCTCTGGCTTTGTCCAAGAGGATTGGCGTGTGGCGTAGAGGTCTGTTGATTACTTCTGTAACTAAAGCTTGATCTTGAGCTGCAGTTGTCACTTTTGGCCTTCCACTTCTTGACCGAGACCTGAACCATTCACCACCTTCTTCATGTCGCTGAACCCATTTCTTGACCGTTTTCTTGTCACATCCCAGATCTCTAGCAATCTGAGGCACAGTTTGTCCCATTTTTGCTCGGCCTATGATTTCTCCTCTCAGAGCAACAGACAGTTCTCCACAACCTTTAGAGCGAGGCATTTTCAGAACCTGTTAAAAATTTGCGTTCTGGCGTGTATGACAAATGTCGGTAAAGTGCATCTTTCTGTTTCTACTGCGCATGCACCAGTCAATTTTCATGAAAGATCATAAATAATCCTGACAATTGTTGTAATATTTATGAACGAATACGTAATAGAACCTATATTAACAACATCATTTGTCAAAGTAAAGAATACCGTAAACATAAAACAATTTCAACAGACTATTACATCAGGCCAAAATAGGCTTAAACTTCAGAGAATACAAAATAAATTTCATACTGTAACAAAAGATTGGACATGAAACACGCTTACTATATTTTCAAATTGTCACATTAGCCGAGTGGACTAAGGCATTCGGTTAGAGATTCTGAGACACCATTCAAGAGTAGTTCGAATCCCACCACAGTACAATTTGGTTTTACCCCTTCTTCAAGTTTCTGTTTGTGGTCCTGCCGGATTCTATTAAATATAATTTCGTAATACGCTAATATATACGTAATATTTGAAATTCTTAACCTCCAATTTTTACATTTTTCAAGCTCAGTTGAGAAGAAAGAGGGAAAATGAAAGTACAAAGATTTACAATAATTACCGTCATTGTAATTGCGGATATTTTATTTATGAAAATGTATAATGAACTAAAAATATATTTAGTAGGTCACATGTCTCCATTTTTCGATTCTAACTTGAAAATTACAGTTTAGGCGGTGACATCAAAGACCCAGAGAGTTGAGGGGATTGTAACCCCTCCCATTGAAACTTTTATATTCTATTGACATAAAAAGTGTTTTAGTTTATAATCTTGGAAAAGCAACAATCACTGTCTGTGGAGGACGGTTTATTTACACTACGATTTATACTACGAATATCCAAATGTGTAGAAGATGTGACTGGATATTGTGCATAATCATTCAAGAAATATATCACAACGAAGGAACTTCGTAAACCCTTCACGCCACCCCAGGAGAAGGAAGTGCGTCCCGCCGTCCCTCGGTTGGGAACTACTGCTTGCGAGGGAACTACTGCTTACTTTTAATTGTGTAATTTCTAGTTTCATTGAATTATCTCAATTCAAATGAATAAATCACATTTTGTTTATTGTCCCTTCCTTAGCTAGGTTCGAATTCGAGAACAATGTGGTGAAATTTACGTTCTTTATTCTTCATATTGTGCAGTAATGACAATATTAATTATTTTTCATGAGTCCAGTTGATCAGTGATAACTTGGACAAACATTAACCTGGTGATTCTTTACGCAATGACAAGCGTAAAATACATTTTAGCTGTTCTTTATACTTCACAGCGATGAAATATTCTAACAGTGTGTTACCGTTTCCTTCCTCGCCTTCCAATTGAACTGTCTGTGTACTGCGCATGCACCAGTCAATTTCCATGAAAGATCATAAATAACCCTGATACTTTCTATAATATTTACGAAAGAACGTGTAATAGAATCTATATCAACATTATACATCATTCATCAAAGTAACGAAAACGTGTTCATGAAACAAATTAATAGATATATTATATCAAAGTAAATTAGGTTTAAATTTTAGGCAATAGAAAATGTTATTCTGTAATAAGAACTACTACTCGAAGCCTTTGCCACAACCATTACTGATTACCATAGCCGAGTGGTCTAAGGCGTTCGGCTTATAAAGCACCATTCAAACTAAGTTCGAGTCTCCGCCGGGTACAGCACTTTTTTCTCTCTTTTTTCACCTGTTCTCCATGTTTCTGTCTGTGTTCTTGTCGGATTCGATTAAATAGAATTTCGAATAGGGACCAATATATTTGATAAATAATCATTTATTTGCGAATCTGCACTCGTACAATATACATTTTCGAGATTTTGATTTTGGAAATGAAGTTTATATAATATTGAATAGTAAAAATAGTAAAAAAAAATATATTTGTATAAATATTGATTAATTAATTAGAGTTATACATGGCTTTCCAATCAGGATTATATAGAGAGGACTTACTTCTAAGTGCAATCCGAAAACAAATATTTTTGAGTTTTAATCTGACCCAAAGTTGGTAACTTACAGGATAATGTATACATGATTGGTATTGTAATTTTTATGCTTTTACTATAATCCTCTATAAGTTATGATTTTACCAATTCTAAATGTAGAACGAGAAACAAGTGTAATATTATATTTGTTACGAAAAGCTTTTAAGCAATGATGCTTTCAGGAAATGATCTGAGGGAGAATTTGAGACCCCTCTCGAGCTAAGAAATTTACGCCTTCTGGACCATATATTCGATCGTGCTCAATGTGGACTACCAATATTTGCCCTCCACCCGCATATTGAAATTCCCCCCGAGGATAATTTTCTGAAGTCACCACTGTTTATAAATAGTTTTTCGTTACAAATCAGAGAATAATGGAGTAGAGTATAATTCATTTTTTTTTTTTTTTTAGCTATGGATTTAAGATTCGCAATTCATATAATGTTCCGTTCTAATCGAATTTGAAACAAAAGAAGTTTTCAATGAGTTACTCAAAGAAATATTTTCAGCCTCCGGATGAAAATAGGAAGACACTTAAAAAAGAAACAACTTGCTCCCGGGTTTGAACACACAAACAAGTGATTGATAGTGTATCGACCCAAACCATTCCACCGTTTTGTATGCCTTTGCACATGTTCTTTTACATTTTGTGAAAGCAATTTACTGTTCCATACTAGCTTTTGTTTATTCCGATACGACTATGAGTTCTCAGTAAATATTTGGACGTTACAGCTCTTGCAATGTATAAAAGTGTTTTTAGAATAAATCACAATCGGTTTTATGTCCTAATAACATACGTAAAACAGGTTGAATTCGTGAAATGATTGAGGTTGGAGTGAACGTAAATGTTTTCATAGTTAGGAGCCTGGATATGCAAACCCGCTTAACGTGGGGATTTAATTTTGTGAAATTTGGTACATATGTTCCATCTTTCTTAAATCTTCTATTCTTATTTGTCCTGATATGTATGGTTTACCTTCTGTGTTCTCGACCAATAACCTCTATCAATAATCTCCTTATCGGAGATGTGAGTGGGGGCAGAGTTTGTGATAAACTAAGAAAAATTGCATAGTAATAACCTGTTTTTTTGCTAGCTACAGTGTTCCAACCATTAAAATTCATTTTGGTCACATTTAGAATTAACACCAGGTTACCACTCGTATTTCTCTCGGCGTGGCTACTGAAAAAAATTGCTTCCTTCTCTCAGAATACTCTTTATTTCCACTTAAACCAGTTCGGCATGGACCATCTAGTTAAACAACTCTCGTCTTAGTTCTACGTTTTACTATAGCACACAATGGCTTCTAACCTATTGGACACACAAATACAATGTTCTCCTAAATTGGTATATATATACACCGGAATATCAGTTGAGTCCCGCTAATCCGAACTAATTGGGACCGAACCCTGTTCGGATTAGCCGGAATAACAGTAAATCGCGGATGGAAGCCCGTCAGCGGATCTATTGTATTGTAATACATAGCGTATAGTATTTCAAAACACGTTTTCTGACTACAGTATATGTACTGTACTGGAAAAATGTTTAAAATGTTGGAAAAACTTCATGCCTTTATTTCTTGACGTACAATAGTTAAAAATCTTTCCGTATTGTACGTTCAGTTTTGTGTTATAGTACAGTACAGTGCGTACTTATTCTGCTACATTACTGTATTTCACTTATACTAAACCTACAAGTTTCAATACTCTTTTTCTACCGTATTCTTTTTCATATTTTGTGTAATTGTCGTAATGTGGCTTAAGGACTAAATACAGGTATTAATGAAAAAAAAAACTGTATTTAACGAAAATTTGCTCCCATTTTCATTCTTTTAGTTATTAACTTCCTAAAACTCCGTATTGTTGCCACAAAAGAACAAAATAAAATTTTCCTCCTGGACCTATTCGGATTAACCGGATGTTCGGATTATCGGAACTCCAGTATATATATAAAAGAAGTAGTGACTGACTGATCAATGCCCAGGCCAAATTTCTTAAACTAGAAACTTGAAATTTGGACAGTGCATAGAATTTGTGACATAAGGTACCGCTAAGGAAGAACTTTTAAAAAATCGTCGTGGAAGAGGGTGAAATGGAGGTAACAATTATTATAATAACATTTCCATATCTTAGGAATCCCTTAAGGCTAGAAACATGAACTCGAAATACTTTAAGATTAAAGACATGGAATTTGGATTTGGGCTTTTCATTTAATCAGACACGTATTTCAGCGGGTTTTCAAAATATTTAGTCTAGAAAGGAAAAAAAAAAAGATAGGGTTGATTCATTTATATGCCCATACGAGGTATTTGAATTTCGTATTCGAGTTCATAAGAATTCTATATGAAGGATGAACATAAAATATTGCCCGCATTGTGGTGCTATTTGCTAGTTTACAATAAAATTTTATTGAAGCACGCACACACACTCATTATTAACTGTAGTTAATGCTTTATTGTAACTTAGCCTCAGTTGAAGAAGTGTTGAGAATCTTTTTCAACTGTTCCAACTTGGCAACTCTGAAATGAATGGAAAAAAAAAGACAAAAGAAAAAAGCGCTGTCACTTCTTTAAACGAACGGAACGAAAAGACTCGGAGGCAAGCACGCTGGTAGGCAGTGAGGGTGGCAGCAAAACCCATCTGTGGTAGCAGAGAAGGCAACCGCACCACGACAGGGGAAAAAGCAATTTCCCGCGCATAAGTGGGGAACCAATTCTTTGCAGGAGAATGGGAAGGAAGGGAAACAAAGTTCCTCAAGTCTTTCACGGAGTTTCCAACGGACCCAAGATGATTTTCCAATAATCCCTTCCCACCGCGACTTCACGAGTTCCAAATACTTTATGAAGCCACTCCAACTTTATATATATGAGCTACTGGTCTAATTTTATATCCATCGTGAACGGAACCAACAATGAATGAAAGAAGACGACCAAATGTAACGTTAGTATTATTGAAACAACCTTTCTTTGATGCTCACCATATGGACATAAAGTGACAGAATACATTGGTTGTATTTTTAACAAATATGTAACATTCAAAATCTTCTGAATCTATGTAAAATATATTAGTTTCTTTTAATTAGATGATCGGGAACATGTGCAACTCACCTTACAAGAACTCGTAAAAGGAAAACTACAGTTAGTTCAGGCGTGACTCAAATTTTTACAATATAAGAAGCTTAAACACACTACAGGAAACATTTGGGACATCTAGATATTTGAGAGATTTTATGTATTTTTATCTTTCTGTAGTTGGCTTTCTTAATTACTAGCTATAGTTGCTATTGTTCTCTTCTATTACGCTCACGGTTCCAACAAGTGACCCCCAATGAGAATATACGTACTTCAAACATCAGATAATTACCGCATTACGCGTAATACATACTGTCTGAAATAAAATACATTCACACATAAATAAATCACTCATCGTCAATTCTTGTTTATTTCCCAACAATGTAAATACCCGTGTACATGTATTTCACAATTAACGTTATATAGAATAATAAACTTACTCTTCGGTTATGCAGAATCCATTCTCATAGCACATACACCCTGGCAATATGACGAAACTACATCAACAGCGTGCTACATTTTTTTCTTTTATAAACCCTTCTGCACTATCTTAGCACCTACGTTTTATCATCTTGTTAATTTTCGCATAAATCATTTCCTGTCAACTAAAGTGATACAGTGCACAAGAGCAACACAGAAAGGGCAAAACATATGGCTAGAGGGAGAGAAAATCGAAGACGTTAAGTAGTGATATGAGGTGGAAAATTTTCTCCTATACTTTTCCGGAACATTTTCCGTTCTAACAAATATCACTGATCAAGTAACAAATCCCCACTAACCATAAAATTTATTGATTTCATGTATAGAAATATTAAAAAGTGGAAGATCGTTTAAAGAATCTGAAAATTTTCATGGCTCACAGAATTTTCAATACTATGTAGGAAGAACTGAAACAATTTTTCATGAGTCGAAAAATTTTCTGTCATGTATGGAAAAATTGAAAAACGTTTTATGTCGGAAAATTTTCATTATTTTGAAGCAAAACGTAAAACAACTTTTTAAGAATCGAAAAGTTTTTTTTTCTGTAGAAACAAGTGAAAGGAATTTTCATGGATCGGAAAATTTTCATTACGATGTAGAAACAAGTGGAAAAATTTTTCACAACCCGGACAATTTCGAATATTATGTATAATGATGTTAGGTGGATAACGTGGGTTCCTGTCACCACGGCATGGCGCGTCCTCAGGTTGCGGATCGAGGAGAAGGCCTCTAGATATAGAGATTAGCTGCGAATATACTGAATAAGCAGTCGCGGACAGCCGACTAGGAGTGGTCCTCCAGCTTGGGGGTTTGGGTAGGGCTAACAACCTCATCCTGTATAAAAAAAAAAAGCACTTGTTCAGAAATATTCACAAAAGCCTCGGACAAGGACTGATAACTTGGCACGACCTCAGCAAAAGAAAATGGACATGAGATTTGGAACATGGAATATTAGGAGTCTGTATAGGGCAGGCGCGTTAAAATCCGTAACGAGTGAGTTAGAGAAATACAGGATGGACGTAGTAGGAGTTCAGGAACTTAGGTGGGAAGGAAATGGATCTGAGAATTCCGAAAATTTTACGTTCTTTTACGGGGAAGGAAATAAAAATCACCAGTTAGGAACAGGGTTTTTCGTTCATAAACGTATATTACCAGCAATTAAACGGGTTGAATTTGTTACTGATAGACTTTCTTTTATTACTCTTAAGGGACGGTGGGGTGATATTATTGTTTTAAATGTACATGCCCCAACTGAAGATAAGGATGACGATAAGATGAAGACAGTTTTTACGAAGAAGTGGAACGGATATTTGACCAGCTCCCGCGATACCATATGAAAATTCTATTAGGGGATTTCAATGCTAAGGTAGGACGAGAGGATATTTTCAAACCGATTATAGGGAACGAAAGTCTGCATAAGGAAAGTAATGACAACGGTGTTAGACTCGTGAACTTCGCAACATCCAAAAACCTAATCGTGAAGAGTACAAAATTCCCACATCGCGACGTTCATAAATACACTTGGACATCACCAGACGGAAAAACACACAATCAAATTGATCACGTTTTAGTAGATAGAAGAAGGCAATCTAGTATAATTGATGTCCGGTCGTTTAGAGGGGCTGATTGTGACACTGACCACTACCTGGTAGCAGCGATAATACGAGAGAGGTTATCGTTGAATAAAGGTAATATTCATTGTCCGAAAACAGAGAGATTCAATTTAAAGAAATTAGAAGAGAGCCAGATAAGAGAGGAATACCACATTGAAGTTTCGAATAGATTCTCGGCTTTAGAAGATTCGGAGTGCACTAGTGTTGAGGATACCTGGATTGAAATTAGAGATAGAATTAAAATTTCAGCAAGAGAAAAATTGGGACACGCGGAAATACGTAGGAACAAACCATGGTTCGACCAGGAATGCATAAAATTAGCAGAGAAGAGAAGACAGGCAAAATTACGTTGGCTACAAAATCCGAATGAAATAACTACACAAAATTTCGCAGATATCAGGCGGGAAACTTCCAAAACTTTTAGAACAAAGAAACGCGATTTTCTGAAAGATAAAATTAAGGAACTTGAAGATAATAGTAAAAATAAAAACTTACGGGACATGTATAAGGGAATCAACGAATTTAAGAAAGGCTATCAACCTCGTGCTTATATATTAAAGAAATCTGACGGTACAGTTCTCACTGACACGGATAGCATCTTAAATAGATGGAAAGATTTCTTTGACGATTTGCTTAACACGCAACCAAAAACTAGTGTGCGTGGAGAAAAGGTGATACACACCGCAGAACCGTATATTCCAAAACCGAACCGAATAGAAGTAGAAACCGCTATAAAGAAATTAAAGAAACACAAATCTCCGAGTGTAGATGAAATTCCGGCTGAGTTAATTTTAGCTGGAGGCGAAAAATTGTGGAACAAGATACATAAACTCATTCTCCTTATCTGGAACAAGGAAGAATTGCCACAAGAGTGGAAAGAATCAATCATTGTTCCAATTCACAAGAAAGGCGACAAAACTGACTGTAATAATTATCGAGGCATTTCTCTTCTGTCAACATCCTATAAAATCCTTTCAAATATTCTCTTAGCAAGACTGATCCCATACGCAGATGAAATTATTGGAGATTATCAGTGCGGATTTAGACGAAATCGATCAACTATCGACCAAATATTTACCATTCGCCAAATACTCGAAAAGAAGTGGGAATGCAATACCCCAGTACATCAACTATTTATTGATTTTAGGAAGGCGTACGACTCGGTTAGGAGAGAAACATTATACAACGTTCTTACAGAACTTGGAATACCGAGAAAGCTAATTAGATTAAGATATGTTTAAGTGAATCCCAAAGTAAAGTTCGGGTAGGAAAATTTTTGTCCACGAGTTTTCACGTCGAAAATGGCCTGAAACAAGGAGATGCGTTGTCGCCATTATTATTTAACTTCGTTCTGGAATACGCTATAAGGAAAATCAAACATAGCAACCAGGGCCTAGAGTTGAACGGTATTCACCAGGCTATGGCATATGCTGATTATGTAAATTTAATAGGGGATGATAGGAGAACAATAGAAAGAAATGCAGAGGTCTTATTAAACGCTTGCAGGAACAAGGGTTTAGAAGTAAATGCAGAGAAAACTAAATACATGGAAGTGCGTTGGGACCGTAATACGGCAAATTATGGATGCGTTAAAATATTAAATAATACTTTTGATAAAGTGGATAGTTTCAAATATCTAGGATCAATATTAACAGAGGAAAATCATATTCACGAAGAAATTAAATGTCGACTAAAAGCAGGGAATTCGTGTTACTATTCGGTTCAAAATTTCTTGTCGTCGCGAATTCTGTCGAGGAACTTGAAGCTTAAAATATACAAAACGATAATTATGCATGTTGTTCTGTATGGCTGCGAAGCATGGCCACTTACTCTGAGGGAAGAACATAGACTAAAAGTATTTGAGAACAAGATCCTGAGACGAATATTCGAACCCAAGAGGAACGGGAATGGGGAATGGCGGAAACTTCATAACGAGGAACTAGATAATTTATATGGTTTACCCAACATTGTTAGGGTCGTCAAGTCTAGGAGGCTTAGGTGGGCGGGTCAAGTAGCTAGAATGGAAGAAAGTAGAAACGCTTTCAAAGTCTTGACTGGAAGACCAATCGGAAAATGACCATTAGGAAGACCTAGGCGCAGATGGGAGGACAATATTAAGATGGATCTCGCAGAGACTGGAATACAAAGTAGAAACTGGATGCAGTTAGCTAAGGATAGAAATCAGTGGAGAGCTTTTGTGAACGCGGCATTGAACCTCCGGGTTCCATAGGCCATAGAGTTAGTTAGTTAGTTAGATGTTAGGTGGAAAATTTTAAACCATATTTAACTGCACATTGAGCTATAAAATTGAATTCCTGTAGAGAAAAGTTAGACAACAACAAATTATAACTTTCCAATTAGTTTTCGGGAACCGGAAATTTTTCTAATATTTCGAGGTTGCACGTAAAAACTTTCGTAATGTTTCTCTCTCTGTCTCTCTCTCCCTTATATATATATATATATATATATATATATATATATATATATATATATATATATATGTGTGTGTGTGTGTGTGTGTGTGTGTATGTGTGTGTGTGTGTGTGTGTGTGTGTGGGTGTGTGTGGTTGTGGTGTGTGTGTGTGTGTGTGTGTGTGTGTGTGTGTGTGTGTGTGTGTGTGTGTGTGTGTGTGTGTGTGTGTGTGTGTGTGTGTGTGTGTGTGTGTAAAGCGCCGGGAAGGTAAATCGAGTTTGTAGTATACAAATATTCCATCCCATTGTTTAAAATGTAACAAGAAAGAGAAAAGAAACCTTTCTGAATTTATCAATTATTTCAAAACAGAAAATTCCATTGTTTCTTCACATATACGCCTGCCTATGTAATGAAATGTGATAACTACATAAAACAAAAGTTCCAGTTTCTTATGAAGATTATTTTTGTAACAGAAAATAAGAAGAAACGTTTTGATTTTATTGCGTTTAAAGCTATGAGAAAACATCGTCTTACGTATATTAAATTAACGAAATATGATTTTGTGAGGTCAAAGATGGATTCTGAGGGAAGAATACATTGAAGTTTTTGAAACGATTTTTGCAGAAACTAAGAATCGTTAGATGTTCACTTCATGAAACTTTTTCAGACTATATTTATTACAAACACATTTACGCTAAACAACGATGTAGTAATACGTAGAGTATGTTTTATGAATCGGAAAATTTTCCGTAAAATTTACATAACTGACGTTAAGACGTTCTCTTACTTAAGAAGTTTAATATCCTCGGACGGAAGAAGTGAGAAAGACCTAAGTCGAAGAATAGCGCAGGCTAAACAAGCATTCAATAGGAAAAGAGGACTTTTTTCTAACATCAAGAAATGTGTTGTTGGGTGTTTGAAAACGATTTATTAAGACTGTGGTATGGAGCGTGGCACTTTATGGATTAGAGACATGGACATTGAGGAAAACTGAAATATCCAAGCTGGAAGCATTTGAAATGTGGTGCGGCGCAGAATGCTGCGTATATTATGGACCGAAAGGAAAAGAAATGAAGACGTACTAAAGGAAGCTAATGAACTACGACAGATCATGAAGATAAAAGGAAAAAGAAGAAACAGTATGCTTGGCCATCTTATTCGTACTCCGATTGATCACCGTGTTGATGGAAGGAAAAGCAGAAGGAAAATCAGGAAGAGGAAGACCAAGAATAGAATTTCTAGATGCAGTTACGAAGAAGAGACCTTATCAAAGTATAAAACAGCTGTCCCAAGGGAAAGAAAAGTTTTAAAATTTCCATATTGTCCACCGACCCATGGTTAAGAAGAGAAGAATAGCTTTCACTGTACAATTAAGTTTCATTCCTAGTAGATTGGAGTTTAAAATCCTTTTACAACACTTAGCTGTCTGATAAATGGTAGCTTAATTCAGGATCGTTACTACGTGCACTCTTACTTGCTTTATTTGTTTAATTCACAATATACAGAATGTATCGTTGAAGAAATACAAGAGCGTAACTCATAGCTTTGTCACCTCTTTCTTTCAAAGGAAGGTCGCTCGATACAGTGGCTTATTTAAAATTCCAACCGCGCTATTCTTTGTTACCACCAAAATTGCCCTGAGATTATCGTTGACACTTGCCACGCAATAAATTGGTTCTTGGCTTTCGTCCAAGATGTCTTTTTTTTTTTTTTTTTCAGGAAGGAAATGATAAGCAGACAAAAAAAAAGTAAGTGTGTGCGAAGTAAGGTTCTCCATTTCCCGTGACTAGAGAAGTGGCAGCCAGTCTCTCTCATTATTTCGATAGATAATCATCAAAGCGCAACCACTGTGAATACCATATTTATTTTCAAAGAGCCACATAAAGTTTAAAATTGAAAACGAAAAGCAAGCACAGTAAAATCTAAATGAGTTACGAAGTCGAGTTACCGTTCTCGATCTAGAACAGTTATCAAGTGTATAATTATTAGTGTGAGAAGGATGATTTTTTTTTTAAAAAAAATGCGATTTTCTCAAAAACAACTCAGGCGATTTTGTTCATATTTCATAAACATTTTATTAATAGCTCTATTTAAAGGAATGAGTATATGAAGTAAGATAGTTCGTTAGAGAGAGCTCCCTCGTGGTTATACGCAACTTCAGCGCGGAGATCTGGTTTCGATTCCAAGCGGGAGCTCATGAGATTCGGATTCCACGTTAACCTGAAGGTCGGCATCTATGATAGCTCCATATCTTATATAATCTTGCTGCTGAAGAACACGCTAAACTCTATTCCAACCAATCAAGGAATCATTACGTATTCAAATAGCATCTTCACCTTGAAGAGGTAGAAGATAAATCCTATAAAGATAAATCATTCGAGGTATAACGTTCAGATACGAGGGCAACCAGACAAATCTTCTGTTTTGAAATCCCTACCTCTGTATTTGGTCTACGTTTGAGACGTACTAAAAATAACGCAAAATGTATAGTATTGCTACAAATGAGACTTCGTTTCTTTGATTTTATAGAGGATTTTAAATAAACTCTAACTCTGAACTCTTGAAAATGTTAAATTTCCAAGTCTGCGGGCTACGGTTGGGACATTGTAATATGTTTGTTTACTGCGTGATATCCGAATGATGTTTTGCGTTAACTGATGAGATCTTATCTTTCCCAGTGGCCTAGTAGCTCGTGCGCGTGCCTTTGGATCAGTGTTAACAAAACATTGACATAAAAAGTTTGTGACAATGAAACGATAAATAAAATGACTTCAATTTTGAGTGAAACGACGCTACCAATTATTAGAATCATAATACTCCCGACCAACACTATTGTAATGTACAGTAGAAAAGCGGTACACAGGGTTTTTTTCTTTTCTCTTACCTTTTATTATAAAAAGTTCTATCCAGGTTTATGTACACAGTACTACAAAATAAGTAGATGCCTTTAGTAATAATCCTTTCTCTATGGGTTTAGACCTTCTGCCCAGAGCAGCGTAGAGACGGAACGGAACCTCTTGTCCAGAGCAGTGCAGAAAAAGAAAGGAACCTCTTGCCCAGAGCAGCGCAGAGACGGAAAGGAACCTGTTGCCCAGAGCAGCGCAGGGACGGAAAGGAATCTCTTGCCCAGAGCAGCGCAGAGACGGAAAGGAACTTTTTGCCCTCAGCACCGCAGAAGTGGGTTAATAACTCCTGTCCAGTCCAGCGCGGAGATTGGCAGGATTAGGGATTCTCTACTGCTCAGAGCAGCACGAAGATAAAGGTGGGAAATGATCAGCTGTAACTGATGTCTTCTGCCTATTGACGTGCTCTTTTATAGCCAAATTTTGAGGCGGAGGGGGTGTAGAGGTCTCTTCGTGATTTTTCGTGTGCTCCTCGTATTTCTTCGGAGACGGCATCCATCGGCTACTTGTGATTCTTGTGAAGAAGCACATAGTGGTGTTTATAAAAATGAGGGGACAATGCACTATAAAGTATTTACATTGTACGATTTTTAGAAGTGCATAAAAATTGAAGGTTCACAAAAGAAGCAAAAATGTAGCACCCAGTTCACTTTAACTCATACTTCTACAGCGAAACTACTCGTTTTCAGTACCACATTACTTGTGCCTCTCAATGGAAGCTGTGCAAAGTTTTACGACTTTCCATCTTGGAATTTCTCTCTGTTAGAGAGCACAGAGTAACAGAAAACAAAACGGGATGGTGGAAGGGTGGTCATATTGTAGACTTACGCAAATAAAAATTAATAAAAAGGAAGAAAAGAAACATATATGAAAATTGATTCGAACTAATAATGCTTGACTGCAGAAGGACAAGTTGTTTGTAACACGGAAGTCTGTATTTGTAAGCCTCCCAATTTCCATTAGAAACAAATAACTACAAAACGTCACCAATGGAATTTTTTGTCGCTATCTTCGAGTCAAATCCTTTAGATTTACCAACTTTTCTCCCAAATTGGCTACATTACTTTGGTAGAAAGCAACTTACACTGGATATTCGTGTCTCATTCTATTTCATCACCATGAGTAAAACAGCATCAAGCTAGACACCTGTCTCTTTTTTATAAGAAGAGTAAATTTATGTCCACGTCTTCTCTTCCCCATATAGATTCGGCGCTGAAAAGGGATGATAAACTTCGATAAAGAAACAACAATGAGTTTGTTTGTGGCCTCTTATTTTCAAATCTCCGCAACAAGATGTTTGCTTTCAATGGGTGTATGTTACGATACTCTGACCTCAAGAAGAATATATATCATGTCAGCCGAATCGGACTCCCGCATCAGAACGTTGGCAACGCCAGTGTAAGCAATTGTTAAGCAGAGAACAGTGCGCAAGATCAAACGTCACTGTAAAAGGATTGGTCGACGTAAAAGTAGCACTAAAGAAACCAAAGGGTGAGGTTAGATTTACATTGAAGTTGCACCACCCAGGCGTGACGTAATATCACATGGTACTATCATTGTGATGGACTGAAACGAGCACTGTGAGGCTTCTACCCCCTTCGATCGCTGACGCTCGCTCAGCTGTGTTTCGTAACGTAAGTATATCACTTTATTTTTAATCGATAATGTTGTGTGTGCAAAGTGGTCTAATACCACATGACATTTCGTCACGCTCGAGTTTTGCAACTTCAGTGTAAATTTAACCTAATCGAAGATTAAACGTCCATTCTGCTACAGTGGAAAATAGTTGTGTATTTCTTACAAATTAATTTTGAAAAATGTATTAACAGATAAATCAAGTAAAGTGAGAATTATTTTATTAAAGGAATACAAACCACATTGATAACAAGGTGTAGTCGTGTTCAAAAAATTGATTATGTCACTCTGCAAGTACTGGTGCCTTCTCCAATATCCAATCAATATTCTTCATATTCGCTTTACCTAGGTGTTAAAAAAACCTCACAGTACACGAACATTACAAGTTACTTCACGAAAACTTAAAATATCATAAATAGTCACTAATCTAAAATGAGGTCAATTATCAACTATTATAAAAACTATTAGGAACATCAGTTTAATAGTTTGACTTCCCACTGCTAATTGTTAGCTCCTATAAATTATGTTCACTTAAAATAAGGGCTGATGGACAAGCAATCTTTTCTATGCTAATTCTGTAATTGCATATTTTAAAGTAATTCATAATAAGTTTGTTTCATTAGGACAGTGGTTCCCAATTTCTTTTGACTGGTGACACACTTTAATGAAAACCTATGACACCGTGACACAGTTGTTTTATTATTATTATTATTATTATTATTATTATTATTATTATAGCATAGGAGTGTAAGATTATAAGTTTCTATAAAGTATTGAGTGATTGTGCAGTACTTAGTTCCTGCCGTTGAAGGTGTTAACTGACATTTGTCTATCACAAAATTGATTTTATCTATTTTAAATGCTTCAGCATTTCTTTACATTCTAAAATTTCGCGACAGAGCCTATAGTATCAAAGATGGAATTACTAACTTAATTTCAATACTGATACAGGGTAGGACAGAGCAATTTGCTTATTTAAAAAAAACAATTTAAAAAGAAGTAATGCAGATATATATTTAATTCTTTGAACAGCATCAAGTACAATATTTAAATTTTATGTTTACACAGCATTAAAGATGAAGTCAGGCAGATGACGTGTATTATTCTCAATAGACTGCGTTAATCGAACTCGGAAGTTTCGTTCAAATCTTTCCAGGATATAGACGGGTATGTTGGCAACAGCATGTTGAATGTTTTTCTTCAGGTGAGCCTGGGTCTTATGGCGATCATTGTAAACAAACGATTTGGATAGTACATAAAAAAGATGGTCGCAGCGGGCTAAATCAGGCGACTGTGTTGCAATTTCGCGAGCATTAAAATCGCATGGATGAAGTTTCTGCATCACAGCTAGTTTTTAGGGATGAAATTTTAGTCCTTCGTGAAGGATCCGCCTCACAGAACGAGTAGACAACCCAACAGCAGCTGCATGTTTGCAGGAAGTGCTGAGAGAATCGCAAAACAGACATTCTTACCATGTCAATGTTTTGGAGTGGCCGTGCTGTTCGTGGAAGCCTAGTTTTTTCTTCCCATTACAAGTTTCCCTGAAGTGTTTTACCAAAGAAACAATCAACTATCGACCACAAACATGACCACGGGACGCAATATTGAAACGGGTACGAAATGCACGTTGCGTGGCGGTGATTGAGCGACCGCTAGAAAAGTATGCCTCGATAGTGAATGCGCACTCCACCTTCACCCACTCCATGATGCAAAACAAATTAAGATAACGTACAGCTTTATGTTCCGCCCTCTCGAATGTACCTATCCGCACCCTCCTCGTAACAACCATCGCTTCACGACTCCAAATTCAAATAACAATTTACTCTGCTACACTCTGTACTATGAATGAAGATCAAAAGTAGGACATGTCCGTGCTTCTACCTTATTTCTTACATTGCATAACGAATTATGTGATACTGAAAATCTATTACCACTATCTTTATTTTTGAGATATCAATAAAATTGTCATATTGATTTTGAAAAACTACATACAAAGAAACTTATTCTTTCAGTATACGGGACTTTCTGGACTTCTGGAAAGAAATATATTATTCCATAGTGTAGTAATAATGAAATATGACCAGAATCGTTTTGGCGAAAATTTATACCACCATTATATAAGGTTGCTAGCAAAATATTAAATTGTACACTATACTATATTATAGAGTTCTTCACTAGATCATTTACGAAATGCAAAGAAGTTCCCCCATGCCGTAAACGTCGCCAACACCTAGTGGCCTACTTGCCGGTGAATGTCGATCTTCGCTATAGCGACGCGTTGAAGGACTGCCGCTAGTGTGCCACTGGCGGCAGGGTTTCGTCGAGTCGAAAGAGATATCTAGAGTGAAGTATTGAAGTTACCACCGCGTAGCAGAGATGACTTTATTTTGGTCCGCGCTTCTTCGATTCGTCGCGGAGAATCGCGAAGGGACCAACATGAACTATCGCTAGTCATGTGCATGCGGTTTTATTCTTCCTGACTAACTGTTTCTAAAGTGAGCTACGGGGGTCAAGAATAACCCCTGCCTTTACATCATGAAGTGAAAAATCTTGATATGAGTGCGTATAATTGTATGAATTTAGATGACAACTGTAGCCGATCATTAGAAAGTGAATATGGAAGAACCATGAAATAAAGTAAATAGACGTAATAGTCATTTTGTTATAAAATTACATGGCGAACGGATTTTATCTAATCTCAAACGGTTATCGTCAAATATAAACGGTTACAGTACTCTGATTAGCTAAATTAGAAATACCTCAACGATTTATGCCAATACAAGCGATGTTTTCTATATTGTCTCCGTGGCCAAGTCGGAAGAGCACGCGCCTAGTAATCCAAAGGTTGGTGGTTCGCGCCTACCCTGGGGCATGTATTTTTCTTACTTTTTTAAAAAGTGTTTTTTTAGACTCTCCTTAATGTAACAAATTACGCATATGGGCGATTTAACATATTTTGGGGGAGTAATTTTGTTGTTTATTGGTGTTTCATCGCGTCTCGGCCGCTGGTGGTATAATTTTCAAAACGGAAGTGGGGCCGCCGCGGATCGTCGCTCCGGGGAAGCCAATTTTTGGCGAGATATTTCTAGTCGCCCATCGGTGGTCCTCCGACGCCTACGGCATGGGGTCATTAAGATCATTTTTAAGAAAGCCTGAAATAAAATATCGAAAATACGAGTAAATCATATGAAATTAAAATCAAGTATATATATTTTTTTTAAATGTAGTTAAGCCGGAAAAAGATTTCTAACAATTTATGTATTGTGTAAATTTCCCCATTCTCCTCTCCCTTATCCTATTGTTCTTGACAATAGAACTATTTACTTAAGCTATATAGCAGGAATATGCTAAGTTTAACTTAAAATCAGATTAATTTTACAAAAGTTACTCTTGGTATTTATATAATATATTGAATGTTAGAGACTTCTTTAAGTTCGTTTCAATAATACATACTGCATAGTACTATAATTTCCTGTTAATTACTATTTATTTATTTTTATTTTTATTATTAGTATTATTTTTACATTCGGAAACAAACAAATTTTGTATAAACAGAAATATCAATATTGCGTATAGCCTAATAGAAAACATACGCATTTTGCATAACGAACTTCTGAAGACATACATATCCACATACGATATTATTCAAAACTGTTGAAACTTCATAACATTTTTGAGAGATGGCAGGGAGAGCAGTTCTTATCTTTAGTGAAGTTTCTCTCCTCCAAAATGGATTCAAAAGTAAAACTAAACGTAGTATTTGCAGAAAAAAGAACCACATGATATTGTTTTCTTTCAGAAGTGCACAAGTGTTTGCTTGCGCTCACCTGTGCAAATGTTTTTGTAAATTCTTGAAGGATTTTGAGATTGGTTCTCTGACAAAAATAAATCGACGTTTAGTTTGCTTACAGCTTCTTTGGATATTTTCTTTTATTTTAGTTTTTTTTTTTGAAGATGTTCTAAGCCCAGGAACCTTATTAACTAAGTGATCTCTTCGGTAACTTAATTTAGTAGTGACCTACTATGGCACGGCATAATGTAGCATAGCTGCCTATGACGTAAAAGTTTAAAGAATAAAACATCGGGCAGTATTCAGAGAGAATTCGTTAATCAAGCATTAGTCATGCGATTAGTTAGTGTCGTATTAGTTCTGGACTAAGGAGGGTGTGGCTTTTGGTATTCAGTCTGCTTCGAGTTCAGCTAATGAGTTGATTTGGGTATGATTGCCAACTAGATGTGAGAAAAATAGATGTGGCAACTACAAAAAAAACTAGACATGCACATGCGTAGTCTGTAAAAATGAAATACGAAATTCAAAAAACTTATAGTCACAAAATCGAATTATGATTAAACTAATTCATTTCTGAGGAATGTATTTATGGCAAGAACAAGTAGAAGTCAATTAATATTAGCGATAATAGGAGGATTATGTTGTAATTATAAGGGAAGATAATTTATCGATCAATTGTATCACTCAGATAACTGGAAATTTTCAACTCATTTCTTAGAGCTCCCTTTAAGAAATGGTTCTGCTATTGTAGATGACTCCGCTAAATAGCTACCATATTCAATCCAACCGATGAGATGAAAGGCAAGAAAGACAGTAATTGCCTTTGTATTCTCATAATGTAAGTTTATTATGGCTAAATCGTGGCTAAACCAGGGTAGAATCTGCTCTAAATGTGACTAACTTAACTACTATATACTAATCAGAGATTCTGAATACACATGATAATCGTGCGTTACCCAAACTCTTAGTATGGCGCTAATCATACGTCAAAACGACTCTGCATAAGGCCCATCGTATTTGGAGTCGTTCTTACTTGCAATTAGCGTCATACTAAGGGGTTTGATTACCACATGAATTATGCTTTAGTCAAGCCCTTTGTATGACGCTAATCCCATGTAAAAACGACTCTGAAAATTAAACAATTAAGAGTTTAATGTTTAAACTTGCTACCGCCTTTAATATTTCATTTATATAATTATTTACGCATATTCTATGATGGCCAAAAGGCTGCCCCCTGTGCAAATGTATTCCTTAATAGTTTGGTTACCAAGAATAATTTGCAAGCCTTTGGTATTAAGCTGATTATTAGAAAATGCACTTTCAAATGTTCTTGCCTCTCAACCCTAATTGGATTAGACACATAAAACTAAAAGTAGAGATGGGGTGACCCCCACGTACGGTTTTAAAGTTCTTTGGGTCCTCGAAGTTCTATTCTTACATTATTCAGCTTGCAAAATTGAGTACAAATAATATTCGCGGGCAATTGTGTAGTGGAAATGGAAAAGGCTGAAAGTGCCAAAAAATAAAAAATCGATTTTTTGCATGGAATATGTTGTAAACGACATCGCCAATAACCTAGAGAAGGTCCAAAGTGCCAGAAAAATTCCTACTAGTTTCTAGAGCACTCGCAAGGAGCAGCACCTTTAAAGGATAAAGCACAGTTTTAGGAAGTTTTTATTGAATACTGGAAATTTTACTTTGTGGCACTTTCAGCCTTTTCCATTTCCATTACACAATTGGAAATTTTTCCTGATAATTTCTCTTTATCCACATGATCGTATCTATTGTTTATGAAAAAAGACGTCTTATGTTTAATATACCATATAAAACGTCAGTTTGTGGTTCTGTTCATTAATAGAAATTTTGATATGTCGATTAGTCTTTATTTGAAGTATTTACAAAAAAAAATCAATACCGAATTGATATGCGTGTCAACGTCTCTTTGGATCTGCTGAATGTAAAATATGTGAACATAGCATTAACGAGAGAGAAGTCCGAGAAGGGCTTTTAAAACTCTGGATGTAATGTTTCGTAAGGCTTTGATACACATAAGGAGAATAGTTAATTCGTTTGTATTAATTTTGGAAATTCCACCGCGACAAAGTGAGTATAAAGGGGGAAAATTATTATTACGTTATCATGTTTTTTGAACTGTTAGACATAACAGCACGAAATTAAGTATACATTTTTTAAAGATAATATACGTCTTAATTTACAAATTCAATATGAAGAATGCAGAGGCAAGTCGCACAAAAGGATGATGGTACAGAAAATATTGTATGCGATAACGCGAAAGAGCACTTGCTATTCTTAAATAGTGAAAAGGCGTACTTTGTAATAACCAATTTTACACTTATGAATGAATATTGTATATCCTCTCTGACCAAGTTGTTGGCAATCTGAATTGTTTCAGTGCTGATGATGTTGGTTCGGAGAAAATCAAATGCATTTCAACATCAGAACCGAGTTTTGACTCCGCCTTAGCCGGTCCCATGCCCGTGTTTAGAAAGGAAGAGAGTCTCTTTTTGAGGGAAACAAAAATCACAGTTGTGACCCACTCATTGAGAGAATACCTAGGTACTCTGGATAACTAAAGTCTGCAACGAGAGCGCCCTGTGGCAAATTCTAAGGGCGCATGTTACTCTAATTTATGACCATGACCATGCCATTGCAAACTTGTGGTTGCAACAAATAGAGTTGAAGGTAGCTTTCGACACACAGATTTCATGATGAGGCAGTCAGCACCAGGTCGGACGAGGAGCTGATAGTAAAAGCAGTCGGTAGCGGCGGTGGAAGATACAATTTACAAGGCTTCGGTCATATTATTCGAGGATTTAATTCATAACGGAGGGTTCTTCCGCTTCTTTCAGTTGGAAGCCCGGTGCGTCTGTTCCTATGAGCAGAAGAATGTGAAGATGGGAAGAACTTTTGGTGTCGGAATTCTTCAACTGACTATTTGTCGATCGCTAATAGACTAGTCACCGGCAGCATCTCTTTACCAGACGAGGACACTGAACTGATGCTGACGGATGGCTAGCGATCGTCCATCGATGCTCGAAATAATATTTGCCATTTATGATTGGACTGAGAGTCCGGGAAATGTTAGTCCACTTAAGAACTTATATTTTTATAGTGCTGTGGCATTTCCTCCGACGCTTCAAGCCACTGCGGCCCTATTCATGGACAGAAGATCCTGAAAGTGTACAGTTTGCTGTTTCAATCTTTCATTTTCAGAACTGAGTTTTAAATTGTCGGGTTTCCAGCGTCGACGGCATCATAAACAAGGAAAGAAGAATTAAAACACACACATACATTATATATATATATATATATATATATATATATATATATATATATATATAAAGGATAAAGAGATATAAAAACAAATTGACGATCTCTTCTGTATGTGACGTGACTTATCAGACCAAGATTGTTCATGTGTATCCATGTACGTATAACATCCTGAGAAAAGTATGGTCAGAATCTGAGTTGAGTTACTCCATAATTTCATTTGCATATTGCTGAGTACTTCACTGTAAAATTAAGTTGTCGAAAAGATGCAGATACTGATAGGCTACCATAAAGACGAAATCCAAGAGCTACGGTACAGCACAGAAAGTTCCATCACTGAGCCAGTAATATGTCTGCTTCCAAAGTACTGTATTGTTGCAAAATCTAATGATACAGAAAGTTAATTAATTCTGGGAAGGTCACATTTTAGTACGTATTTTCCGATGCATGCTTCAGTTTTCCCATCATAGATAAAATGAGCTACAAACACAGATTTGCTGTTCAGTGTGGAGATGAATCATAAGCTCCACTATGAAAGTCATATAGTACGACGATATGTAGAGGGACGAGAAACGAAATGAATACCATCGATTAAGCCGAATTCGAAACGGATTCGTGAAGTTGACACTGCTTCTGTGGAGCGACATTAAGACAGTAACGGCGTCAGAAAATCCACCCATTCAGCGTTCTATGTCCGGTTACGTGTGAACCAATTACAATCTCGCAAAATGTGAGTGATAAGGAGGATGTTTATGCGACGAAAGCCGCCATCTAGTCTAACAGAGAATCAACTGTGGACGTGTGCCATCTGGCTGGAGATCGGTGGAGATTGTAGTCACCGTAAACGAGGCATGGATATATTTCACCAATTGTGGAGAGGTTCGAACCACTATACAAACTCGATGCAAAAGAGATTAGGTTATTTTGTTTGTCAAGTCATTGCATCGAAAATTAACCGGTTTCATGAGTATGGCTGATTTTGTTATTGGGGAAAATCAAAGTTACTTCACGTTGCGAACAATATGAAAATGAATGCTGCGTATTACCATGAGCGTAATTTAAGAGAGATTTACAACGAAATCCTCACACTGTTGAAGCGGAAGTGGTAGAACTGCATCAGGATAGAGCGTACAACCACACTGGCAAATCATTGTTGGAACACTACAGCGGATGGAAGCTAGCACTGGGATTAGAGCGAGTCTATTCACCTACATCCCAGTGAGGAGTCACGAATCCAATCCAGTGGACTACTGTGCATTTGGACTTCTAAAATATTGTCTCTCTTTACTTGAGGTATAATAGTTTCCAATCTGGAAAGCGTCTCAATAAGGGTGGAATAAAAATAATCCTTGTACACCTCTAGTTCAAAGTGCAGTTGCAGAAAATCAAGACTAATGATACTCGCATAGAATATAACGAGTGATGGATGGGTGGAGTGTCGTAGTTGAGTAAACTATTCAAAGTCGAATATATGGAAGCCAATCAGCCTTTGTATTATCTAAAGTGAACAACATGTTAAATATATTTATCTTAATATTACAAACACTATCAAGCCTCTTATTTTAAAAATCTACTAGAAGAATATACAGATAGTTTTCAAACTAATGGTTATTGAATTAAAATTAAGTTACAGAGGAAGAATTTTCATATTTATTTAAATCAACCACAAAATAATTGTCTGCCAAGGGCATTCGGATTATAAACAGTTTAAGTCATTGTATGGGAAATATGTGGCAACTGAAGAAAATAAACTTTTCACACTAAAAAAATGCATCTCAATGTAGTTCATTATTTTCTTCATTTCTATATATATAATACCAGCTGGAGTGTCTATTCTTCGCTCGGGAAAGACATTTTATGTACACAAATTGAAAAATTAAAATAATATTGAAATTGCCTACTTTTTCCCTTTAGAAATGGAATTTTCGAAAACGCTAGAACACGTTTCTATGATTTTGTGTGGGGTGTGCGTGTATGTGTGTGTGTGAGAGAGAGAGACAGAGGAAGAGTTTAAATGCAGAGTTTCATCTAATTTGAGGGAATCTTTGAGGCACATTTTTTGGCATATAATTTGAACCTTCTACTGCCTTAGAATATACATTGTAATCAAAATGAAATAATAAAAACCCGTCTCAAGCTTCATTCTATGCTCCAAACTAAATTTCAAAAGGTTCATCCGTCTTGATATGAAAAGGCGGTATGGAACCAGTGGCCCTCGATTTCTGTTTAATTTTGAAGGTGTTGTCAGATATTCAAAGATCCAAGGAAAGATTGGTATATTTTGGGGGAGTGGGAAGGTCTTCTCAGGCTCACCAGTATGGGCACGCATGCATGAAACAAAAATTTCACTTATTGTGTATTTGTTCTACGTTTCCTACTTTCCTTACGTTATTTTTAACTTTGTTAACATGGAGAGAGCACTAACACCTTTAAAAAATTTCAGCTAGATTGATAAAGAATTGTATTTAGGAAAGGTTCAGTGTTTTGCTCTTGTGTGAAGAGTTGTTAGTTCGATCCTAAGCTATCTGAATTTGTTATGGACATGGCCTGTGGTCGGAGTTCCCCTACTATTTATTAATCATATGACATATTTCGCCTAAAGCCGTAACAGTAGAACATTACTAAATAGTTTTACTTTATATATGTATAATACCTAGAATAGTGCAAATAACTTCTAATGTTACACACTGTGAGTAAGAGAAAAAAAAATCTTACCTTGCCTATGCTTTTCAGTGTAGCCAATTCTAGCATAATATTGTAGTACATTCTGAGTCTGTTTTTCTGAATTTCGTAACAATGTCCAAAATACTAAGGCATTCTAGAACAAGTGTTTAAACAATTCTTCATACAAACATACTTGTTTAATTATTCAAACGTAAGACAGATGAAGCAACCAGTTAGCGATGCATCTCAAAGCTCTTATAGTCTCAACAACTCCCAATACAGTCAACAATGAACACTCCTACAGGCCAAAAGAAATCGAAAATACGTAACTGGAGTTATTGCAAAACACCATTATATTATAGATGACATGAACACATGATTTCACGGCTTACTCTAAAAACAAACCAAGAAAAGCGTGATACAAATTTGTTCGACGCATATCTCTCTAATAGTACACATCTTCGTTACAAATATAAGGGATGAGCAACTGAGGCCATTTTATATTTAAACTGTTTGTTGCGAGGAGATAATGCTTTAACAATACCGATATTTACCTAAGTAAAAATACTGATTGTTAACTTCAGCTGTCGTTTTTCCATTTTTAAAAGCCAGACAATTAATTATCATTTTTGGTCAAAAAGTCGAATGTTACATTATTATTAGCTTTTAATAATGATAATAAAAGAAGCCCAAAGATGAGACACATTTGTATACCGATCAACAGATCTCATCAAATCTGAAAAAGCATTTCATTATAACACTAGTAAGACACCTTTTGATTACGCCAAAATTGTGATTAACTTTTAAATTTTTATTTACGCATAATCTTGACAAGAGATAAGATATATCAATTGATAGAACACTTTTTCTTAAAAGTGAAGTTTCACTCCCATCCAAATATGGGCGGGCCGCAGAAGGTGACGCATTATCTGGAGCCATGAGCATAACTTTACTTGTAGGTCTATGTGGATAGGTATCAGGAATTTATTTATTTATTGCATTTTTATTTACGCATATAAGAAGATTTTAGGATGACATGTAGCCTAAATGATGAAGTGTAGGTAATAGAAACAAGGACTTAGGATGTTAGTTGCGACGATGGTGTCTAAACCCGCTCCGAGATGCCAGAACAGAAGATTGACACTTGGAGCCCTGTTAGTTGACAAAGGGATGCATTGATGAAATTACATGCAATGGATGAAGGGATGGTGCCAATAAATGCGACGACGGGGTTTTAGAGAACAGCGGTCAGATCACTTTCGTGGATAGCAAGATAATAATCTATTGGTGAACAATCATAACGTGGTAAACCTGGTATATGGTCTAACATGTAAGAATTCATGAAGAATCGGATGAGTGTATGATATGCAGCGTTGAATGTAACGAGAGCGGAAGTCTCTACAGATGACGTAAGAATTTTGGTATTATTGTGCGAGGTAGATCTCAGAAGTTGGAGTGCGTGGCGGCAATAAATAAGCAAGGCTTAAGATATCATGCTCCTGGACTGTAGCTTGTCATAAAACTTTTGTGAAGCTTATAACCAGGTGACATGTCCATGTGTAAGAGCAGGACGAACACAAACGTTTTTTATATATATATATATATATATATATATATATATATATATAGAATATACATAAAGAATGAGTTTGGTGCCTTTTAATTAGTGCCTCTCAAACTGCGTAACAAGTTCATCCGACGGCGAATATTAGCTTGTAACTTTGAAAGGAGGGAGAAGAAGTATTTGAGAGTTACAGGATCCATATACTCGTGTTTACATGAAAAGGAGGGAGTTCCAAGAGAGGTTTGTCGAAAATGACACCAAGGTACTTCACACTATTTGTAATGGTATTGGCAAGCTTAGTAATGAAAGATGTAAACGTTCCGGATTTCGTGTAAGTAGTACTTGTGTTTAAGTCCAAATAATGTCATTCATTTTTTAGGTGGATTTAAGTTTCCATTTGAGACACTAACTGGAAATATATCGTTCTTAGTAACGTACAACGTCCTTAGTAACGTACAAATACACAATCCAACAAATAAGCTAAGTGTTTTTATGCCATATACAATGTTCTGGGCTGTCCTCTTTTATGAGTATATCCACCGTCGCTGACGTGCCCGCTCCCCACGGACACTCCCAGGCGGCACCGCTGCTGCACTCCTATTCTGATTTTGTTACGCAGCATTCGTACCTTTCACTGACCATCTAACATAAGTTGGCTCGTGTGTTTTGCACAATAGTTCTTATATATGTACACTGAAGTCCTCCTAAAGGAAAACTACACAGAGGAATGCAATTCCACTCCACAAAAATGATTGTTTAAGATACAGAGAATGTATGGATCCGTACGATAAATCTGCACCCAATAACTATCTCTTAAAATGTACATTCTTATTTATATTCTATATTTTGTTTCCCTTTTATCAACAACAAATTAAGAAAAGAAAGAGTAAACGTATTATTGAATTTACAGTAGGGTTGCCATATTTCAAAAATGAAAATCCGGTGGGACACTACTACGCATACGTCCGCCCTTTCATAAGCTTCACATTTTTAAAGGTACATTTTTAAAGGTACACTTTTTAAAGGCACATTTTTAAAGGTACATAAGGTACATTTTTAAAAAGTACCCCAACATTTTCCCATTGTTGTCTGTTCAGTTTTATTAACCCGGCACCGGGCGCGTGGTTACTAGGAACGCAAGTGGGCGCGTGGTGAGATTTTCTCTCACCTCTGAAAGTAGTGGAAAAATCCCTTTTATTAACACAGTTTAAGATTTAATTGTGAATTTTATTGTAAATTTACAACTTTAGAATATTTTAGTCATATATACAGGGTATTTTACATTGGTTATTGATATCACTACACAATAAAAAAATCAATAATTTTCCAACACTGAATAATACAGTAAAGCTACAGAATCACAAGAAACAAACAAATGAACAAAATGGTAAACACTTTATTCAAACCGAGCAAAATCCTTTCGGAATGTGGCAGTTATCACTCACTGTCTTCATGTTGTTCACGCCCTCGGCACCTGCTACAGAGAACAGCTGGTGCGTGCTCCTTGCACACTGGGACAACACAGTCTGCACAACATGTTTTGGTGTATCGATTTTTCTTCCTGGGACAGAAGCCACATTTCCTTTTATCACTATTCCCTGCTGGTGCCTCGGAGTGCACAGGTGTTGGAGAGTCACCCAGGATCCTTCTTATCTGTGATCGCAAAAGTGTAGGCAAGCATGGTATTGTTGCTCTTCTAGTGAGGTATGGCTTGCAGAGATCCATTGCTAACTTTTTTCTGATAGAGTCTCCTTGCGTCAGCATTTTCACAGTTAAATCTATATATGATGTAGCTGTTTAGAGCACCAATATCAAGGAGTGTGTAGAAGATACGTAACGGCCACCTGTTGGTTTTCCTTGCAACTGTGTAGAGACTCTTCAGCCCATCCACACAGTCTACACCACTCTTCGTCATATTATAAAATGTAATGATTTCCGGTTTAGCCTGCTCCTTTGTTGCTTCATCAATGTGTTCTCCTTCATGTATTGTGGAGAGTAATAGCACATTTTTTCTCCTGTTTGACACATATGAACAAAGTAACATATCTTCCCCATGAGCGAACATGCTTAAAAATGGCGGTCTTCCCTTTATACTCAGGAACTCAACCGGAATCTGAGGTAACCAGTGTTAAACCGTGATTCTTTAGAAGATCTAGCGCTAAAGGAACTGATGTGAAGAAATTGTCTGTTGTCACATTTCTGCCAGATTTAGTAATGGGTTCGATGAGACGTTTGACAACTGCGTGCGCACTGTTGTCCTGAACATATGATCCTCGCGGCTGTTGTGTTCCCGGATAAATCTCCATTTTCATTGTGTAGTAGACATGTGCGTCCACTAAGGAATATATTTTAATGCCATATTTTGCCGGTTTATTTGGCATGTAACATCGAAAAGAGCACCTTCCCCTGAAAGATTCAAGCATTTCATCAATAGTTACATGTTCATGT
Organism: Thermobia domestica; assembly: GCF_964235325.1. Taxonomy (NCBI): domain Eukaryota; kingdom Metazoa; phylum Arthropoda; class Insecta; order Zygentoma; family Lepismatidae; genus Thermobia; species Thermobia domestica. The sequence continues at coordinate 140,514,976 of NC_137468.1, forward strand.
GGTGTCCAGTAGGCCGCACATTTCAATACGAATTCTTCAAATAATGTCCGTATTGGAGCTAAATTGTCTTCTTCTTTTCTCTGCTGTCTGGTGTTGATGTCATCAAAACGCAGGGCGCGTAGAAGCATACGAAACCGTTTCTGAGACATGACCAAACGAAACAATTCTGGAGCTGTTCCGTCAGCTGCCCATAAGTCCTCCAGATTTAAACGAGAACTCTTCATCATACCCGATAAGTACAGCAAACCTAATAGAGCTAACATTTCTTCATAATCAGTGTTACGAATATCTCTTTCACGTGTTATTCCTATACGAATTTCTGCTAATTTTAGATTCGTATATTCCACAATTTGTTTTATAGTGTCTTCAAGGAAAAATAAATGCCATGCTTGCATTGGCGATTTTACATTTCGTGCTTGTCCTCTGGCACCTGGTAAATGTCTCACGAGATTTCTATGCCTAGTTTTATGTGTCGTGTTTCTGGAGTGAGCATTCCACGTTGTAACTCCATCTTTCGCTGTATATATAGGTCTATCTCTCACAACTTGGTCAGAATTTACAACATCGGGTTCTGTTTCTATTCCCGAAAACTCACTTTCACTACTTTGTACAACTTGCTCAACGTTATCCCCTTCATCGTCACTGCAACTGTCCATTATTTCACTTGCACTTTCAGCTGCATCTTCCCTTATGTTCATCTCCCTTTCCACCTCATCCATCCATTGTAACACTTTTGTGCAGTTTTGTCGTCCATAGTTTAATATATTTACCTACAGTCAATGTATTTGTAGTATTCAACACTGCCAGAAATAGTAACGTAACAGGACGCAAGGTGAGATAAAATCTCACTGAATTGCAAAGCTTCTAACAATGCTCTGCTAACAAAAACAACGATTCTTCATTAACAAGCTGTAGTTGCAGATTGAAGCTAAAAATAGTGAACTTCGAATACATAGAAGGATATACACGTGCGCATAACCATTTCGCAGTAGTACATGGGGAAAGCAAGGAGTGAGGGATTGCCTCACCACGCGCCCTGTGCCGGGTTAATTATAATAATATATTTTTCTTCTTGAATGATCAGCGGAAAATTACCAAAAATATCGGTCAGGGATCATTGATTAAAATATTTCAGAAGCAAGATGCAGATTGAATCAGAGTACTAAAGATAACAATAAGATTGAGCAGTAAAACCTTTTATCCCTGACCCAATGAAAGGAATGCTTCATTCAGTGCCAAAGCAGTTAAATCGTGAACTTAACTAAATCTATATTTTATACTCATTTTTTCAACTTTTGAATTGCTATACTCAGAACTTGAAAATACTAATTTTATTCCTAATCCTGTGAAAAAAGCAAACTATAATATTCCCTCTCTTTCTACATCGCTGAAATCCGGGACATTTAAGCGTCCCGAGAAATATTTTCGGAACGCCGGGACGCAGATCTCGATTCCGTGACGGTCCCGGGTTTTCCGGGACTAATAGTAACTCTAATTTATAGTCTTTCGCGCCAATACACAAAAACATCATCAACGGTACCGACGGCAAGAGCGTGACATACAGGAACTTGAAACAGTAATAAATAATATAAATAAGTATTAAAAAACATAACGGAATATTAACCTCTGCTATAAGACAGACGATAAAGTTTTGGATTCCTTAAACCTTTGAGCTGATTATGTGACTTTCATACAACATACAAAGGTGTAACTTTAGTTTGCCTCAAATATTAAGCAGGTGTGAGAGCAGAGTGATCTTAAAGCAGCCGTGTGTAGCCACTTTTGCTAAGAAAGATTTCCGTTCTATAATGGGATAGACTAGAGATAAGCCGTTTGTGTTACCTTGAATTTACGTTGCTTCGTCTACAAGAGCTTTTTACAGTTTTGTCTTGTGAAATGGTTGTTGCATCGCTAACAGGTTAATTAAATTTTCAACGGCTTGGCTTCTACAGAATCCACTTTTTGTCTCCAGCGTTGGATGTCGAGAAGAAGTACCCGTAGTATGAGAATAGCCCTAAGTGTTGCGGAGGTTAAAGTTCAGCGTCAGTGTCCTAGGGTTCGTTCTGCTTGGGAAATCTACCTTTCATGCCTCACACAAAAGGAGAATGACGAAAGTTCCCACAAAGTGTATCGTACGTGTTTCGCTAAAAGTATACGTAACAATTCTAGTGTAATAAACAAGGAAAGTTTTCTTGTCTATATGAGAAGCAATAGGATGAGTTTCAACTTTAAAATCCGTACTCGCACTATGAAGCTTTTATTAGCGTATACATGCAATGAAGTTAAGAATGTTGTAATTATGTAAGTGTTCAACAATTTTATGAAAACATGATTTTGAAAAATGGCAGAGAAAACTTCTCTATGTAACAGAACGTCATTTTAATATTAGTTTATCTCATTTCTTTTTCGTCTACTTGTTTTATTGTTTAGCAGTGTAAAATTTATGACGCACTGGCCCTGTAACGGAAGGTTAATGGTTATATTGGTTAGGACTCAGTATGTTTATTTCCAACAAAACCAAATGATTGATTGATTAGGAATTAGGTATCTGGGCTTTCAACATGTCAGCTCGTCAGATATGAGAGATGACATCCCTCGGGGATCGCAGTGCCTCGGGGAATTGGTGAGGAAGAAAGACAGTGGCCTGGGATTAATATGTGAGATACCATTCCGGCATTTGCCTCGTGAGAATCAGGAAAACCTCATTGAAGATGACTGGTCTGCAAAAGCTTTTACACTTTTTGAACCGAATGTACCTGGAAAAAGTAATTGAATGATAAATAATACAGAGGATCAAGATTTTGTGTTTAAGTGTATTTAAAACTGCATAATATATAGTTATTTACGTATTGGTAAGAAATTAGTTCTATTAACTGATCAACCATGAAATATGAAGAATACGGAACAAACTATTGACACTAAGTGACTATCATGAACATACTAAACTCCAATGTATCTATTATGTATGTTTTATTATTCCCACAAACTGTACTAAAAGTAAACAGAACTCTCAAGGCTCCTACGATAATATATACTTATCTCCAATAAAGGATCGAATCTATATTTCACATAAACAAGAAGATGCTATAATACGTTAAATTCTCAAACCTAGCTTTCAGTCAGACATTTAAAATCTATTTGCACAAGCTCGCACCAAACAACAACTAAGAAATATTTTACAAATTTACAAATCAGTTTTACTTCAACAGTGTCTTTGTGGATCTAAAATAATGTCTGAAAATCGGTCTGAGCTTGTGTGATGTCATATGGCTATGAAGAAACTACGAGAAATAGAAATATAACCTTGAATGTAAAAGCATTTCTTCGAAATAATAAGAAAAGAGTGGTAAGTATTCATGTTTTGCTGGAGTTAGACCTAATAGTCGTAAGCTTTGTATAGTTTAGATGCGAAAGTTCTTCCTTGGTTTTACGTTCCACAGTTATGCCGGCTAGGCTAAAGGAGACGATGATGATGAGAAATGAATGAAATGATGGATTGAAGAAAGTGGGAGGAAACGGGAGAACCCCGAAGAAACCTACGCACACGGTGTTTGTCCATTACATAGTTTACTTGGCGCAAGCTCGGATTGAACGAAGAACCCCATGCACCAGAGGAACGCTCTATTACTGAGACACCGCAGCCCCCATTCTTTCTTGTAGTTTAAAAGAGTGTTCAGATAACATGGTAGCGATAATCAATACATCTTTTACAGAAGAAGCTTTTCCTTCAAGCAAATTGTATTTAGTCTCTCGATTAATAAAAGTGATTAGTAACCCGAACAACTAATCTAAAACAACATAATGAAATTCGAACAGATGTTATTTATATGCATTCCTTTCTGTTTCTCTGCGAACTAGTTAAAAGGAAATTTACCTTCAGTAAGGGATTTTTCTCATGTAAGTTCCCATTTTTTGGTGGTTGATTTGTGCCGGGAGTCAATTCTAATGGAAAGTCATGCTTACCTTCGTCGAACGAATACTCTACTTAGATGTTGTTAAGTATATATATCATTTCCAAGAAATTTCTAAGCATGTATCTCTTGATTAATTGTCACCTTTTATTAACTTCCAAAAACTAACATAACATTAAATTTTTAACAGTATTATTTTGCTGATCATCTTATCCTCAACGATTTAAAAATATATAGTTGACAAAGAAACGAAGCTAAGATGTGAGGGTGTCCTTACATATTATTAATTCATACATGATTTAATTTTGAGTTTCGGTTTAATCACTTATTTGCATTTCAGTTCAACTTGGCTTTCATCTTTCAAAGTACGCGCCAACTGGTCACATTTAATTTCAATCTACCAAGCAGGTTTTCAATAAATTCGCCGCACAATTCATATTGTGGTGCTTATGTCATCTTAAAAATTATTTCAGGAAATGACACAAACTAAAAGACTCTGTGGAACTTCTATAGATGGTGCTCATCCACAAGTGAATAACATTTTTCTTTATCTGTATTGTTTCCTTATTTTTCAAAGAAGTCTGGTAATAAAAATCTGTAGGGTTCAGAGCTCTTGTACTTTTTATAGATATCCTCTCATTTTCTACAGTTACTTCAACAGAAGAAACATATTATCACTGCAAATAAATAAATAAATAAATAAATATAAAACATGTTATATTCAATTTCTATTGATGATATTTCAATACATCATCTTGTGTCTTACTCTTCTGATATGTTTTCCTACAGTTCCCATAATCAGTTCTACTATATAACTTCACACTTACGATAAGTAATTGTTTATCTACATTACATGTCCCAAAATTGATTCTAGCAATTGAAGAAGTCACTAAAGGGAATATATGATCGATGTTAAAATAGAAGAAAAACACACCACATATTTGATGCATTTGAAGACGTTTGAGAACGGAACACAAATTTTGACAGCGTTAAATCTAATTTCAACATGAAGGTAACTGTCACAAACTATAAATGTTACAGTACATTAAAAGAACGTTTGTATACAAATGCTGAAGTATCTTGGTAAATTATATGGATAATAATTTAAAACCTAACAAACTAACTCCGTACTATTTTGAAAGACATGCTGTAAAAGTTGATCATTCTGTGAAGATATGTGTATTTGAACACATAACGAAACATTTTATTTTGAACTTAGGGACAATTCATTTAAAATTCAATACAGTGAAAAGCATAATCGTTCATTTAATGTTGAATCACTTTTCGATTTTTTTCTAAGTTCATTTGCTTTTACTACTAGGAAGTTTTCTTGTTGTCTGCTATTTCTTTCTTACACTTGTAATTTCTTAATTAATACAAACAACAGATTACTCCCCCGTCCGCATTCCTATCATCACCTCACCTTTGGTTAATCAATGAGTATACACTTTTAGTCGAGACAGAAGAAACAGTCAATGATCCAGGATATGAACCCGGAAAGGACGCTAAACAAAACGATCGAGAGACTTTTGGAAGAGGTAGTCGGTATTGAATTGGAGACGAGTTAAGATGTAGAACACAAAATTCATTTTCGAGCTTACGATAAATTTAGCCTTGCTCTGGCCTAGAGAGCATTTTGTTTCAGTTAGCGTTATATAGCTGTTGACTAAGATGAATTATTTACTAAAGAGAAGTTTCGATTTTGATTGAATTTACCGTCTTCGTAATGTTGGTTTTTCTGCTTGGATTTCGATGACCCTTAACTCCCGACTACTTGTGCGCTTTGCAGACCAGAGAGTCTGATGGACGGACATCGACCCATTGCAAAAATCATCGAAGACGAGACACCGAGGTCCACAAGTAAGTGCGAGTAGATTAACCAGTCCTAAAAGTTACTCCCTTCTCACCCTTTTCAACCCCTTCGACATCACGATCTGTTTCTTTTGTATATGTTTGATTTTATTTATATGCAATCCAGGTCAGATCCTGTACTTTACGCTCTACCAAATTTAATGTTTATAAAATCCTGGGCGCAACTTGTCAGTCCTAACATCCCCATTTACACTATCTATTAGCGCGTTATCTGAGCTTTCAGAGTGACAAGGGGCGGCTATACAATTCTAGGATTCATCAGCAGATGGGACAGCTTTTGTTTGTACAGTATTTACAGTAATTGTATAGGGTGACCCAGAAATAGGTATACAGTCCCGTAGTGATCAACTCATTGCTTTTCATATCATTTCTTATTTTTGTTCATCAGGTGGACTTAGTTCTATAGTTAGTACAATAGTTAGTCTTTATTATTTGTTCTTATTGTCTTTTTACTTATATCTCAAGCTTGGAACAGCCAAGGCAAATATATCTATAAGCTAGAATGTTACACTTGATCAATGCAGGAGTGTATACCTACTTTTGGGCATCCCTGTATATTAAGATCAAGTATACTCCTATCAATTTACTATCCTCTTTTATTTTATGGATCCAAACCTAAGCGCTGAATGACAATTTTTCGCTGAAAAGTACTTTATACCCAATGGTATGTTAACTTGACGTTATAAAAAGTATATTTGTACCACATTCCTGTATTTGTTTACATCTTAGGATCTTGCGTTTATTTGCTTAGTTTATTTACTGGAATTTGTTAAAACCATGCTGCTGTTCTTAGATATATTTAAATTTCACGAACCTCATGAACCGTAGTATATTAACCACATGAAAATTATTTTAACCTCGTACTCATTTCTGTTTTCTTTTCACTTTTACATCTTAACTTATGGTGTTCTGTGCTTGTACCTTAGCCAATCTAAGTCAGGTAGAGTAATAAAATATTAGAACTGTTCAAAGGAGTTTATACTGTAAAATATACGTTGGCAATTGTCAAAAACATGTAGAAGAAAATATTCATCAATTTAAAATCGCTTCAAAACAAAATACACATAAAAAAGAAGATAAATACATATTGCGGAGTGAGACTCTGCGCGCGTCTCTTGATGTTACAATTAAGTACGCGTGCATCATTTTCATCAGCAGATTGCTCACTTTCAGAATTGTGATCGCTTTCTTCAACTACGTCTACATCACTATCATCTGAAGCTCCTATTTCATCTTCAGGTATACGCAGTATCCGTTCTTGTTCTGTTGCGCCCATATTTGTGTACACCGCACGCTGAGGCAAACTTCTCAAGTTTGAAAACACCAAAGCACGCACGCGGAGCGACTCTCCGCACTAGAAACTGTTTACTCAGAGCAAACTACCAGCGAACTGCTGATCAAATTCAGTGTAGGCAGTGTGCGGGTGATTGTGAAGGGGGAAGCTACACTTCAGGTTACACCTGACGGTGACCTATCAAATTCAGAAACTAAAATTTCTCCATCCGCGGAGTGTGACTCCGCAGCGCGTGCTAAGGAGGGTTTAAAAAAGTTCATATGAACCTGTGGTCAGAAGTGCATAGTTTTGTAGTTAAAGAGTACCGAAAACGTGAAGAAATGAACTTTACATGTCTATAGTTCCACTACTATAGAACCGATCATAGTCGGGTCAAGACATCACTAAGGAACTAGTATGTGAATTATCCAAATACTGGAGCATTCTTAAACATGGGCATTTGTATAATTCATATTCAGTTCCTGAGCGATGTCTTGACCCGACTACAATAGGTTCCATAGTAGTGGAGCTGTGAACTTTTAAAGTTCACTTATTTCACGTTTTCGACACTCTATATCTCCGAAACGATCCATTTTTGAGCAGATGTCTATATGAGCTTTCTTTTTCTTATTTTGGTACGAGGAACCTATTCCCAAAAATTGTGACACATTTCTGTAACACCCTGTAGCTTGAAGCACATAAGATCTCAACTGTCGTTAAATGATAATCATTAATCTTCGACACGGGAGACAATGACTCAATTGTCAGATGGTATCTCGTGTGTTTTAGATCCCTCCTTAAGCTGTATGTCTACGTCTCATTTAACATGGATGGTGAAGAAGGCCAGAAACTCTAACTGAAACATATTATTATCGTTGTGCTATTTTAGTTTATGCTTATACTATGAAGTATATTAATTTTGTGTTCTTATACTTCATATTTATATGTGAAAGAGTGTTAGTACACTCGTATTATGTTTATGTTTTCAAGTATAATGGCATTTTACATTCCATTTAATCCCAACATGTATCAACCTTGTTACCTTGTATTCATATTTAGGTGCACATAACTTTGTCACCTATCATGATTAAATTAGGATAACATTTTCTGTTATTTTTACCAACCTAAATATACTTATCAGCATCAAAATGTTACACAATGTGTTTTCAAATTAAAATATGTCAACCCTTTCTTGTTTTATGTTATTTTAATGTTAACATCCTGCTCTTTTATATGAAGCCTTTGTTTATTTAATCAAAGAGTTTAGATCAAGATATACTGAAGTTGTTTGTTATATAGATCGGTTCGATAGGAAGTTTTTTTTAGAGCTGAGGCAAAGAAAAACACTATCAAGAAGATACTCTTCCCACATCCCATCAGGAAAGAAAAAAGGTGATTTTGTTTTATACATATATATATATATATATATATATATATATATATATATATATATATATATATATATATATATATATATATATATATATATATATATATATCACACTATTCTTGAAAGCTAGACAGTGCCTTGTTCTCCCATGTTATTGAAACGTGACAAAGTGACATTTGCCCAATATAACAAACAGACAGCTGTAGGCATTGTCTAGTACAAAAAAAAACAGGAAAAGAGTATCAGTAGACACTGCACGTACAGGAAACTAAAATTGAAATCTTCTATTTCTTTCCCATTCTTCTTTTCATTATATTCTTTTTCTCATCTGTTTTTGTCCCAAGGACAAACAAAGGAAGATAAATGAGAAGAATATGTTTTCTCTATCTCTTTCAAACCTTTGTCTGAGGAGGTACAGGAATTTTATTAAAGAATAAAATATCACAGAAGCTGACGAACTGTTTTTCCCCATCTTGAAGTAAAGAACAGATATAAAGGATTTTCGTTCATCCGATTTAAAATGAAAGCTTCCGAACCAATGTAAGTCTGTTTGTTCCGTTGTTTATTTCTTCGTTTTTTATTTAAAGGTGTTTTGTTCTATCTTTCTTGGCGCTTGTCTTGCAGACAAATCTAATAAGGTCTCTAAAATGAGAAAGGAATTATTTCTGAAAGACTAAATCCTTTCGTAACCTCGCAATGTATAATTGACTATGTTGTTCTATTGGATATTATTTTCTCTTCTGAAGGCTTGTTCTAATTCACAATAAGCTTTATTTTTGTACACTTATTAAGCCTTTATGTGTAGCCTTATTGGTAAACATCACACATGTGGTCACAATACGTCAGCACTGACTAACTTCTTTCGTGTAATGAATGGAGTAAGCCAAGATGTGTTAAAAGAATACACGAATCAAACAGAATATATTTATAGTTTTCCGAAAAGAACACAGAGCTACTGCTCATGCCAACGGTAAAATTGCCCGCGGCTGGGAAATTCCTAATTACGTTTTCCATATTAGTTTGAGAATACGAAATTTAATTATAACTATTTTTAAACATAACCATCCACAAAGTCAGTATAAAAATTACCGCATATGATATACCTATATCAATTTTGAAGTCATTACGAGGATTGCACTGAATGTTTCGAGGAAATGATAGAACGCAAGAACATCAAAGTATAGCATTTTTTAAAAATTGCTTTTCAAATTACTCATCCTCTGTAGCAACGCATTGTTTCATGCGATAAAACCACATCTTGAAACAGTCCTGCCACTCCGAAGATAGTACCTGTGAAACATGCAGTTTGTATGCCTCGATGGCTTCTTCTGGAGTGCAAAAGCTTTCCCACGTAACGTGTTCTTGATTGTTGGGAACAAAACAATCACTGGGGGCTAAATCAAGGGAATATACCGACGTTTTCCTGATCCAGAAAATCCCTTGTGGCAGCTACTGTGTACGAGCTGGCATTGTCGTCATGCAGAATGGTTGGGAGACTGTCTACTCACATTCAGTAGTTCTGGTAGACATCTGATTGTGTACCATTCTGCATTGACTGGTCTACGATTCTCCAGTGGACAGTTGCTATATGGCCTGATTTATCAAAAAAAAAAAAAGTAATTATTTGTTTGGAGACACTGCGTGCACGATCAACTTTGGTTGGTTTAGCTTAATTGTGGAACACCCACACAGCAGAGTGTCGCTTTATTTCCGATTCGTATGCATAAATCCACATTTCATCACCTGTTACGATGTCAACCATAAATTAGATTATCCAGACTTGAACCATTTCGTCATAACTTTGCACCATTTCACATGGGTGTCTTTTTTTGCTTGAGTTAAATTGTGTAGGATCCAGCGAGCGCATAATTTTTTTCCACCTAAATGAGCATATAATATTGTTTGTATTTGGCTCATGCCAATGCCTAAGGTCGCCTGAATTTCGCTATAAGTCACATATCGATCATTCACCAACAGCTTCAATGTTTTTGGGCGCAATGGCTATCGATGGAAGACCTACACGATCTTCATCGCGCAGGCTGACACATCTGAATTCCTGAAACTATCTGTAAATTGTTGTCTGGGATGGATCTTCATCAGGAAAAATGGCAGTCATCCGACGAACCCACTCCTGCTGTGTTAACCCTTCGTGAAAATCGCAATAAATCATGGCACGGAAGTGCTCTTTCGTCATGTTCGTTTTGGTATACGGACAAAATCTCGCGGCCGAAACATCGCCGCCCAAAACCTCGCGGGACAAAATCTCGCCGGGCCGAAACCTCGCGGGACAAAATCTCGCCGGGCCAAAACCTCGCGTGGCCAAAACCTCGCCGCCCAAAACCTCGCCGCCCAAAACCTCGCGGGACAAAATCACGCCGGGCCAAAACCTCGCCGCCCAAAATCTCGCCGTGCCAAAACCTCGCCGCGAATGAAACTTTTCTTTAAAATTTACCCAATGTGTTTCCTAATATGCAATTCCACATTACAAATAATAATAATAATAATAATAATAATAATAATAATAATAATAAGATACAAAACATCGTGTGCGTGGGCTTTCTCGGGTTATTCCCGTTTCCTCCCACTTTCTTTATTCGATCATTTCCTTCATCCTGGTCATCTACGCCTCCTTTAATCTATAGGACATAATCAAAGGACGTCGTAAAAACTCATATATTGTTTCATATTTTCATAAATATTATTAGATTTTTGTTAAAATTTTAAGTTTTTGGATGTTCCAAAGTTCACGAAACTAACCTCGTTAGTTGTCATTACTTTCCTTATGCAGACTTTTTTTTCCCTATAACCAGTTTAAAAACATCCTGTCGCCCTACCTTCACATTGAAATCCTCTAATACAGAAATAGAATTTTCATATGGTATCGCGGGACTTGGTCAAATACCCGTGATACTTCTTCTGAAACAGCGTCTTTTATACCGTCATCCTTATCATCTGTTGGAACATTTACATTTTGGTCAGGCGAGATTTTGGGTATGGCGATATTTTGGGGCGCGAGGTTTTGGCCCGGCGAGATTTTGGCCCGCGAAGTTTTGGGTGGCGAGGTTTTGGCCCCGCGAGATTTTGGGCGGCGAGGTTTTGGCCAGGCGGGGTTTTGGCCCGGCGAGATTTTGTCCCGCGAGGTTTTGGGCGGCGAGGTTTTGGCCAGGCGAGGTTTCGGCCTGGCGAGATTCTGGGCCGCGAGGTTTTGGGAGGCGAGGTTCTGGCGGCGAGGTTTTGTACCCAAACCGTTCGTGTTTTATCACTACCATCTCACTTCAAACTTATGTCCTGCAACGACAAAGATTGCGAGTTACATATGGTTTTGCATTTAGAGTTAACAAAGATGACAGTTTATAACTACAAAACAATCTAACAGATTACGTTGTTCTCAGTACGTAATTCCCGAAACTTTCAGTGCAACCCTTGTATCCATATTACATGAATTACTTAATATACGGTGTCCAAGACAATTACTGACATTTTCAAAACTATTGATTCATTGAATTATTCTTCTCTTTGTCCTAAACTTTTTTTTTTTTTTTTTTTTACCGTATCTTCTTATAAACCTCAGAGTAGAAATTCATCTTAAATAATACAGTAGAAGCCTACTTTTAAACAAGAATTTTAGGAATGATCAAAAAAAAAAAAAAAAAATGGATCAAAAGATTGTGATGTCGGCCAATAATTAGATGTTGGGTCAGTAGTCACAAAGTTTTTGAACGAACTCTAGATAAATCGAATTTCCGTATATTTTACGAAACAAGCACATCAAACTGAGTTAAGTGGCAATTTTGGTTTGGATACACTATATGCAGTTCTCAAGATATAAGACGTACAAGAAAACATTTGGTTGAATGAAATACATTTGATTTTTTGGATCAGGGACCACAAAATTTTTGAATGGGCCCTAAATCGAGATTTCATATTTTTTATGGAATAAGCACACCATACTGAGTTAAGTGATAGTTTTGCTTTGGCTACAGTATATGTAGTTATCGAGATATAAGTCTTACAAGAAGATTTGTAATTGAATTAAATATATTGGTTTTCTGGATCAGGGGCCAAAAAAATTTTAAATGGCCCCTAAATCGAGATTTCGTATATTTTACGGAATAAGGACATCATACGGAGTTAAGTGGTAGGTTTCATTTGGCTACAGTATATGTAGTTCTCCAGATATAAGGCCTACAAAAAATTATAACTGAATGAAAAATATTGGATCTTTTTGGATTAGGGCCCACAAAAATTTTTAATGGCCCCTAAATCGAGTTTTCGTATTTTTTACGGAATACGCACATCATACTGAGTGAAGTGGTAGTTTTGGTCTGGCTACACTATATGTAGTTCTCCAGATATAAGGCCTACAAAAATATTTCTGTCTGAATATATTGGATCTTTTGATCTAAAAATAAACTCTAATATTGTTATCTTAATTTCCATATTTGTTTAGCAATTTCTCATTATTTTTCCATTGGATTCAGATAATTTCTTTCCACTTCCGCTAGCACATATAAAATGCAACGTTGACAAACACTCGAACTAATTTCTGAAACTTGTTCAAAAAACAAATAAAGAAACTGCCAGTGTTTAATTATTTACAAAATTATTACTGAACGCTACGAGAAATCGCATAACGAAGTATCCAAAGAAGCAGGCATAATTATATATATATATATATATATATATATATATATATATATATATATATATATATACACTATGGGTTTGATAAATTATCAGGCAAGTACTGAAAACGAAATTTAACAGGAGAAAATTTTAAAATTTTTCAACAATTCATAATTATTAAGAAATTTGATTAAATTTCTTTTCACAAACTTCTCTCTCTTATCACATTTAAAGAGAATTTCGATCAAATCTACAATAAAGTTTACAATTTTAGTATGAATAATTCTTTCTTGACTAATTGACAAACCAACAGACTTACACTCTTACTCTCAAATGGCTTAAGTAACAATTATAGTACACAGTGGCGTACTTAGAATTTTGTTTCGGGGACTGGGTATAACACAGGGGAGCAGGGAGGGCAATTGCAACTCCGAGTTTGAGAATTAAATATATTTTAGTCTATTGTCTACTAATGTACTAGGAAAAACGATGGAGGATCTTACTCTGCAAGCAAATCTGAAATGACGCTCCTGCAAACACACATTAAATATTTGTAATCTCATTTCAACTTAACTGATTTCATTTTAGAAAAAAAAACTGAAATATTCAGTTTTATCTGTGTATGTTTTTACCTGAAAGAAAATGTTGAGACAAATTGAAGCTGAAATATAGTGATTGCAGTTTTAGTATGTGGGGAACGCCAACCGTGTAAGTTGGTGTAGAACACCAGTTTCACTTACCACCTCCTCTTAGTTTTGGTGTTACTAACGAATGCCGATTTAAATCACAACTAACAGCGGTCGAAAATATGATAGGAAAAACGAAAGAAAGTAACAACTAAGAAAAACAAAGAGAATAAAATGAACGAAAGAAAGAAAAAAGTACACAGTTCTCACATGAAATGAAATTCGACAAATACAGTATTATTTCTGAACAACAAGCATAAGAAAACGGAAAATCAATGAAATTCTTAGAAATGGTAAGAAGGATTATTGCTGTACGTGGAATGCGAAAAACTATCATATTTATTTCGCTAGGGGGGGGGGGCTTGAACTCCCTAGACCCCTAAATACGCTACTGATAGTGTACATATATTTATGTAGGGTGGCCCAAAATAGGTATACAGTCTCGTACTGACTGACTCATGATATTTTATATCATTTACTTATTGTTATCCATACAGATAGTGAGTTTCTTTCTTTCTTTATTTATTAGTTCTTAATCTCTTTTTCAACTCATATCTTAAGTTTAGAACAGAAGAAAATAAACTAATAATCTTAATATAATGAAATGTCAATTGATCAACGCAGGGCTGTATACCTACTTTTGGGCCACCCTATATATATAAACTGCGATATCTACAGTAACTTGTATGACGTAGGTAAGCTAGGCTGTTAATTTGAAAGTAATAATATATACCTTGCGTTTATTGCCTGAAGAATGCACCTGTATGATTACACAAGTACTTGACAAGTAAAAGGGATATGTGATTAAACAGATAATTTTTATCTCAAACACAACAGAAAATTTATTGTTGGTCGACTTCCAGACCGGTAGAAATTTAATGTATTATCTTGTTGAGACAGAATGAGCACCTTACGTTAGCCGAGGACTTACATAGTTTGGCTTATAATAAACCGCAGGTATTATTGGCGGTCAGAAGTAGTTTTGGCTTTGGAGATTGGAACAAGTTTTGTTTTGATTTCTGACGGTTGACAATGTTCTACATTGCAAAAGGTTTCCCTAGAAAGAATTTGAAAACTCCTTAAAAGCATACTCTTTGGTGAAAACTTATTGTTTTTCGAAGTTAATAATAGGGAACTAACACATGACTAGTCATCATTAAATTGCAAATGGTGCTTAACTTGTATGGCTATCTCATTAACTGAATGACACATTCTGGGCTTGAGGGCTGATGAAGAGCGTATTCCGGCGGAAATGTCCTACAGAGTGCGAAAAAATGAATAGTGAATCCATGTAAGTTACCTCAACACACTAAATTACATTTCATAGTTGGAAGTGTCAATTGAAAAGTTTGACATACTCGAAGGGAGTATGTCTGATTCACAAAATTGTATGTTAGAGAATAACTTAGGTACTATCTGGAATGCCAGATGTACACACAAGGAAACAGAGCACCGCAAGTCGTGAAATAGTTCGTTGTTTGATCGTGAAAATACCGACACCATATTTATGTGGATATGGAAAACACCTTGTAAGACAACAATACCTCATTTCTGCGAAATAATGGATAAATTAATTCAAATGCGGACGATAATGTCTTGGTAACAAGCCACCTGAAGGATATTCACGGAGTACTTCCACTGAATAGAACATCACGAAGAGGCTTGAAATGATCAGGTCAAATCACAGAATCACGCAGAAAATAAAGCAACAAGTTTAGATATCTAAGGAACATACATATGAGCAACTGGACATGTGAAAGGCGTAGTCTAGGTTTCCAGTAATTTCATGGTAGAGCAAAAAGACCAATATGTACTTCTGTCTTAGGACACTTACAACGCATTTATGCATGCTGTGAGGATTTCTTGACAAAACAAACTTGTTATTCAGGATGAAATGTTGTATCATCAATTTTGATCCCTGTTATGACGGACACGCATTAAAGGCAAACATAGCCCCAATGACGATCATGTCCTAGATGACATGTCATTAACAAAAATAATTTCTCCTTGAGTAGGATAGAGAAGTAAAGTATCGGTGAGAAAAACGCGTTCAGCTGCAGAGGACTACATTCAACATAAATATTAGCTCAGTATGTCGCCTTATCTATTTGACCAGAAAGCTTCCAGTGAACCCCGTACATTAATCTAAATTTTCTGCTTGCTCAGTAACTTATGTTAATAGTAGCTGCAAGTGCTGAACACATGTGACAAATGTAATTCAATAGCTACAAACGTAAAGGAAAGCCCGAACAAACATCCAAACACCTAAACTTCTTATACTAGTGATAATGATTGGTTCTAGTACACTATGATACAACTCTTCAATATTTATTGACAAGAGAAGCTATTAATTCCTTTCAGTATCTTCAGGAATGTCTATCCTTGCTAAAATGATTATAACGATATACTAATCAACTAATACATAGACCTATCTGTTGGGCCACTAAAGCTTTATATTTTATAGAAGACAAAATGTATCGAAAAATAGATGTACGAAACACAATAATTGATTAGTTTATGCAATCTGTTCTGCTTGCAAAATTAATGTCGCTGCTAAAATATTGTTTCTATTGAGTTATTGAACAAAAAGCGAGATTACCTTAGTTACGGAAAACAGCTAGATGCAAGATCCATTTTGTTAATTAAAAAGTTACGATTATACCGAAAGTAACTTTAAAAAAAGTAATAATGGTTCTATATTCATTTGTAAATTTTACTTTAATTAAAAGTGGTAATACAAGTTCAGTATTAAATGGGAAGTTTATTATTTTTATCTTTATATGAATCAAATTGAGGTTATAGCTACTGCTACTTTATATCCTATTAAATGACACGTTTTCTACATAACACGCCACTTTTACATGTATGTCGGATGATTTAATTCAAATCTAGTGAAACTTAAATCTAAAATAGATTCATGGTGGAAGGAAGCATATTATTTATTTTCTGTTTCTGATAATCTCTTCGTTAGTACATTAAATTATTTTCCAATAACTTCTTAGAGAAGAATGTATAGATGATATCGCACTAAAATCTAAAATGAAATATTCTAACTAACTCTATGACCTACAGAACCCGAAGGTTCAATGCCGCGTTCACAAAAACTCTCCACTGACTTCTATCCTTAGACAACTGGATCCAGTTTCTACTTTGTATTGCTATTTCTGCGAGGTCCATTTTAACGTTGTCCTCCCATCTGCACCTAGATCTTCCTAATGGTCGTTTTCCGATTGGTCTTCCAGTTAAGATTTTGAAAGTGTTCCTAATTTCTTCCATCCTGGCTACATGACCTGCCAACCTGAGCCTCCTAGACTTGATGATCCTAACAATGTTTGGTAAACCGTATAAATTATGTAGGTCCACGTTAAGAAGTTTCCGCCATTCTCCATTCCCGTTCCTTTTGTGTCCGAATATTCGTCTCAGGATCTTGTTCTCAAATACTTTCAGTCTACGTTCTTCCCTCAGAGTAAGCGAAAATGTTTCGCAACCATACAGAACAGCAGGCATGATTATCGTTTTATATATTTTAAGTTTCAAATTCCTCGACAGACTTCAAGACGACCAGAGATTTTGAACTGAATAATAACACGAATTCCCTGCTTTTAGTCGACATTTAATTTCTTTGTGAATATGGTTTTCGTCTGTTAATATTGATTTTACATATTTGAAAGTATCTACTTTATCAAAATTATTATTCGATATTTTAACGCATCCGTAATTTGCCGTATTACGATCTCGACGAACTTTCATGTATTTAGTTTTCTCTGCGTTTACTTCTCAACCCATGCCCTTCAAAGCGTTTAATAAGACCTCTGCATTTCTTTCTATTGTTTACCTATCATCTCCTATTAAATTTACATCAGCAGCATACGCCATTAAACATACTTCATTACCTAAAATACTGATTAGTTTTATTTTAATTACATTAACGAGTAAGATGATTTAAAAAGAAACGGAGGTACAGCGGTTGTGATAATTTGTTAATTTTCAATCATATTTATCACTCAAATCTAAACTTACTGAACACATCATCCAAATCTATTTCCACATTCGATGGTCAATTTTCTGCTAGTTTTTTTTATATATCAGACCAAGTAAATCTACACGATCAAAATTTTCCTAGTATATAAAGATTTAAAAAATATTATTCGTCATATAATAACATTTTATATGTACTATTTGCCTCTCTTTCTGCGTGTTTTTACCTTCCTTATTATCTTCAAGATATTCACCAAAATTGAAACAGAGGCAGGAAGAGCAGCGACAACCTTACTATCTCAATACATTTCTTATTATGCCAAACGTTAACATGCATACACTAAACGAATTTAAAAAATGAACTTTCCTTATTGTTTGAGAAATAATGATAGCAGAAATCTCAATTACTGTGTCATTTTAGACCAAGTTCACTGTCACATCAGATACTGTAATCATAATATTCAACTTCTTCATATTGCAGGTGTACGTCTTTATTCGACTTTATTACAAGGATCTATGATCCAAGCTATCTAGTTAGTTATTCAAAATCACAGCTTCACAAGATAATTTTCAAAATTTTCACTTGCAAATTGATGTGAAAATCGAGATGAAACTTTTACCTATTCTGCAGCATGCAAGGCTTTCTACTAAACAATTAATCAATACAATACACTCATTAATCACATTCACATAATCTAAATTCATAACCGTGGTTCATAAATTCGGAACTAGAGGTTCTATCAAGTTTCTCGTCCACGTTCTTTATCAGATGATATCACACTTCAAGTAACTTTACATGCTTGCATAGAAAGATTGTTTGTCATCCAATACGCAACAGCTCTACACGTATATCGGTATCTCCGGATAAGCAATAAATTACACAAAAGCTTATAAAGAGTTAATACTGAATAAAAATCTGCAAGAAATTACTTTAAGAATACAACTAAAGTGAAAATCAATATATTAAATGAAAAACATGAATATCTTTCTCAGGGAATATGTAGTCACGGGGGAAGGGTTGTAAATGATTTCTGGCTTCCCTAAGTTATGCTTCTTTCGAAATGTGATTCATCTGTTACGTGTTTATTAAACTTGTTTTGCTTGCATAATTGACCTGTTGGGAATTGCAAAGGCTACCTGGAATCAAATCTTGCTTAGGTTATGATGTTATATATTGTTGTTTCATCATCCACTTCATCATCATCATTCATTTCTTTCTTTTTCTTTCTTTTTTTTGCACTACCGCGGGAAATAAGTAATTAAATAAAAGGAAAACGAACTTAATAAGCTTGTTATTGCAAATGATATTAAATTTTCTATTACAAACATTTTTCAGCTCGAACAGAGAATATCCATATTACATATCAGAAGGCCGCTACGTTGTAAACATTCACTGGACTATAAAATTTCATATTTCGAGTAGGTTATTACCCTCAATAGTGAAGAACGTTTGAATCTGAACAAATATCGTACCAATGTGTGTTCCTGTTTGTCATACCAATACCCATGTTAAGTAAACCATTAGAGAGAATTCTAGTTAAAAGTCTATACTTTCATCTCAGCATCTGTCGTCTTTGTGGTTAGTAGTCACGGAGCGCCGAATAACGCATGATCGTCGTTTGTTTTCTGTATGGGAAAAAATGGGGCGTTTCACTACGGAACAGTATGTTGTCATAGTGTTCTTCACACAGGAAGAATACGATTAGTTTAAAAGAATTTAAATATTTGAAAGGTACGCAACTTGCAACACAGGCAAAATGTTTGAGTAGTCCACCTTACAGACAATATGGCTCTTTGTACCGTGCATATAGATACTTTAACCTTTGATCCCCAATCCCTCCTCGAGTCGAAAATAGAAAAACGGCTTCGTACGCGATAAGATCTAGCCAAGATCTATATATGCCAAAATTTGATAGTTCTAGGCTGCAGGCACTTATTCCCTTTCTATACAAAAATCTGACGACACACACACACTTATTTTATTTATTATTATAGATATTTCGTTTACTTTTGGTATACGTTACATGGAAATCAAACCTTGGCACCACACAAAACATACAAAAGAAAACCAAAGCAAAAATCAAGTAAAAAATCAAACAGTAAAATATACAAGAAAATACTCTAGGTATAAAATATAACCTGGAACGTCTCTGACCATACCACGTTTCGTCTTTATTATCCATATTACATCCAATTCTCTCATATAGGCAAACAGCCGGGACTTATGTCCTGAAAAATTCTATAATTGAAGGGTAAGGGGAAAAAAGAAGGAATGTCACAAAACTGCATTTTCGAGAAAACTGCGATTTAATATTGAAAACCGCGTAAGAAGAATAGGATTAGTTACATCTTTTGCCCCTTTTTACACGGACATTTTTACACCTACGTATGCATCGCATATACAGTCAAATAGTACCAATAGTCACCAACAGATAGGACAAAGCACCCGAAAAAGCACATACATGGACATTCCTTGTTTTTCCCCTTACCCTTCAATTGAGGAGTGTATTTCCAAAACATGTTAAATCCATTTGGTAGAATTCTTCAGAAATGGCGAAACACTATGGCTTCTTACATACACTGAGAAAAAAAAATGTAGGTGGCATACTTAAAAACGTAGGTTACATTCGTAATTCCTGTAGTTTCTGGACTTAACGTACAACCGTATATAGCATCCTGCAGCAAACGTATAGCTGAAAAAGTATGTATTATACGTACTGTCTACATAAGTGCAATGACGTCATTCATGTGACGTCATCTACAGTAACAAGTATATACGGAGGTAATATCTAGCTTTGTGACGTCAGGATCGTATGTAGCATGTGGGTTAATAATGACGACACTCACTGACTATCAGGACGGAGCGTAATTTCAAGAAGTATGCAATATACGTTCTGTACGTGTGTTTCTTGCGTTCAATCCCGAGACAGCATCTATATTGTACTTGTGCCCCGTACGTACGACTAGATACAGTGTACGTATTGTACCTATGTATTATACAGATTTTCCTTATGTCGCACACAGCTTGTCCCGATACAGCATACAGAATATCCGTATGCACCATACAGAGTGCACATATGCAGCTTACAGACTGTCTGCATGCGGCATATAGATTACACGTATGTCGCGTACAGGCTGGCCATATGTAATGTATGGACTGGATGTATGTAGCTTGTAGATTGTCCATATGAAATATACGGATTTTACCTGTATCGCATACGTATTGCCTTGTTGTAATATATGAATTGGACATATTCAGGATCTAGATTGTACGTATAGTGCACCATTATTGAAGTGCTGCAACATACTGAGAAATGCATGATACATTCTTACTGTAATGTTGCCACATATTGTTTTTCTCTGTATGGAAACAAAAATAGCTTAAAATATGGTTGATCTCCTTTGTGCCAATAATAATAAAAATTAAAAATACTACACTTTTCAAATTTTAGTTTGGAGCAGTGAAACTGTCCAGAGAAATGTATTTATCTGCAGGGTGTAAGTTTGGACTTCCTGCTAATTCTTTGGAAAGCTACTGCAAAGCCAAGTGTTGAAAAGTGGCACAAGAGTTAATTTTAAAATTATTGGCACAAAGGAGGGTAACCATATGTTAAACTATTTTAGTTTTCATACAGAGTAAATCAATATGTGACAATATTACTGTAAAAATTTATCATACCTTTTGCAATAACTTAGTTGCAGCACTTCAATAATAATGCAAAATTCACAGCCATGTACAATCCTATGTTCAAACTCAAAAAAGACTTACGTACAGCCATTTATTAAGCCGTTATCATCCATTGCTTGTACAGTCACGAAAGAAAATATTCTTCAGTTGACAAAATTTGTTTTCCTAAAAACTCAACAATAAATTAACCTATCAGAGTACCGACTTTGGCAGGTTGTCAAGTTATAACTATTCGAAGAATAACAACAAAAAGATCCAAATTAATTAATTTGTTGCCGACCTATTGGCAAAAGAAAATTTGTCAACTGTCAAATACTTTCTTTTCCGTGTGTACTATATACAGACGACTTTACCTCATTCTTTTCCTTAATAATATCCTCTTCCAAAATGCAGTTGTTACCACAAGAGGCGTGAATAGGATTTTCCAGAAATAACTTCTCTGAACATTTTAATTAACAGATAAGTTATTTTTTAAATGAAGCTATAATTAAAAACATGGTGTCAGCTGAAAACGTTTTCCCTCACAAGATGATTCCTAAACAGTACTCCCCATTAAAAATGCAACTTCAAGGAGACAGGGTAGCTACGCCAAAGTTCCCAAGCCGATATCTAATAGTAAGTGTCGAATATGCTTAACCCTTAACATACCAAGCGGGGTACTCTAGGGACCCCAGAGAGTGATATTTGGTGATACTGCCGCAATTATAAGAATCAATTTATTCTCGATTTTTATATGTATCCTGCAACCCTTTGAGATATCAATTACATGATTAGATCAACGATGCGTTTCTTTAAAAAATACAAAAAATAAAAACACACTTCAAAATGTAAAAACTTCATTGTTAAACCTGTGTTTCAGATTTACGAACACACAAGTATGAAATTGTATGAAGAACTGAATAGTGTTCAAATATACATAATATTTGACATCAACAATGTTAATTTAACTTAAGTATGCTTCTAGACATCCAAAAAATAATAGTTGGAGTAACCCTCTGCAATACTATGTTGAGAAATTAAAATAATACTTGGGGTCCCCAGAAGACTCCAGCTTGGTAAACAACTTTGACGACTTAGGCTTGCTACGTTAAGGGTTAAACTTACCGCTGTATTCGCTGTGTGACAACGTGGTGATAGCAGAGCAGAACTGACCCAACATTGACAACCAGAACGACTGTAACACAGCGAGACATCGAGAGGATGTTCTCTTCTGGTATGGTAAGCCATGCGTCTTACGATCCAATGCCACAGCTCATCAACTGTAGCTGGCGGAGTTCACAGGTATGAGAAGCTGTGCAGCCATCGACCAAACATATTTATCCTTCCCTGCTCTACACATTCTGCAAATTTGGACTTTCCTGGATGTATCCTTCTTAGTTCAACATTTTAAGTAACGAGCAGTGTAATAGTCTCATACATTATTTAAAGAAAGAGCGATGATTCTCAGAATTACTCGGAAGTTTCTAGTTTACAATTATATATATATATATATAGATAGATAGATAGATATAGATATAGCTATATAGATAGATAGATGTACAATAATTTAAAACGGTTATATCAAAGTTTGCATTCAGAGCACAAAAAGAAGTATAGCTCTCGGAACATTGATTTTAGCCAGATAATACCACTAGTAAACTCAACCACACTCAGTACCGTTAGTTGCTTGGTATTGTCTATGAGGCAGAGATCATCGTATCTCATTGCGTGTAGATTTTTGTATTTGTTTAACACTAAAAATTGTTTGTCGCTAACCGAACCCAGTAACATATATATACCGACAGGACGTACGTTAGTCACAAGGTTACATGAGTGAAACACTAAATTATTCGATTGACACTTGCGGCCTTGTCAACACTAGAGAAAGGTACAAAGTGATTAAATAAATACGAAACATAGTACATACAAAATATAGCGATGTATGAAGTTTCCTTTTCATACGATTTGGAGAAAGGATACATCTGTAGAGAGCAACATAAATGATTTCTCTGGATAATTTGGATTAGTCCAGAATTCGAACAAAAATAATTTTGAAATTCGTTAAGTCCAACATTTTTTCTTTCTTTCTTCGGATTCTCAATAAAGTTGACTACTGAAAAGCTGAGTTACAGATTTTATGTTAAAACATATTCACTATACCATTGCCTTATTCACAGAACAATACATTAGTTATTAATGTATGACTGAAATAATAGTGCTTCGTGCAGATTTACTTTATCCAATCGGAATTGCACAATGATAAAAAAAATGTTGCAAGGTATAATGTTCTTATTTACAGAGAAAAAGAGTTGAAAAGACCTTTAACTAACAAACATTTTCTTTAAACAGACATACATTTATTCTAATTTATGGAAGAAAGAAATAATTTGCGGAGCAGTATATTTATTAAGGTTACATATTTGTACAAAAGAATGTAAATACAATCGGGTCTGTCTTCAGAAAGGACGTGCTTTTAGCCACAAATTACACTGCTTCTTTTCGCTGTCTTTCATGCAGAATCCTGGTTTTGTTTTGATACATGAAATACCTGAAACAAAAATCCAAAAATATTTAAAATGTTACATTTTAAAATATTTAAAATTTTTAGATTAAATGGACAAAATCTGTTCGGTCAGGTATGGACTTTTGGGTTTCTGGTAGAAAAATGATGAATTAAAAAAAAAGTGTTTGTTGATGCTGAATAACTCGAAATGTATTACTATGCAAAAGTAAGTGGGTACCCACTGGCGTTCGAGGTACCATGGGGTACCTAATATGTCTGCATTTTTAGATATGTGGAAATATATGTCTCTAAAATGTAAAGAACTGATATCTGTTTAGTACAGAAAACCGCAACTCGGTAAGCCTTATGGATACCGAGGTATGGGAAAATAAAGGACAACACCATAGAAGTGTGAGTTTTGCGTACTAGATTGTGCAGTTTCGAAAACGTAATTACTGAGGGCTATCAACAACCTCAAAAGTAGTTTCAATTCAATACACTACACACACGTCCTTATGGGGGTTTTCGGGTACTATGGCATTCGCAGACCTCCCATTTCTAAACATTCTAAAATATATCTTAATAAACTTATAAAGAACGTTACAGGTGTGTGTTTACCGAAACCGCAAGTCGGTATGTTTAACAGTTACCGAAATATGGTGAAATAAATAGGAACACCATAGGTATGTGGGGCTTCCATACTTGACAGTAGTTTAGAAAATTAATGAAAATATGACTAATGGCTATCAAGATATTGTCAAATAAAGGGAGGACCCACACAGTTATGGGGTTTTCGTGTTAGGTGGTGAAATTTCCGAAATCGATCATGAAATCTGAATAAGCACCAGTAGCAATTTCATCCTAAAGTAACTGGGTATTTCCATGGGGTTTTAGAACATCATGGGTCTAAAAAGATTAAGTTTTAAAAGCTTTGGAAAATATAATTTGACATTTGTAAAGAGTATTAGAAAAGAGAATAGAGTTTCCCAAAACTTCCAGCCAGTACATCTTACAGCTAGAGAGACACCGTGAAATAAAAGAGTATTAAATCTTGAAATTTCATAAAACAACTTTTGATCTTAATAAAAGTTAAATAAGATGGTACTTATATGGGTTAAGTGAGTACCTCACACTCGTCAGGGCAATTCCGATCGAAAGATTAATTCAGCTCGAAGTTTTCTTCGGGTAAATCCAAGCGTGATAATTCCTAGCGTACAAAAAGAATGAAAATTCTTTGTCAATATCTAATATAGCAACCGAGATATAAGTAATTATGTATTTTACGAGGTCGTAAAAATGGAGACCCACATGGATTTGTACTGTTGAGTCTTTGCTGTAAGAAGAAGAAATTTCAGAAAACTACCGTATACACCTTAATAGACAATTAAATGGGTGGAGGCACGGTGGCTTAGTGGTAGAGTGCGTACCTTTGGTGTATTGGGTCCCTGGTTTGATCCGTGTCCAAGTCAGTTTGTAGTCGACATTGTATTCGTGGGTATTCTCGGTGTACTCCTTTCCTCCCACCTTTACACTCCATCAATTCTATCATCAACATTCACTTGCCTTAATTTCATTTTAAAATTAAATGGGCAGTTAAGTGTGATCGTATCTCTGTGGATTAAGAGAATACTCCAGTGTAGTTTCTGCAAAACATACTAGGTACACACCCCACCACTAAGTTACTGTGTCCTCACTGACTTAATTGCATATTAAGGTATATACAGTAGGTTTTTGAATTTCTTTCTTATAGCAAAGACCCAGAAGTACAAATCCTTAAAGATCTCTATTTTTACGTCATAAAATAAATGACTCGTTATATTTTGGTTACTATATTAGATATTCACAGGGAATTTTCACTCTTTTACACAGCTCGATGAACCTTTGGAACTGCCTGAAGAAAACCTAGAACTAATCTTTCTATCGAAATTGTACTGAGGTACTTACTTAACCCATAGAAATACCATCTTATTTAATTTTGTTGGGACCAATAATTTTTCCGAAGTTTCAACATCTCATACTCTTTTATTTCACGGTGTTTCTCTATATGTTAGATGTACTAGCTGCAAGTTTTAGGTAAATACATATTTCTAATACTCTTTACAAATGTCAAGTTATATTTTCAAAAGCTTTTAAAATTTAATCTTGGTAGACTGTAAGATGTTCTAACACCCCATGGAAATATCTAATTACTTGAAGATGGAATTGCTACTGGTGTTTATTAACTTTCCATGACCGGTTTCGGAAATTTTATCATATAATACGAAAATCCCATACCTGTATTGGTCCTCTCTTTATTTGACAATATCTTGATAGCCGTTAGTCATATTTGAATTCATTTTCCAAATTGTACCTTCAAGTATGCAAGCCCCACATACATATCGTGTCGCTCTTTATTTTCCCATGTCTCGGTATCCGTAAGGCTTACCGAGTTGCAGTTTTCGGTAAACAAATATCAGTTCTTTACATTTTAGACACATGTATTTCCATATATCTAAAATGCAGAAATTAGGTACCGCATAGTACCCCTCTACCCCATTGGGGTACCCACTTACTTTTGCATACCAGGGTAAAAACACCAGTGGTCGTTACTTTAAGGTTGAAAACATACTCTTTTGTCTCTTCTGTGAGCACCGTGAATCGGTCGGAGCTGTACCATAGTTGGAAAGAGACACTGATCCTTCCTATATATGACCATGTAGTCAGAATTCAAAATCGAATAGCCGTTGAAGGAAAAACAATATTTTAAAATCCCTTGTATTGCACCGGTAGTAGTCATCTCAAAATCGAAATGTTCCAGTGGTAGTTAGGGTTTTGTACCAGTGTTCGTCACTCAAATAACTTGACATAATTTATTCAGAAACGCACTGTTTATCAGTTTAAAATTAAGAATAGAGTATAAAGTACTAATCTTAATAACTGTGCATCACTTTTGGCACTCAAGAAAGAAAATAAAAAAGTTTTTACATACTTTTTAAAGCAATTTCAATAAGAAAAATGTTAACTGAATTCAAAAGTTAACTGTATATTATTTTAACGTTAAGAGTACAATATTAATTACTATGTTTAATAACTATAGTGACTTTAAGCACTCAAGAATGAAAATAAACATGTTTGTACATACATTTTTAATACAATTTGAGAAACAAAATAAGTTAACCGAATTCAAAACTTAATTATATATCACCTTAAGATTAAGAATGGACAATAAAATACTGAGGTTAATAATAATGCATTAGTGAAGAATGAAAACAAAAATGTTTTTAACTACCTATATTGTATTTACATGTTGTTATTTCTCATTAACATGCTTTTTGATAACGCACGATATGGGCTAGGGGTACGCACGAGAAATGATTTGAGACTGTCACCTCTCGCAAAGGTGTCGCGAAAGTTGTCTCGTCTCGAAAACTGTATCTCTTTCTATTGGAAGAGCTATGTCTCGTCTCGAATTTCGTAACAAAAATTCGTTACACATGCAGTTTTGTGTAAAAAGTGAAATGTATAAATACAGGAGAGAAAACATTGCAGACAAACATTATGTTAGTATATTGAACATACTTTTTTGTATGTGGTGCAAAATATCTTCATCTATGGGGTTACTTTGCACCAAAGTTTATATGAAATGAAATCTTTGAGTTTTACGTTCCACGATTTTGCCGGGTATGCTAAAGGAGACTATAATCATGAGAATGAATGAAATAGTAGAAGGAAAACTGTGAGAGAAAACGGGAAAACCCCGAGAAAACCACACACAGTGTTTGTCCAACACAAAGCCCATTTGGCACGTGCTGGGATCGATCCAGGAACTCCACGCAGGAGAGGTGAACGCTCCATCACTGAGCTACCACGTCCCCAAAAACACAACCTCAGAATATACTTCATATAGAGTAGAAATGAAATGAAATCTTTGAGTTTTACGTCCCACGATTATGCCGGTTAGGCTAAAGGAGACGGTGATGATGAGTAATGAATGAAATGGTGGAATGAAGAAAGTGGGAGGAAACGGGACAACCCCGAGAAAACCCACGCACACGGTGTTTGTCCACCACAAAGTTCACTTGGCGGGGATTGGGATCGAACCCAGGACCCCAAGCACCAGAGGTGAACGCTCCACCACTGAGCTACCGCGACCCCTCATATAGAGTAGAAGTAACAAGATGTAAAAAAAAAAAAAAAAAAAAATGGCCCGTCTGGAGGACATGTAAGCTAAACACCAATACAATTGTTACAGATTTATTTACTTGCACTGTTTAGGCTGAACATCGCAACACCAATATCATTATGTCACATCCTTTCAAAAGTATGCTAACTGCAACGTAGACCTGCTTTGCTTCGTAATGTCCAAATAGTTGATTACTGTGCTCGAAAGCAGGCAAGTAGCATACAAATTTATGATGTTGAAGTCGTTATTTTTCACAGCTATGGAGAAAAGACATGAAAACGAAAAATAAAAATAAATCTTTGTTTTACTTCCTACGGTTATGCTATGTATGCTGACAGTCACAAATGAGTATTGAAAATTGATGATCTTGGAATACGATTTGGTGGAATAATGAGGGGGGGGGGAAATAGACATTGATTAAATATAAAATTGAAAAGAAATAAGGGCCTGACGCTCAAATATTTATCTATCTGGCAGCCATCTTGATCCCTCTAAAATATCATGAAGTACTTGATTGATTCTAAACCCAATAATAGTAATAGTAATTATAACAATAAACACAGAATATACCTAGATATAATTTACGCACCTTGAAGTGTAGAAATTAATGATTGCAATCCTCAGCATTCCAATAGTTCTTTGGTTTCTCCAAATGAAGATTCGGACATCGGTTTTCTTCTCAAGCAATAATGGGGTACAATAATCAGTTGCAGTCCAAAGCCAAGTCACTAAGTTAAGCATGAATATAAAAGATTTTGTGTTAAATATTTCAATGTAAATTTCATGAAATAGAATTCATTAGTTAGTTACATACAAACTCTTACGCATGTAAGTCAGAATCTACTTGTAATAACTTGTAAATTTAAACAAACTAAATTATACTACAGTTATAGGGACATCAAACATATATTCCATAAGATATATAGGGTGTCTCAAAAGTCCCCTGACATTAAGTAACTCGATTATTATCAGAGTTACAACAAAATGTAATTGGGAAACCGTCTCCAAATATGATGTTTCCAATGTAAGTTGAAGGAATTTTCAAAATCGGATGAGCCGTTTGGCTGTACACTCTTTATGCGTCCAATGTTAAATGAAAATGCAACGTTGCCATTTACCTGGACCCACAACATAAGTGAATGAAGTTACTGATTTTTACGCTAACATGTCGATGGCTAGCCCCCATTTCAAACAGTAACTTCATTCACATATGTTGTGGGTCCAGGTAAATGGTAACATTGCATTTTCATTCCACATTGGGCGCATAAAGAGTACAGCCCAAACGGCTCCTCCGATTTAAAAAGTGTTCACTTTAGAATGAAAACAACATATTTAGAAATAGTTTTTCCTCTTACGTTTTGTTGTAACGTCAGAGGACTTTCGAAACACCCTGTATACATCATACGAAGTTCCTTTCTAAATTCTACACGGGTGTAGTTTAATTGAATGTGAGATGGGTGATACACATTAGGCCGTTTGGAAATACTCTCACAGACGGCCGCCATTTTGGATTAAATTTGTTTGTTATAAACTGGTGGGTAATGTGATATATATATGGCCACAGGCTAGAATTTTCTCAGTATGTCAAATATGCAATCAGATTCCATGGAGCTTAATTTGGTGAAAAGTTATTGCCAATTGAACGTTGTATTTACCTCTTTCTTCTAGATGTAGAACCATACCGTTAGCACGTGAGGAATGCATCGAAATATTCAAACTGTGGAGCGGGAGGAGTGCCTGTACAGTGGTTACCGATTGCAAACAGAATCATCCACAATGTGACTGTGTTACATGTTGCAGTGTCACAGTAATTAACTAAATTTGAGGAGACGGGCACATTCGTGAACATACGTCGTAGCGGACGATCGTAGAGAGCTACAGATGAAGCAACGCCTACGGCAGTGCTGACTTCTTTCTGGATGTGGCCCCAGAGGAGCACACGTCATTTATTAATGCAATGTGGGTTGAGTCATAGGGTCTGCGCGTGTATAAGTGCATCCGTACAAGGTGCAAATGAAGCAACATCTCCACGAGAACGATGTTGATCGCCAAGTGCAGTGAGTAATTATGGTTAACATTTTTATGCAAATACTCTTTTCAGATGAAGCTGACCTCTACGTAAATGGGAAGGTTAATAGGCAGAACATGCACAATTGGTCACCTGACAACCCCGCGTGCAAGACCCCTCCAACATGACCAGCGCAAAGAAAATTAATTATGTTGTTGGCAGACAAATGAGGAATACGTCTAATCAGTCACTTTTTCATTCCATAAAATTAACTGCGGAATAATACCTCACGCTCGTTCGTACAGGGATAGATATTGCGAGCTGCGATGCCCGAGGATGGTACATTCTCGCAGTTTTTTCAACACCATGGCGCTTTCTTCATTATGGATTCGTATTGCGTCACTACTTGAACAATTTTCTAGAACATGGGTTGATCGACGAGAGGCAGTTGAATGGCTGCTCGATCACCGGACCTAACGCTGTTCAATTTCTAGCTAAGTGGAAAAGTTAAGGCTATGGTTTGTGCAGTAAATATTCATAATTTTTATCATCTAGAACAAAGTATCGCCATCGTCTGTGCACAAATTTGACCCTATATCCTACTTTGTGTCCACAGCAATTGGAAGAAGCTTCTGCAAATGTTTATTGCTCAGTAGGAACATGTAGAACATATACTATAACCAGGGGTAAAAGTGGACCTGAAAAGGTGGGGGGACGGTAGGTAGCGGCATCACTCCACGCCGTTCCTCCTGCCTATCTCTGCCCATTGTACCATTTTAGGATCTGGGGGACGTCCTACATATTTTTCGAGGTGGGGAACTGCGTCCCCCGCGTTCCCCCTCGCTTTTACCCCTGACTATAACAGGGAAATGTGTTCGAAGTGGGAAAAATCAGAGGCGGTGTGTTTTATTACGATTTTGACTCGACATATCGGCTATCTAAATGTTCAAATGCAGTGAGGTGTGAAGCCTACAAGATTGCATTTCTATTTACATAATGTCTGAAAACCACTGGAAAGCTTCTTTTAGTTACGGAGAAAAAACGGAGAGACTGATCCATCCATCGTGAACAACTTTCTGGAAAAAAATAAATAAAAATAGCCCTTACCTTGTATCAGAGAATTATACACGAAAGTGCTCAAAAACCGACTTTCAATATTAACAATTTCCAGCGGGAAAACTCCTGGACCACACACTCGAATGAGGGGTATTTCAAACTCCCGTAAGATCTGCCCCCACAGCAATCCCCTAAATCCGCCCATGCTCAAAATACGACGCTTATAAGAATTCAGACAAGACGACACATACATACATACGAAAGAAACAATTCAATACGGCACATCAAAATATAAACTAGATGAACTTCTTTGAAAACACCTCATTTTACAAACAAAAGGTAGAAAAAGGTAAAAATGTCAGTATTGTCAACTTAGAATCTACATAAGAAATAAAATCTTTTTATGTGCAAAGCTATTCGTCAATACGTATAAAAAAGGGATTTATTAATGGTATTTAGCATTTATTCTTCCGTGAAGGTTTATCTTGATCACTAAAAAACCAGAAACGGTATGTCTCTATCACTGGAAAAAAAAAAGAAGGGTATGACATACCACTACATATAGTCTCACTTGGTTCACTGCCAATAACATTTCACCAGAATAAGTTACATGATATCTGATTGCATATTTGACATCCTCAGAACATTTTAGTGCATGGCCATGTATCACACTACCCACTTATCTGTAGTTATAAAGGGATAATATTAAACAGTAAAGTGAATAAATAAATGTGATGTGTATTGAAATTAGTTTATTCTAGGTCGCCACTTCGTTTTGTAGCGGTAAAATCTGGAACTACCATACTACTTCGAAGATATGTTGGAAAATAAACTTCCTTGTATTTAGCTTTATTAGTATTTACGCAATCTGACACTGTAATAAAATCAAAATAATACCAGATTCTTCCAAATCCTTACTGATGAATTTTATGGCCATTAAATACTAACTATTTCTTATATACAAGCTATAGAATTAATTTCAACGCCTAAAGAATTTGCTTTTCAACTTTTATTTTATAATTTGCATGTTAGAAAAAACAGTGATTATGTTTCATAAAATAGTTCTACATCTGCTGATAGATGTCCCTTTTTAATCAACATAATAGGATGTTTAATACATTTAGTTCAGGTTAATAATATTAAACAATCAACATGCATGTATCCACCAATACAAATTTACAGATTTCAGTTTCCAAATAAGAGAATAAAAATTCATGCTGTTAGTATTCTATCAATTCATACAACATTATACGATTGTGTTACTAATTGTATTACCTATATTTTAGTAGGTATTTTCTACACTTCATTATTAGTACAGGTACTTGTACATGCATTGGTAAAGAAATACTACACACATCTTCAGATTCTTGTACATGCATTTACTGAAGAAATACTACTAGGACAAGACCTGGAAAATAATTTAATCTAACCTGTGATCGGAATTTCTATATTTTTCTGTACTATATTGAACAAACATGAACAATCGCACTGTAATTTCAAAGTAACATGAGATCAAATATGCAATCCATTTTACCACTTAATTAATGAAGAATTAGAATAGATTTAGTATAGAGCAGGTTCAGATTTACTATATTTCAACTCAGAAATTGATTTTGATTATACATCATATTCTACAATAGCCAAGACTTGTTAATTTACGTAAATTAAATTTTTATACGCTAGTCAACATTTCTGAACTTTTAAAATTTTGTTGTAGCTAAGACATTTTTGCAGTGAAACCAGGTTTC
The DNA here is from genome assembly GCF_964235325.1 of Thermobia domestica. Taxonomy (NCBI): domain Eukaryota; kingdom Metazoa; phylum Arthropoda; class Insecta; order Zygentoma; family Lepismatidae; genus Thermobia; species Thermobia domestica. Next base: position 140,547,856 of record NC_137468.1, read on the forward strand.
AGCCATCCCCTTTCGAGGGAGGCGAGCTGAAGTTTCTTAAGTACTGATCATTTTGAAGGCTATGTCACTTGTAAAATATATTTCACTGAAGACGAATTAAATATCACTTGAATGAGCTAATTATATAGCTAATTCTAGTTTACCTTATTCACAGCTACTACACCAAGATCCAAATTTCCTTTGATCAGTCCGCAGCCAATATATTTGTGTACAATTTACTATTTTCAGTCAAATTTTCATTTAAATACAATTCAGTTTAAACTAAACTCACTTTGTTTAATCCTTTAATTAATTATTGATTCGAAGGCAGCTTAAAACTTGAAAAATTACATAATCTGCTGCTGACTAAATTATATTGGATCGACCTTTATACAATTTTCATTTTCTACAAACTCTCGAACCCAACTAACTTACTTTTGCTTTACTATATATCGGAGTTTGGGGTTTACATAGCGGTATCCATGGAAACGTGTATATTATTTCTATAAATATTAAAATTTACAAGGATAACTAACTGCCTCCATATTCATACGCTCAAATATGCACTACTTAATGACGTATGACGCAAACTAGTCATATAGCATCATTGCAAAATATTTTAAACTAATAACATATAGCAATCCAATAAATAACAACATATAACAAAAACGAAATAAACTACAAAAATAACGAAAATATATTTTGGTGAATAAATTCAAAATTTGATTCGCCACAAGGTTTCCAGCGCTGGGGTTTAAAAATAAGTTTTGAAACGAAGTGTAAAAACTTATTTTTAAAATTAATTTTCTATTTTTTTAAGATATTAAGTATAGAACACGTTCAATGAACAGCTTTACATATTTGTCCAGCTGAGAACCTAAAAATGACAGTTTATTTTTTATAAGTTAATTTAATAAAACTTTAAAGTTTATCAACAGATTATTATACTAATTTTCCTTACTAACATTAAGTTTTTCGTACTAGCATTTATTAATCTTTTCTCTAATTGATATGTATAAGCACAATTCTCTTTGCTTTTGAATTCTCACTTACACTTAATATCGTCACGTTTCTTTCTTTTCCTGATATTATTAGATTTCATTAATCAATGCTCCTTAAAATTTCTCAGTAATTCTTGTTTCTTTTCTTCTGAGCAGTTAAAAAGTTTTAAGTTGGAAAAGTTCTGACTTCCTATGTCATTTCCTTGTAAGTCTTTCAGAATAGCCCTATTTCTTAATACCTTATAAACAAGAAATGGACCACAATAACAAAAGAAATACTTGTGAATCATTTGCTTAATAGCAGAAGATTGATGATGTGTTCTAATTAAGACTAAATCATTCTCCTTTATAGATATTCTCTTTTTGACTTTATTCTCATTATCAGACTTGTTTTGCTTTGGTATATTGAATTCCGCTTGGAACTGTCTATCTTCTAAATTTGTCTCTTCTAGAGTTTTAGGCCAAGGATACATTCTGCGAAAATGTAAGTCAGCTGAATATGATAGAAATAATTCCAGAGGTGATTTACCAGTAGACTCACATACTGAATAGTTCAAAGAATCTTGTATTAGCTTTAATATTTGGTTCCACTTGGTGTGATCATCATGACACTTTAATCTAATTAGCTGGTTTAAGTTTCTGTGGACTCTTTCTATCAAACCATTTGAAAAAGGAGAATATGGTGATGTTACAATATGTTTAATATTCTTGTTGTTGCAAAAATGTTTCCATCTGTTGGATAAAAACTGAGCTCCACCATCACTTACAAGATAAGTTGGATATGGTAACATATAAAAGTACTTAGTTTCTAAAACGGAAATTATCTCTCTTGAATTTGCCTTTTTCAGAGGAAAGAAACTTACGAATCGGGAATATACGTCTATAATTGATAATATATAATTATACCCACTACTTTTAGGTAACCTCCCAACTATATCAATACATAATTTCTCGTGAGCTCTATCTGCCTGTATGTGACATGGATCTTTTGCAATTATTTGGTTTGAATATTTTATTTTAGCACATTCTACGCAGTCCTTTATATGCCTCCTAACATCTTGCTTCTGATTTTTCCACTTAAATAATTTCTGAATAAAAGCCATACATTTCTTTATACCAAAATGTGTTTTCCCGTGAATTTTATCTATTATTGATTTAACCATAGTCTTTGGAACTACCAGTAACCAATTTTGTGATATCTTATTCTTAAAGTATAAAGCATTTTGATGAATGCATGTTTTCGAAGGATGAACTTTTATCAACTTTTTACAGTAATCATCCTTTTGTTGTTCCTCCTTTAATTCTTCGAAATCAAACAACGGATAGTCCTCACTCGTTAGAAAATTTATGAAATGATACTCAGTTTCCAAAGGAGGTTCAGGTGGATGTCTACTTAGTATATCTGCTATTCTATTTTCCTTTGTAGAAATATGGCAAAAGGTAAGGTCAAATCTCTGCAGTTTAAGCAAAATTTTGGTCGTTCTTACATCCAAATTTTTCACAGTGAATGCACGTGTTACTGCCATATTATCTGTGTGAACTATTACTGGCCTACCTAGTATGAAACTGGAAAATTGTTCACAACCATATAACACTGAAAGTAATTCCAATTGGTATATGCTCAATGAAAACTCATGGGCTTTTATTCTTCGGCTAGCATAAGCTATGACCTCAGGTTCTTCTTGATTATCTGGAAATTGTGCTAAGTAACTTGCTAGACTTTGGGCACAGGCATCTGAATACAAATGAAACTGTAGATTGTAATTTGGTTGTGCTAATGCTGGAGGATTACTGGCTATAATACGTAAATTTTCGAAAATATCTAACAATTCTTGGGTAAAAACTAATTTTCTGTCTTTCTTTAATAAGTCGAAAAGTGGTGCAGTAAGCTCAGCGAAATCCTTTATGTGCTTCCTTCTAAATGAAATAAGCCCTAAAAATGAGCGCAATTGTTTCTTTGTCTTCGGAAGTGGAAAATACCTAATAGGCTCGTTCATTTTTGGGTTTACTTTGATCGTTTTCCCACTGACTACATGTCCCAAGAATTTTATTTCCTTTCGTATGAAACTACATTTTTTTAAAATTTAATGCAAAATTAGCAGAGTCAAATATCTGAAAGACTGTTTCTAAGTGTCTAAGATGGTCGTCTATAGAAGTGCTGAAAATCAACTGGTCATCTAGGAAATTTATCACGAATGATTTCAACCGTGTTCCAAAGAATTTATTCATCACCTCTTGGTAAACACTTGTAGCTGAGCGTAGTCCCATCGGAAGTCGACAGAGACAGTATTGTCTGTTTGAATATAAGAAACTCGTACACTCATATGAGTCTGGATGGAGGGGAATTCCATAATACGCTTGTGTAATATCGATACTTGAATATATGTTCGCACCTGCTAGTCTTACTAATAAATCTGCTACAGGCTCAACTTGAATTTTAGGACTTACGACCTTCACATTTAGTAATCTGAGGTCCAAAACTGGCCTCACAGCCCCATTAGCTTTCTTGACGCAGTGAATTGGGTTTAAATAGGGACTACTCTTCTCAACAGCCACCCCTAACCTCAACCAGTTTTCTAATTCATGTTCAAAAGCTTCACGTAAGGCTTGTGGTATGGGATAAATTTTCCCTACTACTGGCTCATCATCAGTTAGTTTTATTTTGTATGGTTCGACTTTTATCAATTTTGGATCATTTGAAAATAAATGTCTATATCTGAGAAGTAATTCTTCTAACTTATCTTTAACAGATGATGACAAATCTTCCCTTTCATTTACAGCGGTTTTGATTTCATCTTCACTAATACTTGAGGTTCTATTTATTTCTGCATTTTGGGATTCAGATGAAATAGAGTCTATATATACAGTCTGTTCATTTTCTAAATTTATTGTCACTTCCTTTTCAAAATTATCCATAATTTTTAAAATTTTGTTCTTACAATTAAGTGTTACTTTATGTCTGATGAAAAACGGATAACCCAATATAAAATCTGGTTTTAAATTCTTTAAAACATACACAGGTACTTCAAATATACTACCTTGAATCTTAATGTTTATTATTTGGAATCCCTTCACAGTAAAACTTTCATTTCCAGCAAATCCCTTCAGAACTAATGAAGTCATTGGTTTCAATTTAGCAGTCGGAAATTTTGCATTAATCCGTTCCCAAACTTTATAATTTAATAAATTTAAGTCACTTCCAGAATCCAAGATGGCCTTTAACTTAATATCGGCAATATGACAATCGAGAGTCGGAGAAGGATATGTCACAATTTCATCAATTTCCTTTTCTTCTTCATTAATAACAAAGCAAATCGATAATTTCAATGGAGGTTCATTTGATTCAAAATTTGTTTTATTCTCAACCGTAACATCTATTCTTTCTTTAATAAGTGTTTCTTCTTCCTCGATAATTTCTTTAACATGTTTCCTATCAGTAATTTTATTTGATGGGGATGATTTGTCTAGGCAGTCGATACCCCCATCACAACCTAACGGCTGCCAGAGACATTTCCCTGATTTGTATTTGAGGTATTAATTTCTTCCGTCTCTCTAGAGGGATTTCCTGACATTGAACTTTGCCTATTTTGATTCGAATTCTGGTAAAATCGAGGAGGATATGAACCTTGAAAATCTCTAACATTACTGGGCATAAATGGCACAGGAGGAAAGGCATAGTATGGTATATTTTGATTATGAGGAACATTTCTCCAATTCCTAAAATTTCCTATGTAATTATTCCCAACTCTATTATCACTATCACCATTTCTATTTTCTCTGTACCTTCCATAATTATTAATATTCTGATTACTCAAATTAGTTCCATTATTTCCAAACCTAGAGCTTCTTCTGTTAGAAAATCTATTGTGATTATTTCTATTATTGTCACGTGGGATGTTGTTATTTCGGTACATGTTACTTGAATTTTCTACATAGTTTTCCTCAGTCTGACACGATATTTCAAGAGTTTTAACCTTATTAAATTTCTTAGGTGCTGCTTTTACTCTATGAATATTTGCTTTTTTTCTATGTCCACCGTCTATCAATACAGTATTTGATTTATCAGGAGACTGCCACTCCATAAGAGTGTATGTAAGTTCATTAATGGATTTAGGTTTTGTTAGTTTCAGTAACCTGGATTCTTCGTATGGGAGAGCATCAAGTACCAAATTAATGGCATCAATTTCAGATGGCTTACTAACTATATCGAAATATCGTTCCAATAAATACCACGTATATTCTGTCAAAGATTTGTATTTAGATGGATCATATTTCATAGACTGTAGCTGTTTTAACATTAATCGTTCCATTTGTGGAGAAAAGAACTGTTGAGTGAAGTAGTAAATAAAATCTGGATAAGACCTTAATCTGGACTCGATTGATTTAAACCATGACTGAGCTTGTCCTTCTAAGGTATTTGAAATAGCGTATAACTTCATACTGTCATCTAATTTAAAATAATCTAAGCATTGAGTCAGTTTTCGTAAGTAATTTCTTGCAGATTCCTTTTCTATGTTACCTGAAAACTTAGGTAGTTCTCGGAAATCACTCGATAACCTAACACAAGCTTTACCTTGAGATTCATTGTCTACATTAGTTCTATGACTATTAGGCAACCTGATATTTGATAGATAATTATTAGTTGGAATATTAACATTGGTATAATCTCTTATTGGAGAGTTTAAACCTTCATTCGGATACCTATCATTACTACTAAACATCAAATCCGGCAAAACATCAACAAAATCAGAAGGTTGACCATTTTGAATGTCTATGTCGTTAAGAATTTTAGTATGCCTAGATGGCGTTACCTTGTTAGCTCTAGCGCGCATGGGAATAAATCTAAAGTCTTCATCGTCTCCTTCAGAACCACTACTAGGACCTTCCGAAACAAACAAGTCTTGATTTCGCGTTTCTCTAGAATTTCTGTTGCGCCTAACATGAGTATTAGTGTAAATCACGTGTCTATTTGAATCATTTCTTTCAGAAGCAACCCCTTCCTTAGACATGCTAACCTTATCCTCCAATTTAGAAAGCCTATTTTCTAAACTGTTGAATTGTGACACTTCTGAAACAATTCGCCTTTCATGATCATCCAATCTTGTATTGTGCTTATCTAAAATGGTTTGTACACGTTCTGTAGCTTTTTTCCAGTTCTGATCTATCGGCTTTACATTATTACTAACTTCATTAAATGATTCTACAGTAATTTTCATCTTGTCCAAATCTGAAACGATTTCTTTCACCTTATTTCCAGATCTATCTACATCAGATTTCACAGTATTTAACTCTTCATGCAAAGAAATTATTTCGGCACAAACGCTTGATATTTGAGTATTCAAATTACTAACTTGTTCTGATACATCTTTTTTAAGTTCAGTAACCTGACCTACTAAATCTGATCGCACACGAACAACCTCTACTTGTACTTCACCAACCTCAGTACGTATTTTAGATAAATCTGTTTTCATTTCATTTATCTGTTTACTATTATTTCCAGCTTCAGAACGTAGCTTAAAAATCTCAGTATGAACATTGGAAATTTCTGTTTGTACTTTAGCTTGTGCCTGGACAATCTGTGCATTGCTTTCCTCTAACTTTGTAAACTTTTGTACAGATGTATCCTTCAATTCTCTCAACTGTTCAGAATTTTTATTTAACATTTCAAACAACCCCATAGATATAAACCATTCTTTCATCTGTTCCAAACCTTGATCTAAATTTACAATGTCCTTTCCTTTCCCCCCATTTCCATTCTGTGGCAAAGTGCTTATATTATCTACTACGGAATTACCACTAACAGTACTAAACTCGGATTCAGTAGGAGATTCTAGTCCACTTCCAGAAACATCAACTGAATCTGTACCATTTTTCTCGTTATCGCTGATAGTGCTTTGGTTTTTACACTGTTTACACAGCCATGTAGCATTACCTAATCGGTATGGTTCATAATCTTCCACAGTCATTGTGGAACAACTAACATGAAATCCCGCTGAACATTTATCACAGATTAGTACAGAATCGTCTTTCTTTTGTACACAGCATTTAACGATCATATTGGTTTTATTTCCTTTGCGAGTACGCACCATCTCACAACAGAAATAATAATAAAAAAAATATAACGTCACCAGTTTTCTTCAGATAATATTTGCTTATCAAGCAACTATATCACAAAAATAGCTCAACCTACCCTACGAAAAAGAGATAAGACTGCACCTGATACACTACACAATGTTTATCTATTATTGTCTTAGCCTTTTAATTTCAGTTTCTTATCAATTTATTATCGTAATATTAATCACCACAGGCCTCATCAGAAAAGGACAAATAAAATCCTGAAAACTGGGAAAGCCACTCTTTGTAGTTATAAAGGGATAATATTAAACAGTAAAGTGAATAAATAAATGTGATGTGTATTGAAATTAGTTTATTCTAGGTCGCCACTTCGTTTTGTAGCGGTAAAATCTGGAACTACCATACTACTTCGAAGATATGTTGGAAAATAAACTTCCTTGTATTTAGCTTTATTAGTATTTACGCAATCTGACACTGTAATAAAATCAAAATAATACCAGATTCTTCCAAATCCTTACTGATGAATTTTATGGCCATTAAATACTAACTATTTCTTATATACAAGCTATAGAATTAATTTCAACGCCTAAAGAATTTGCTTTTCAACTTTTATTTTATAATTTGCATGTTAGAAAAAACAGTGATTATGTTTCATAAAATAGTTCTACATCTGCTGATAGATGTCCCTTTTTAATCAACATAATAGGATGTTTAATACATTTAGTTCAGGTTAATAATATTAAACAATCAACATGCATGTATCCACCAATACAAATTTACAGATTTCAGTTTCCAAATAAGAGAATAAAAATTCATGCTGTTAGTATTCTATCAATTCATACAACATTATACGATTGTGTTACTAATTGTATTACCTATATTTTAGTAGGTATTTTCTACACTTCATTATTAGTACAGGTACTTGTACATGCATTGGTAAAGAAATACTACACACATCTTCAGATTCTTGTACATGCATTTACTGAAGAAATACTACTAGGACAAGACCTGGAAAATAATTTAATCTAACCTGTGATCGGAATTTCTATATTTTTCTGTACTATATTGAACAAACATGAACAATCGCACTGTAATTTCAAAGTAACATGAGATCAAATATGCAATCCATTTTACCACTTAATTAATGAAGAATTAGAATAGATTTAGTATAGAGCAGGTTCAGATTTACTATATTTCAACTCAGAAATTGATTTTGATTATACATCATATTCTACAATAGCCAAGACTTGTTAATTTACGTAAATTAAATTTTTATACGCTAGTCAACATTTCTGAACTTTTAAAATTTTGTTGTAGCTAAGACATTTTTGCAGTGAAACCAGGTTTCAGCCATCCCCTTTCGAGGGAGGCGAGCTGAAGTTTCTTAAGTACTGATCATTTTGAAGGCTATGTCACTTGTAAAATATATTTCACTGAAGACGAATTAAATATCACTTGAATGAGCTAATTATATAGCTAATTCTAGTTTACCTTATTCACAGCTACTACACCAAGATCCAAATTTCCTTTGATCAGTCCGCAGCCAATATATTTGTGTACAATTTACTATTTTCAGTCAAATTTTCATTTAAATACAATTCAGTTTAAACTAAACTCACTTTGTTTAATCCTTTAATTAATTATTGATTCGAAGGCAGCTGAAAACTTGAAAAATTACATAATCTGCTGCTGACTAAATTATATTGGATCGACCTTTATACAATTTTCATTTTCTACAAACTCTCGAACCCAACTAACTTACTTTTGCTTTACTATATATCGGAGTTTGGGGTTTACATAGCGGTATCCATGGAAACGTGTATATTATTTCTATAAATATTAAAATTTACAAGGATAACTAACTGCCTCCATATTCATACGCTCAAATATGCACTACTTAATGACGTATGACGCAAACTAGTCATATAGCATCATTGCAAAATATTTTAAACTAATAACATATAGCAATCCAATAAATAACAACATATAACAAAAACGAAATAAACTACAAAAATAACGAAAATATATTTTGGTGAATAAATTCAAAATTTGATTCGCCACATATCGTCCGTATTACAATTTCGAATCTAAGATGGCGACCGTCCGCGTGATGTAATCCGAAAGTATCCCTCTGGGCCTAATGTGTATCTCTTATCTCGCAATCAATGTAACTACATCCCTGTAGTTTTCAGAAAGGATGACAAGGGACTTCTGATGCATCCTGTATATAATAGTTGTATCAATAATGACGGGTATACCGGCTAGGCTAAAGGAGACGCTGATGATGATATAATGAATGAAATGGTGGAATGAAGAAAGTGGGAGGAAACGGGAGAACCCCGAGAAAACCCACTCACACGGTGTTTGTCCACCACAAAGTTTACTTGGCGCGAGCTGGGATCAAACCAAAGACCCCAAACACCAGAGGTGAACGCTCTACCACTGAGCCATCGAGACCCGACAGGAATATTTGTTGAAGTCTACTGTCTTCTTCAGTACCAAGGTTACACAAAAATGAGCCTATGGTTTTGATGGAATTCGAACCAACATTATATGTATACTCTCTCAGCGAGAATCAAAGCTGGCACCAAGTTTACATATGCGCGCGCATTGTATTTTACTTATATAGCTCACAGAGCTATGGGCGAGCAAGCAAGGCACGTGCCCCGGGCGTGTGGTTGGAGGGGCTACTAAAAGAGAGGTTATATATTAGTACTTTTCCATTTTGGTGTTTAATACTTTTCATCAGAGTGCGAAATCATGAAATCAAAGTGGGGGAGACTGAAGGACTGAAGAGAGCGAGAGAGAGGGGGAAAAAAAGCTGCGCAGTCTTACACTTCAAAGAATTGTAGTGAAATGAGGTCAGAATTCAAGATGACATTCGGATGCTTGGTACGAAGAAAAACATTGCAAGCAATTTTGAAAAAAAAAGAAAGAAAAAAACTTAAATAATGTGATATATTTTGTAGGCTTTGGATATGTATGTTTTAGTTGGCATCAACAATTATTGGTGTGTTTTGTCACAATTGACAGTTTAGCGAGAGACTAGGCTAACTGACAATTTTAACTTTCTGAAAGAAAAGGAAACAAATGAAAACAGCACGTTTCAAAGGATACGACTGATATTCATAGTTTGGTTTAGTATACAACAGGGGTGGATCCAGGATGGACTACTGGGGGGCGGTGGGTTGTAATGCCACTACTTACAAGATAGAGCTACTTTTAAGAGATTCAACTCTGGGTGGGTTTTATTTTATATTAAAATACACAAAGTTTCCTCTTCTTGGGGGAGATAGACCCTCCCTGGATCCGCCCCTGTCTCAGGACAAGCCACACAGACAAGTGGTTGAGGCAAAGGTCAATTAATGACATTAGTATGCTGTTCCGTCAAAATCTCAATCTTGACCTGGATGTAAGTTAGCCTGGTCTCTCACTGAACCCCTCAATTGAATGTTTAATATGTAAATTAGGCACTTCTACATCACAAACAGTAAATATAACCTACCTTATTCTACGTTTTTAAATGCATTTCTACAACTGATTGTAACTTTAAAGGTTCTCGTGAAGATTAGCTGGCGGAGGTTACCTAACATAGCCATGAGTTATCAAATTAACAGTTGTGCTTCGTGGGTGATGATAATGATCCTGAGGTTAGATGTTAAATTGGACTCGAGAGAGGAACAAGGGCTGATCTTATTCGTGTCTCAGACGGGGGGCATGGAATGGAACGAATATGAAAATAAGGTTGCTGTAATAGTTTTTCATAGGGTTTGTAAGATTTTCGAAACACTTGGCATTTTTTTTTATCAAGACTTGACATTTTTTTAAGATAAAAATCAAGACTTGGCAATTTCAAGTTTCATCCCCCTCCCAATCTTGTAATGCTCGCTACGCCGCTGTAAGCAATGCATATTTTCGACAATATTCGTTGTTCATCTGTTTCCGCTGGGTTCCAACGTGGTGAGCTGCATATGGGACTTTTAATAGTGTTATTATAATGAGAAAGAATTGTAAATTATGTTGATGTTCCTAAAAGAGGGAAATTGAAAGAGAAATTAAATTAAAAATAAATAAGGGAGAGAAAAGTAATTACTTGAAAATAAAAATAAAGTCTTTGAGTTTAATGTCCCACTATTATGCTGTTAGGCTAAGGGAGTCGGTGATTAAAGCAAGTTAATGATTATGGAATATTTGGTGAAATGAGAAAGTGGGAGGAAACCAAGTCCCCGAGAAAACCTACGAGCACGTATATGAAAATGAAGTAAAACATACACTGGACTATGCTTTCTTTGTCTAGCAGAGTCATAGTTTGGAATCGAAAATGTGTTTTGAATCCTTGTATTTAGAGATTAAGAGTGTAAGTAACGAAATCACTTAATACATCCATTAAGATTTCGGAAAGCGAAATCTAAATTTAGGTAAGCTAACTCCATGTACTAACTGCTTGCATCCGCTTCGTACATTGTTCGAAGGGTCACGAAGCAAATCACCTCATTTAGTCTACACATACCTAGTACTAGCGTTAATTACCTGCTTCGTTGGGTGAAAATAAGAAAACCAGTAATACATGTATGTTACGTTACTTTTTTTACTATTACGAAACGCTCTCTCATATCGGTTATTTTCGATCATTTGTAAGATCCGTCTCCCCTCTTTCCCTCCCCAAGTTGCTTGGCTGAATTTTGATTTAAATAGTATCGGAAGTGTCACTGTCCATTTCTGCGCCCCCGAAAACAATGGATTTAGATTAGGATCAGTTCACTTAACTTAGTAAGCCTACAGCTTTGGCGCGGCTCGACTTGTTGGAAAGCAATCCAAAATCTAAACAAATATATCGATGTCATTGGGGTTTACTAAAGTGTGTCGTAAGTCAAGAAGATTGAGAATCACTGCCTCGATTATTCACTTCAATTAATCATCAAACTCCTTTAACCTGAAGTATATAATCGTGGAATGTTCAATTAAAATTATAATTTTATGGCATCTAGAAAATGCACATATCGTACATTACGTTACATTACCATTCAATCGCAATAGGTTATTACAGACATGTGGTTGGCTTGAAGCTTAGCGTCCTATTCAGCGCCAAGACTGTGTACTACCTACACCTACAGCATAATATGGAATCCTACTCGCATGATCTTCGATCAAGATTTGAATCAACGGGAGGATGAAGATTTTCCCTCTCGTCAAGTAATTTCCCCAACTCGCCAAAGAATTTCTCCCTTGCCGGGAAAATATGTTCCCTCATTTCATATTTTACATATTATATACTATATATTATATCTTGCATCACTGAGAAATAAAAGGCTTGGATTGTATATCTGAAAAGTCGCCCCCTCCCCGCAGGCACGTAGCCACGATTTCGCAATACGGGAGGTCTGTGACGAAATACTGTGGTTATCACACCAGGGGTTCGATCAATCTAAACTATTTTACTGACAACATATCCATATTGATTTGTTAGGACAATAAAATGAGGATATGTTAGTAAGTATTTTAATTAAAGAATTATGAAGAAATCTTGCGTAAAAGAATAGAAAAAAGTATTGACAAAGACATAGTCTTCCAAGGTCATTCGAACTCGGTTCTTCTCGTCTTCTTTCTATTTCTCTTATCTTAGTTCAATGCCGTCAAGGATAGCAACGAGATCTCTTTCTGGAGTAAAGACATCCTATAAAATGGATTAGTGTTGCCGCGAAATTCAAAATGGTTCATATTATTGGTAATTCTGGGCATTGCTTAAGTTCTGACAGGCTATCTGAAAGAACCGGTTTATCGATCGTCATTTGTAGTCCATAGGGTTACTGGCGCAAGTCCCGGGGGGATGAGGACATGTCCCCTCCAATCTTAGAACTGGGGGGGGGGACTTTCCCCTCAATAATCCGATTTGAAATGCGTTTTTTGGAGAGAAATGTGATGATTTGTGTCCGATTGCCACAAAGGAAAGTAAGATGAAATTGATGTCCCCACCCCAGAATAAGCCTTAAATCTGCCCACCTCACAATTTTGAAGACAACTCTGCTCCCCTGATCCTCCGCAGCATTGTTTTTCAACTTCATAATTTGAACATCCTTAAAAAAATTATGAGAACTGTCTTACCCGTCCCTCCCAATGTTGAGGACAGATTTGCGCCGCTGCATACGGTTAACATGGAGCTAGATGGAATTCGGAATGTTCCGTTATAATAATATCCAATTTCAACTTGATCCGCCCCCCCCCCTCCCGTTTCCTCCACACAAAGCTCCTCGTAAGAAAGAGTAACCAAAACGCTTATTGTAGCTTTATATTTTTGAGGCTGATTCATCTGTTTCTTTCTGTTTCATCTTTCCTTAATATTTTTCATTTCTGGATCCGAAGGGGGGGGTCTGGACCCACCCCTTGGCTACGTGCCTGCTTCCCGTAAAAAGCTTCATTCGAACCCTGAATCAAACAACTCCATCTGTAAAGCAGTGCTGAGTTGATTTTAATATCCTTTTCTGCAACGAGGCTGTATGAGACGTGGACTTACTGATTAACATGGACTCCGAACCACTCCCGCCGGGAATCGAACGCGGGTTTCCCACACCAAAGGCGCGTACGCTAACCGCTTAGCCATGAAGGAGCTCATATCTATAGCAGTGTAAGCAACAACAACAACAACAAAAAGAAACACACATACATACTAGAACAACAACAACAACAACAACAACAAAAAGAAACACACATACATATTAGAAGTTTGCGCAATTGGGGATCAAAACATTCTCAATGAAGTATGAGAAATAGTAAACGGTAATCAAAGTGGGCTTCTGCTTATTCTTTACTTCGTTAATACTTAATTCCTTCTAGAAATAGTGAAACAATACTATGAAGACACAGTACTTAAACATAATCGAAAGAATAAGACAAGGAAACAGAGTAATTTCCGACTAATTAAACTAGTCATATATACTATACCTAACTGTTACATTGTATTTCTTACCATATTACGAAAGCGATATAACTTTTTTACCAGCCATAGAAGCTGGACGCAATCCAATACTGCAATTTAGACGCTGTAACGAAAGCTGCAAGTCAAACGCCTGACACTCAACTGTGTAATAGCTGTTTCAAGCGGCCTACAACTTATGACCTTGAAACTATGTGCTAGTAACCAAATTAATGCCAAGGTACGATACAAACACCCCAACTTGCCACAATGACGTCAACACAAGGAAAAAAAGAAAAACATCTAATTTTTGGTTCGAAAATTATGAAACAATAATAATAATAATGTAATTCTCAGGAACTCAAACATTAGTTAACTAGAGAACATAACAAGCAAAACAAAACAAAACAAAACAAAACAAAAAGAATCTTAAACGTGAGCTCTCCCTGACTGCTGTTTTTAAATTTCAGTGAGGCTGTAAAATATGTTTTGTTTTATTGTTAAAATACAAAAAGAAAAAGAAAAATAAAGAAAGAAAGGAAATAAATTTTGTTGCAAATATCCTAGTAAAAATAGGTTTCCTAGACACAAGTGGCTCCGCGTAGCGTAGTTGCTAACGCTCTCGCCTTCGGTACGAGCGGACCCAGGTTCGATTCCGGTAGGGGCACTCGGTCGAAAAAGTATCAAAAGCTTTTAAGTCCAGACATCCTGAATGAGGCTTTCTTGGGTTTTCCTCATTTCATACCAGGTAAATGCCGGGTAGTACCCAACATATAGGTCCCAGGCCGTTTGCTTCCTTCCCTTTCCCCGGATAGTGTGCTCACCGAGGGACGTCATAACTCACATGTGACGGGCTAACAAGGTCATTGATGCCGAAAGCCCAGAAATCTAAATCCTAAATCTTCACTACACAAGAAAATGTTCGCGCTGAAAACGGTTTCTTAGCAATTATGTTAAGCAGTCCTGTAGTAAATCTCCATCAAGTAATAAACCGTCACATATAAAAAGGAAAGAATAAACACATAACATTCATTTTGCGTACCTTGAAATGTAAAAAGTTACAAAACATTAATATTCAAAGATTTCTCAAAATTCAGATTAACCCATTTCTTTCTCCTCAACCATTAACGAGTTACAATAGTAAGAATTGTGGTCATAAATCACATTACTTGTTTAGTACTATATTAAAGCAAGTTATACTAAAGGAATATATAATTAATGGAATATTTAACTAAAGTGATAATTTACTATTGCACTTACCCAGGCTTTTCTTTCCTTCCGCTATTCTTTTCCGTTTGTAAACAACCTCGTTTATAAACCAGCTCGCAAGCATACGACAGTTGTTTCATGACGTCATCTATGGTGCAAGAAAGAGGTGTCTATAGGCGGTCAGGACCTCACACACAGATGGACGTATATAACATATAGCTGAAGTATTTAACATACGTATACGTATATAAAATACGGAAGATTGTTAGATATCAGACATCCTGCAGCGACATGATATAACATCCAAGCGCGTTAAAGGCAGTAGCTGTGTAGCATATGGATAAAGTACGCTCCGTACAGATTTCCTTAGTAAACATAACGAATCCTTGTATTTGTACAATATACCGCTGTCCGGATAATGGATTTTCTCAGTGTAGTAACACTGTGGCAGATGATATTTCAAACAGAATTTACCACAGAAAATAATGTTTTGACAAAAAAATAAAATAAATAAAAAAATAAAAATAATTACAAAATTTAACGTAAGAGGTTCCATAGTATACTCTTCCATATTCAATTCAAAATCTGTCATTTTTGGATTTAGCATGTTTTGGAAATACACTCCTCAATTGGCTACTTCGAAGACTGTTTCTGAATAACTAATAACCATCAACTACACAGTTCTGCAATGTTTCTACATTATCAAATGGATTTTCTCACATATACTGTTCAAAAAGAACAAACACTATGCCTATTAATGAAATAAACACATCAATCTTAAACAAGATATCCATGTTTATCCTCATGGATATACCTACCTACTTTATCCCCATGAGGATTGACCTTATGGAATTTCAACAAACATTCCTGAAATTTTTAAAGAGCATGTAAAATAATGAATTATCATCATCTAGGAGATGAATTAATAATCATCAATCATTATGATCATGAATTAATCATCACCTAGGAGATATGTACATATTTGTGCTTCTAATGTAACATTAAGAAAATATTAATTATTTCATTGCCAAACAGTTGAACTCGTTAAAATCTTCAAAATTCTTGCCAAAAAACTGCAAAATTTTCATATTTCATACATTTATCTTCATGTTTCAACCAGAGGCGACTCGTGACGAAAGTTTCATCAATAAAAGTTAATGTTTTGTTAAATGTAAATAGTGTTTTATCAAGACATGTTAAGGGGAGATTTCCTCCGAAAGTTGTAAAAATCCGTCAAGTCCGTATCCATGGGGGCTAGGGAACCGGTAAAAATTTTTTTTCTGGCCTCGTAAAATGTTCACGGAAGGGTTGCAAATGAACTACAATATGGTGATGAACTATAATATGATTGTATCAGGCCCCCCTAACTTCTACCGCCCCCTCCTACGTTTTTGGGCTGGGTACGAGCCTGCAATCCTTCCCACAAATTTTTAATATATAGTTGTAGATGTAGATCATGAGTATGATATCCCGCTAGAGCTTTAAATTCTCCCCGAAATCGAGGAGACTGGATGAAGTGCTGCGTAAAGTTACAATTATAGTTAGTAATTCAAATAAACGTGACTTCTAGTTGTTATATACAAAATTAGATCAGATTAGGTTTTGTTTCCTTAGTTTAAAGCAATAAAACTTCAATTTTTACTTATGTGACTTCCCTCTCGAGCACGCCTGATTCCAACGAAGATAACTCTTGCATACAACATAGAAGCCTTCTTGTATATCTTTTCTTTGTGCTTTTTGTAGTAGGTACCTAGATGTATAGTTATTATCTAGTATCACAATAAAGAGAATTTTTTTTAAATATAATACAAGCAATCTTTGACAAGTGCACTGCATAGGTAATATGTATAATTTTGATTTCATTTTGTTCTAAGTTATCTAACGTGTCATGCAACTTATTGTATTCTGCTTAAAATATATATGTACAAATAGATGCTGCCGTAAATTCTGATTATGTGAAATATTTTCATTTTGTGGTACAATGAAAACAACTTCTGAAGAAAGTTCATTTCTACATACACTTTTAGTGTACCGTATAATGTGAACAGAGTTTGATAAAGATTCTCTGACAAAGCTTAAACGAAATGAAAACTAAACTGCAAAGTACTTCTGGAACAATGTTCATTAATCTGTAGAATATAACCACAAACTGATAACATCTGAAGATAAGAATTCGCTTGCCATTCCGCAAGTTCAAATGATTCTTCGTATGACTCCGTTCGTAGCAACCCCTTTATGATGCTGAGATACAGATCAGGGTTATATGTACCAAGTTTTATTATTAACACATAAACCACAGGTTTCATATGCCGTAATTCTGACAACAGATACAATTTAACCTTACCACCCAGTGCAATATGGACTTCTCACAAAATGCACAAACTCTAACGAATAAAATCTCATTCGAGTAAATTCAGTAGATTTTTAAACAAACCAGCTATAAAAACAAGACTTATGTGATCATTAAACACAGCGTAATCTGTATTATTAGATCTTGGCTTAGATAACAGTTGACCCTTTTTAGAGCTTACATAAAACACATTTCTATATGCATAAGGGAATAAGAGTGTTTATTGTCCAAATACAGACAAGAGCCATCAATGATTGCGTATTTCACTTGTACACATGGAATTGAAAAGAATCCTGATAACATCACAACAACAAATATTATTCATCAGTTATCTGTATCCATGTATGCTCATTGAACCAAAATCAATACCGTGTTAATAGATCATTCAGTGGCATACTGTTTTTCAATGAATAAATGGACTTTTATTTTTATTCGAGTTTTCATATTAATAAAATACATTTCAATACATTTGTTTTGTATAGTACAACTAAAAGTAGCTTAAAGCCTCGAATTTTATACTTCTTTTAAAGAAAACAAACAAAAGTTAAAACTATTGTATATACCTTTAATATAAACGCAACTCTCTTTATAACATTGAAACTTTATCATCTTACTGCTGTAAAAAAAACTACTAACTAAAACTCTATGGCCTATTTGGATTTCCAGTCAAAACTTTGAAACCACTAATACTTTTCACTATTCAGAATCGATCTAAACTAATATTTACATATTTCTTGA
Source organism: Thermobia domestica (assembly GCF_964235325.1). Taxonomy (NCBI): domain Eukaryota; kingdom Metazoa; phylum Arthropoda; class Insecta; order Zygentoma; family Lepismatidae; genus Thermobia; species Thermobia domestica. The sequence continues at coordinate 140,566,118 of NC_137468.1, forward strand.
ATTTGGATAAATTCTTTTTCGCATGTGCACTGAGCAAGTTCTGTTAGAATTAATACTTTGAAATTTTCATTCACGAGGGAAAAACTCAATAATGACAGGAACTTTCTCAAATGCCAGGATTTTTTTTTTTTTGAAATGTAAGATTTTATCTCGATTTTATCAAAGTGACTTCTTAGCTTGAACGCCATGTGTGACCCATTAGAGATTACCATTGTGCTCCAGGTGCATTGTGGCCCACCGGTGGATCGCTGCAACGTTCATATTTGTGGCCACATGTATTGCAGGTGAGTCACCTTTTCTGCCGTTTATATTCTAATACTAGGAGGAAGCGTTTTTCGGTGATTATTCCTCGATTGTACATCGGATTTTTGATTTCGACCTATGTTGTCACTCAGCACGACATACTCTATCAGCGTGCTAAGTTTGGTTGAGATCGGCCAAACGGTCTAGGAGGAGTTCGCGGACAACCAAACGGCTAACCCGAGTATAAGAGCTTCGCTTCGCTCAGCTCAATAATTTTCGACCGACCTGTAGATTAGTCTGCTTAGATTGGTTTCCGAATTAAAAATGTGCCTTAATATATATATTATATCATAAATTTTAGAGACCTGAAATTATTGTAAATATTTAAACTTTTGTAAAAATCTATGTAAACAATTTAAGACTGGCTTAAGTACAAAATACGGGCTGAATATTATGAATTAAGTCAGGGTTGTTTCCAAAATATAATCCGGATTATATAAATAAGCTAAAAACTTACTTTATTCTATCAGACATACACGTGGAACTTCCAGACAAGGAAATAAGAAAGACATGAGGATAGCATTCCGCAGTTTTATATAAGAGTACCATCTACGTTCAGTCAACGCAAGTCTACACTTCAGCTCTAGACTTTTTATTCACCTAGAAGTTACGTAAACTATGTAAGTTGAGAACAGGCGGAGACTTTGAGATTTATTTCAACTACCACAAGGATCACAATGTGTCTTTTCATAGTAACATTTATGATAGTTTCGGATTCCTTGTTTCGTATCTCAAGCACAGCGTTTATACACGTTAAGAGCAAGTAATGAAATTAAAACCTCTTTATCATTTAATTATCAGTTTCACATTCTTTTCAATTCATATTTATCTTTATCTCTTGCAATATTCTGTGAGAAATCAGCTTAAGATTTGGATAACCTGAGAACCTACAATCATGAGTTCGATTCTTAGTTTACACTCCAATATTAAGCATTCTTCACAGAATGACTATATAATATATATATCCTTCTATATTCCTTTATTATTCGTAAAATAATGAAGAAATACTTATACTCTAAAATACATCTGGGCCACTCAAGTAATTTATTCTTATAGGTGTTGTCTTTGTATGTTATATACCATAAGAATTACTTGATGTTAAAAGAAAGTTTCCAGAGATTTTTCGAAAATGGTTTCTTTTTGTAACCCGTAGGAATGTGGAAAGTTTTCCTTGCTCCGTATCAGTTCAAATTTCTACTTGTCCCCTTTTATCAAGTGGTTCGAATATGGTATAATATTCTATTGCTTAAAATATGTAAACAAAACTGAAAAATATCATCAAAATTGGAAAGAAATATTTATTTATTTATTTGTCATAAACACAACAGGCACGAACCTAATTATAGTGTTGGTGTATTACAAAATAAATTTACAATAGTTTTTTTTAAACATATAGTTCAAATTACAAACGTCATTTTTTGTGTTCGATACATATTTTGTTATAAGGAGATCATATTTTCTAGCTTGGTGATTTCAATAACACATTGGTCCTTGTTTTTTTTGCAATAGAACAGGCCAGAGTTATCAGCACGAGTTTCACGTGTCAGGACACGAAAATTTAGTGTCGATAGAAGATCCGTAAAATTAAACTTGTTTTGCACTATTTTATGAAAAAAAAATAGATGTGTCACATTTCGCCTTTGTTCAAGTTTAGCGATACAGAAGTTGTTTATTAATGTTAGATAATCTTCATAAGATGGATAGATTTCAGTTCTCTTGTATGACAGGTATTTGATAAATTTAGATTGGACTTTTTCCAGTTGGTGTCTGTATTGCTGTTGTTTTGGGTTCCAGATCACAGCAGCATATTTCAGTTTTGATTGAAAATAGGAATAACACATTTTGGTTAGTATTGTAATATTATTCATTTCATTTCCGGTTCTAATTATGAACCCTAACATCTTGAGATATTAAGTAAATAAATAAATAAATAATAATTAGATTTTTGAAATGGTCAATTTTGTTTTACAGTATGCAACACCGACGTTATGAAGGATGATAACTATTGTTTACGTTAGCTCTGAACCACAGTGGGACATTATATCTGGTGTGGTTGGCGGGTGCACAGAGTATCACGTTAGATCGCTTGATACAAAACAAGCCTTACTCCACAGTTTCCCGCCTCCAAGATCGCATTATAGGATTATGCTACAGATCACAATAACTTATAATTTCTTATTAAAATTTTATTTCATTCCGCTACTCTTCACGAAAAGTAACAAAAGAGATGAAATTTAGGATTTGTTCCTTTCTTTCAGTCCTGTAGTGGTTGCCTATTGTATGATGGGTAATGGTGATAATGATGTTTCCCTTAGCTTATAGAAAATGATAATCATGTCTGTTGTCCTGTATGGTTCTGGAACATGGTCACTTACTTTGAGGGGAAAACGTAGACTCAAAGTATTTGAGAACAAGATTCTGAGGCAAATACTCGAACCCAAATGGAACTGGAATGTGGAATGGCGGAAACTTCATAATGAGGAATTGAATAATTTATACCGTTTTCCAAATATTGCTAGGGCCATCAAATGTAGGAGGCTCAGGTCGGCACGTCATGTAGCCAGAATGGAAGAAAGTAGGAATGCTTTCAAAGTTTTAACTTTAAATCCAATCTTAAAATGACCATTAGGAAGACCTAGGCGCAGCCTGAAGGACAATATTTAGATGGATCTCGCAGTAATAGGAATACAAAATAGAAACTGGATCAGTTGGCCAAGGATAAAGATCATTGGAGAGCTTTTGTGAACAGAGCATCGAGCTTCCGGGTTCCATAGGCCAGTGATGGCTAACTTCTTTAAACTAAGGGGCCGCATCATAGAAATTTCTGTGGTGAGAGCCGCAACTTCATATTATACTTTACTTTACGTTTATAGTATACATTCATGGCACCCTAACCCAAAAATTGTCAAATTTACTGGTGTCTATTAAAACATTGTCAATCAAAACACCGACATTACAAACACAGACAAGGAAATACCGACACGTAGGTTTTAAAAAGCCCCTTTTGCTCAAGAAATATTCTTACAGTCTCGAGGTTGGATGGAAAATCTTGGATAATTTGTCAAACATGCAAAAATATGTAAGACATGGAAAAAAATATTTTTAATTGCAAGTAAAAACATACCTGCCCTCAATGATACTGAGGATTAAAATATTTACAACAACTTATCTTTCACGCTGCAGCGTGAACAGAAATGGTGCGTTTAAATGTTCAAGTGCCTAACACACACAAATAAACGAAATTAAATAAAAAATAATCTTAATCTTAAATTTGTTCTTGGTTTCCGCGCCTAAAACATACATCCACTTTGTGTATTATTTCAAGTAATTGTGTATTATTTTAAATATTTTCTAATTTTTATGTACGCAATAAAATATAAAATATTAACATTTATCTTCTTGAGGGCCGCACGAGAAGACCTCGCGGACCGCATGGATCCCGTGGGCCCGTAGTTGCCCATCTCTGCCATAGGCCATAAAGTTAGTTAATTAGTTCAGTTATAGAAAGCGAAATCTTAAATGGATCCAGCAGTTAGTGGATTACGTTTTTAAGTTATGTTCTTTAGATTTTATTGTCGGTGATAGGATGGGTAATTCCATATACTTAGAAGTCGTTATATGTGCGTATATGTTCCTCCGTTAGGCATAGACAAACACCAATACATAGTCTGCTAGTTACCGAAGTATTTCGCTTTATATATAGCGTATAAACAAATAACTTCATCCAGTAAAACATAAACTACAAATTATTATTGGTAACGAAAGACGTGCTTTTTAGCATCATATAAGTTCCTTTTCTAGATTTGCTGGAAAATTATCAATGAGAGTTTGCTCACAAGCATGTCATCTTGTCAATCGCACAAGCATGTTATATCAATTTGATGTGATTTATCCATTGACATAGGTCTAAACTTTGAACAATATTTTAGTCAAACAGCACGTTAAAAGTTAATGATAATTTTAGGTTTACTTCATTAATTGTATTATGTAGTATTGTCTTTTTAGTGTCACAATGAAGGGTTTAATGAGGGTGTATTTTAGTATCAGTTTAACCTCAATTAGCATTTCTTGATTTTCTCTAAAATAATGCATAAAGATTTACGCTTACCCTTACCTTTTTGAGATTATTTCTTATTGCAGAGAGCCGAAAGTAGATAGAAAACAGAAAGTTTACAGAAGAAATGGGAAATAAAGTGTAATTAATGTGTGAGGAATATGTGAAGTACATGGAATAGAAATATAGTGTGACTTGGCAGATTTCGCTTTCAGATCAATAGTGAAACAAGAGAATATAGAGCAGACCTTTACGAAAGCCATTACCGATTTATACAAACCATGAAGGTAAGTAGAACGTAACCTAACAAAAATTAGGCTATAGTTATCAAAAAAGTGTGAATTTAAAAAAAAAATGCCCCACCGTTTCTCCTCATTTTGATCACCTTTGTCGATTGATATGCCTTTCATTTTTGTATATATATTATAATTTACGTTTTAATAATTCTGTACAATTTATTTAATTTTTAATTTTTATTTTTAAGTTTTACATTTCTTGATTTCACCCTTTAGGCTAAAAGAGATGAGAAAGTTATGACAATTAAATTATCAATATTACTCCATGTCACGAGAAGGACTCAAACCCGCAACAAACTGGCTAGTCTTTTTCAGAAAACTCAACCATGCAAGTCTATTCTGTATGGCTCAATGGCATCTCATATTACAGTGTTGCCATGTATGTATGCAGCAATAGGCCCAAAGAATTCTCAATAAAGAGAGCAGAGGACAAATCTAGACATGCGCGAGGGTCTAAGTGGCAATAATGCCAGCCGAATTTAGAACAATGAGAAAAGAGGGGTAACTGTTCTGAACACTGGTGCAAATCCCAGGGGGATAAGGGGAACATGTCGCCTCCAATCTTGGAACTGGGGGGACTGTCTCCTCCCAATAATCCGATTTGAAATGTGTATTTTGGGGAGATATGTGATAATTTGTGTCCGACTGCCACAAAGGAAAGTGAGATGAAATTAATGTTCCTCAGAATAAGCCTTAAATTTACCCGCCTCCTAATGTTGAAGACAGCTCTGCTCCCCTGATCCTGCACAGGATTGCTTTTCAATTTCATAAATATTTTGAACAGAATTAAAAAAAATATTGGAACGGTCTTACCCGTCCCCCCCCCCCCCCCCAATGTTGAAGACAGATTTCCGCCGCAGGTTCTGAGTAATATTAAGTCAAAGAACTTTGTGTCCTGATTTCATTTATGAGTGTCATTCATTATTTAAAAGTGAGTGTGAATAATGATGGAATAATAGCGCGCAGAAAATAAATATTACATCCCAAGTTACGCATGCCAAAATTTTGAGCTTATGACTTCCCGAACTAAGTTATCTAGCCTTTAATAACACGTAACACACTCTCTTACAGAGAATATTATCAAGCTTTGCTGGTTCTCTCTGTTCCATATGTATTTTTGTCATTCTATCGACTGTTGAAGAGGACCAGACTAGCAGAAGGAAGGAAGGTCCTCCTGGTGCCACTGAATAAGTAAGCATCCAACACAATCAATAACAACACGCGTTGACCCTACAGACTCTTGTTGTATTTGCAGGTAGCTGCAGCTACACGGGAGTTGTGAAGAAGTACACAAAAATATTTTCGAAACATGTCATTTCGTAACTAAGAACTCGTTAAGCAATTGAAAATGTAGGAAAGTAAATGTAAATATGTTATTTCCAAATATACACCAATATTTTAAGAACAGAATAAGGAACAATCCTCTGCAAACAGACAAATTCATAAGTGCGTTTCCTCCGGTACAAAGACTTTTCAACTGTTTTCGATTTCACGCCACATACACCAACACACATTCTTTCATATTTGTAGTACCTAAAACATTCATAGCTAGTTGACACTATACTCCAAACACTGTACCTCCAAAATGAAGTGCCCCTTCCCCATCTCTAGCGCCTACCCTTAAGTTAATATTTCCATTCGTCTTGATTCCAAATACCTTAATCAAAAGGCTTCTCAACTAGAACTCTTCACATTCTACACGTATTTCCCAACGATCAATGCACCCAAATCCTTCTAGACATCTGAGACCTTTTTATCTACCTGATATTCGGTGACGTGTACAGACTTGCATAGTTCCGTTTCCGTTCACCTTTCCACCAAACCCTTTTAAATTTTAGTACACCAGAGTCTATAATGAAAGAATAAAATAAAATAAAATAAACGTCTTTCAAAAATGGTGTCCCGACAAAACGTACCAGCGACAAAACGTACCACTTGAATTTTCGCGACAAAACGTACCACTTTTGACGACCTGTCATAAATGACAACCTATCATGGATTAATTAAAGCATTTCTGATATTTATTTCACGACAAACCGTACCACTTATATAAATTACAACCTATCATGGATTAATTAAAGCATTCTAATATTTATTCCACGACAAAACGTACCACTTATATAAATTACAACCTGTCATGCACTAATTAAAACATTCGGATATTTAATCCGCGACAAAACGTACTACTTCATGTTAAAAAACTACGTCCTCATGAGCAGGTAAAACAACGGCAGTATAAGGTTGAGAAGAACAGACAGGTAATGTATCGAGTTGTCAAAGTGCAGAAACTCATTGGTAAAAGAGGGCTCATTTACAGAGGAAATGTAGCAGCCTATAAACTGAAAGACACAGCTATAGATCATGAAAACTTTTTGGATATTATTCCTTTCTTAAGCAAATTTGATCTTCCGTTAAAAGTAATTTAGATAAGGTCACCGAGAAGAGTCATATAGAGGGAGTAAGCAGGATAGTGGTCGCATAACTTTTACTAAATACGGTGAATTATGTTTTGAATGCTATCAGCACACTTATCAGAGAAGATATTTTAAAGAAGTCTCTCAAGCTTCAAATATTTTCTGTTCTATTAGACACTACTCAAGATATAGTAGTTTCAGGCCAGTGCTCTGTTGTTTTACGGTATGTTGTTAAAATGGTTGTTAAGCGAAGTAGCTCAAGTGGTAGAGAGTTGGCTTCGCATTCGGGAGGTCGCGGGTTCGAATCCCGCTGCCGACCATCCTGACTGGGGTTTTGGGCAAATGCCGGAATCGTACCTACTAAACAGGCCCTGGCCGACACCTTCCCAAATCCTTTCCATTGTTGTTGTTGTTGGTGGTGGTGGTGTTAGATATGCAGTATAAAATGGCCTCTGAGCTGTATCTGGTGTTTGTTAAATAAATAAATAAACAAAGTATTGTTGTCATTGTAAAATGCATATCTACCACAAGGGGCGCGGTGGCTCAGTGGTAGAGCGTTCACCTCTGGTGCTTGGGGTCCCGGGTTCGATCCCAGCCCACGCCAAGTGAACTTTGTGGTGGACAAACACCGCGCTCGTGGGTTTTCTCGGGGTTCTCCCGTTTCCTCCCACTTTCTTCATTCCACCATTTCACTCATCTCTCAACATCACCGTCTCCTTTAGCCTAACCGGCATAATCGTGGGACGTAAAACTTAACTTTTTTTTTTTTTTTTTTTTTTTTTTGCATATCTACCACAGGCCAGTGTCTTTGCGGTTTACTGCTGGAAATTCTGCAGAAGTTGAACCTTGATATTAAGAAGTGTATTTGAAATTCAACCGATGGCTCAAGTAACATGCAAGGACAATATTCGGATTTTTTGAAATTCACCTATGATCAGTTACACGTGTGATTCAGTTGATTTTGAGTTTAACGGCCCTTTTAGCAGCGAGGCTATATGAGACGGGACATACTGATTTGCGGGAAATTCGAAGCACATGAGCTCCCGCCGAGAATCGAACCCAGGTCTCCCACGACAAAGGCGCATAGTTACACGTGTGGTGTTACGCTCATATACTCAATCATGTCATATGTGATCTGACAAATTTGCATTGATTCTGTGTCATTGTTCTGCTGAATTTGAAAACATTTTGTTGACGTATATTGAAAAATATTTCTAATGCAAAAGTGATAGATACAGAAGCATCAAAAACCAGTACACTAAAACATCTGCTAATTTTGTAATATAATACACGTTCTCCTTGAACTTCATATAATATTTTGAACAATTCAGAATAATATACTGATGAAAGAATATCAGGTTTTAATTGTCAATTGTTAATACTATTGACTTACTGTAGAAAGAAAAGTGCAATTGTTTTGAGACATTGAGATGCTGGTGACCCTTGTGGGAGAAAGCGCCCGCGCCCCTCTAATAATGCCTATCCGTCTCTGGTCCAAAGCCTGGATAAAGTGTGATGGAAATCAGCAAATATTCAAATATTGAATATGCAAAATTCTTGCTGGTCTTGGTCTGGCGAGAATCTTGCAGGTATGGTCTTGGTGTTGCCAGCATTTTGCAGGCATGGTCTTAGTCTTGATCTTGCATCGGTACTTTTCTCACCACCAATCTGTTCAACTTTTAACCTTATTTTGGCCGATATATATATACTTATATACCGTCCTACCAAGTGGTACGTTTTGTCGCCTGACATTATTTGATGGCTGATTGGAAGACTCTTCGCAAGTAGCCATCCAGGCAAGTGGTACGTTTTGTCGCTTGTCATTATTTAAAGTGTTTTTAGAAAACCCTTCACAAGCAGCCCTCAGGGTAAGTGGTACGTTTTGTCGCTAGTACGTTTTGTCGCGTATTCTTTAAAAATATGTTTCCTTTTTTAAAAAAATAGCGAACAAAATAAAACAAATCGTAGAAAGATTTTTTAAAAACCTGTTTAAGAAAATTAGTTTAAAAATATAGTTATGCATGACTGAAAAGAGAAGCATGGGAATTTATAAATTCTTCAGTGATTGTATATCAGAGTGCACCCCATGTTTTTAATTTAGTCATCCATATATATCTATATATTTAAAAAACAAGTAAGTTTCTTGAAAACATTTTTTAATATTTTGTTCTATGATTTATTTTATTTGTAGTTATTTTTTAAAGGATTCATATTTTTTTTTAAAAAAAGATATTTTATTTTCAAAAATATTACAGAAAATCGTGAAAAACAAATTCTGTTCGAACTCGACAAATTCTGTGAATGTTAACTCCTGTGTATGCGATAATCTCATTTTGCTCAAAAGTAAAACTACTTGCATACGAAAAGATTGATATAAATCTTCAAAATCAAGCAAGAGGGTTAATTTTAAAATATATGTATATAAAAGTAACACTGGAATATTGAATTGTCTCCGGCGATCGCTCCCCCCCTAGAAGACGAAACTTTCTTTGATATATAAATAAAATTCATCCCCGAGTTTGGAGCTCTTAAAAGTAATTGTAAGTAGCAGTATTACAACCCACCGTTCCTCCAGAAGTCGGTCCTGTATCCGCCTCTGCGCTTTTCGAAATTTCATAAAGTGTATGACATCGGAACCGTTAAGTTAAAAAAGCAGCACATATTTAGCAAGAGAGTTTCGTTTCAGAGTGTGAAATAAGGTAGGCTCCCAAACAATGATTCAATAGTCAAACTTCAAGTAGTACCTCTATAACTACTGGTTGCAATAGACTAAGATCAAAGACATAATTTATTCCTCGGGCGTTGAAATCATATCAGAAAGCAATTACTCGCTACGCCTTACAGTTTTTGTGCTATGGCGATAACGGTTGAAACCGAAAATTGTTAATTTGAACCATTTCTGGTTCGAATAAGTGGTTCAAGAAGGAGATAAAACCTACTCTTGGGAAGCTAAATCGACTGCAGAGAACTGGATCTCCATATCTCTTACCGTTTTTGCACTACGGAAATCTGTATTAAAACTGGTAGTTGTAAATTAGAACCACTTCCGGTTTTGGAAAAGCGTTGCGGTTTGTGACAGTATGTTCTCTTGACACCCTGAATCAATTCCAGAAAACGATTTGCCGCTATCTATTACCACTATTGTTCTACGGCGGTAAGTGTTGAAACCGGAAATTGTTAGTTTGAAGAATTATTCGGTTTGAATACAGGGTTCTGGAGAAGGGCTTACCTTTGCTATTCTTGGAAAGCTGAATCAATTGCAAAAAATGTATCTCGATATCTCTTACACTGTTTGCTACATGGAAATCAGTATTAAAACTAGAATAATAGTAAATTTAATCCACTTCCGGTTTTGACAGAGTGTTGTGGGTTGGGATTGTATGTTCCTTTGACAGCCTGAATTGTTTTTAGAAGATCGCTTACTCCTATCTATTACCATTTTGTTGTATAGAGATAAATATTGAAACGAGAAATGGTTTATTTTAACCACTTCCGATTTAAGTAGACGATTAATGGAGAAGATGGAATCTATTCTTGAGACGCCGAATCAATTGTTAGAAATCGCATATCGATCTCCCTTACCAGTTTTGATCTATAAAGATCAGTATTGAAACCGGAAGTAGTAGCAAATTTCAATCATTTCCGGTTTTAATAGTGTGTTCGGAATAGTCGTTTTATGTTGCCTTGAGACGCTGAATTGTTTTCAAAAAATCGCTTGTTTCTATATGTTATCGATGTCGTTCTATGGCGATAAACTTGAATAAAGGAATTGGCTAGTTTGAACAGTTTTCGGTTTGAATATAGTGTTAATGAAAAAGATGGAACTTCTTCTTGGGACGCTAAATCATTGCAGAAGGCTGCATGTTGATATCTTGTTACCTCTTTACCTCTGTGGAAATCAGCATTGAAACCGGAAGTAATATTAAATTTGAGTAATATTTATATTATTTTGTTTTCTTATGCAATTTGAATACTTCATATTGTATACATATCTTATATATAAAAGAGAACGCACAAATCCTTTGTTCCCTCATCACGCTAATACGGCTGAACCAATTTCTTTCATTTTTGGGGGGTTATTAGGATTTGGACCCTAGATGGTTTTTATCATATCACTTTAATTTTCAATTACCAGTGTCTTGAGATAATTGACCATTCAAGTGTCCATAACGTACAAATCCTTTGTTAGTTCATCATAGGTAAAAATAAACGTATTTATATGCAACCCGCATGACCGTGTCACTCGGCGGGTTAACATAAATGACAGGCGATATAATAACATTTACTGCAATCTACTATGGTTTTTATCATATCACTTGAAAGCGAAAAAGTAAAAATTATCTAATTAACAAGGTTTATTGCGTTCCGGGGTGACCCCAGCGAAGCGGGGTGAACGCTGCTAGTACTGTATACATGATATTTAATTTAATTAAATAAATTTCCTGAGCTCTCCAATAATAAGATAATTCATTAAACATGAAGAAAAACTCAGTTCAACTCGGAAAAAATATATTTTGGAATATTAGATGAGGGCATATCAAATATAATAGAAAGTTTTCTCAATGTACTTATCAAAACTATTCTTGCATGGATTTAGAAACATAGCATTAATATATAAACTGCACTTAGTTAAAGCAGTTTGTTCATTTCTAAACAATCACTTGTTGTATAACAGTTTAAGAAATGTTACAATTTTTCTAATATTCAAATACAATCCAAACACTATGAGATACTTATTTAGAAAAACAATGTACCACAATATATTTTGCGACGAGGAAGACAATTACCGTTCTACGTCACATGATGCCATTGGGTTGTATTTCATGAAATGAATTTTCTCGGCGGAAATATCATGCAGATCTTCTGTAACTTCTCCACTCAGGATTTTACACACACTGAGAAATGTGAAGAACCCAGGGTTCCTTTCCAGTATCCTCTGGAACTTAGCGGCAACATTCCCACCAGCTTCTCCTCGAACAACATATAACTTCTTTCTCGCATCCTCCAAGACACTCAGGGATTCCTGAAGCAACAGTCCAGAAGTTTCCAATTTCTTGATACTCTCCGGAAGCCGAGCAAAATTGCTTGTAATGTACGCAAGCAAAGAAGACATCTTGGGATCAGAAAACGCAACTTGCACTTCACGCACGGAAACTGCACTGTCTGCGGGGAAATAGTCGACAACGGATTTGATGCCCTCAAAATGTTCGTTGTAAAATGTTACTCCTTCTAGCCAAGTACTCCATTTTGTTAACACCGGTTAGAGAGAGGTACATTTGGCAGACGTTCCTTGAAACAGTGGACTCTTTGGGGAACTTTCAAAAACACCTTTTTCCCACTGGAAATAAGTTTATTCACGTCAGGGAACTTTCTTCTTACTTCCTCTGCGACACGTTGAAGTGCATGTGCAGCACAAGTGAAGTGAAGTAAGTTGGGTAGAAAACTTTCAGTGTGTTACCAGCCTTTAATATGTACGCTGCAGAGTCGGTGTAAAAAAGAACTTTCTCCTCTTCAACACCACGAAGCCACAGCACTTTCAGGCCATCGTTTACGAACCTTGCCACGGAATAATGATTGACACATTCAAGCTCCTTGCAATATATCAAGTAGGATTTGGGGGGCGAGTTGGGATCTAGCTTACCAACTATTAAATTTACTACAAAGCGTCCCAAACTGTCTGTGATTTCGTCCACAGCCACCCATATATAGGAATCGCCGATCTGAGTGCGAATTGTTTCGACACTTTTGTTGAGGTAGTTTTTCTGCAGTGTAGATTCGTCCGAAATATTTCGCTTGCAATACTTCTTCAAGAAATCCCGGTATTCTGGCACTTGAAGCTTGTTCCAAGGAATGTTTGCAGCTACTATTGCACCACACATGTCCGCGAAAAACTCATTCCCCGATGAAAACGATAATTGTCGCATCTGCGTCAAAAGAACTTGTTTGTGAGATGATGATTTCCGTTTCTTTCTTGTGTGAAGTGCGGTTCGTATATGTTGTTCCAATTGAGATTTCATGGAGCAACTTATCGTTTTGTCACATACTGCACAAATCACCACCTTACTATCGGTTGTAAAAGCATCATCTACAGTAACCCAAGATTTTAACTTAGATGCTAGCAATGATGTAACCGGTGCCATGAGACGAAATATCATTACACAAAACCTCAGTCCACGATAAACACGTCCACAAGACAACGTCTGTTCGTATGAAACAAATTTCCACACTACGGCTAGTTTTGTGTCGGACAGCACAGAGGGAAGAATCTGGCAGGATTAGTTTCCTTGAAAGATTGGCGGAATGAACTGCCTCAAGCAGCGAAATCTTCAATGACAGACATTTAAAATTAGGTTTGACCTTCTACTCCTTTCCCCTCCTAAAGCTTGGAATGCAGTGCAGGAAAGGGCAAATTTCTCGGAAATTCCAGTAACATTTCTGCAAGTTGTTTTGTATTCCTTATAACATCCACAAACAGAGAATGGTCAGGAATTACAAATAACTGCTAAAATATTTGATTTTATGTAAAATACTTGAAAATATTTAATATTGAGTAAAATATGTAAAATAAAACCTATGTATAATGATCTTGTTCAGGTGATTCGTGAAGATTTGAACTTTTTTGGAACTACATGCAAGGGGAAAAAATAGGTAATTACATATAGTTTGGGCTCTACTAATAAGTTTTCATAAGCGTTTATACCACATTGCAAAACACTGTCCCCCTCCATTGACGTCTTCGTGTTCATGTAAAAACTGATCTAATTACACTCCATCGATTACAGTTTTTCACCCTCCCTCTCCTTTTCTTTCACTATACCATAGTTTCCTTCCTCAGAACAATAGTTCTTAACAGTGTTCCATCTGTTTAGTATTTTTATTTCAAAATTTAAGTGGTGAGTTCAGAAATACCTAACACGCCATTTTGAAAGAACGAACATCTTCAAATCTATTTTATTGTTCAGATTTCAATACAAATAAGTAGAACACCCCACATTATGTTTTATTTTTTGTTCAATTATGTTTATTTTTTTAGAAATTGTTTTATTAAGCTTTACTGTTAATTTCAATCATTGTTTTACATTAATCGTGTATAATATATACGAGTATTTACTATACATTAAATAGCCTATTCTAAATATCTTGATCTATTTATTAATATTTTATGCAACAATTTTCTTTCATATTTAATGAACTTCCTACTTAATGCACTGTAAAGAGATGTGCTTTATTCGAGACAGTTTTATTATCACTTATGTGCGCCTTAGAGGTGTATATTGGAGTGAAGTCTCCACTTCAAAGGATCATAGCGAAAAGTTTACAGAAATAAAAATAAGTTTTTCATTGTTGCATTGTTATGTTCATAAAGCTTTTGCATTGCAAATATTGTTTTTTTTTTTAATATTAATACAGTATGTTAAACTTGCAGTTAAACAGAATTTTCCAAGAATTGTGTTATATATTTTAAATTATGCTTTATTTTCTGAAGTTATGCTTTATTATCCTGTTAAAATTAGTTTCTTCTGGACCCCTAGACAACCAAACCATGTTCAAGGTATCAACCATGTGTGAAAATTGCTGTTATGCTTTTTATGATTTTGGATTGTCCTACAAATAAGGATGCGTCAAAACAATCGTCAGGAGATTGTTCTGCTGAGTACTGAAATATTATTTTCTCGCTCATTTGGTTTATGTAATTAAAATCAAGATTTCAGGAGCTAGTGGTCCGAAGTTTACGAGGAAATATTAGGAATTACCTTCCAAAATGTGTGTTCTCTCTGAACGCCACATTTATAAAGTCGACATAAGGACTATAAGAGCTATTACCCTCTTGAGTTCCAAATTTAAAATGAACAAAATGACACAGACGATTACTTATTGTCGTCTTCTTAAGCCTAACAAAATATTTGACTATGTGTAGTATGTCATGTCAATTTCTTTAAATACTTATTTACAGTCTCCGAGACAGAGCCAGAAGATATAAATAATATCTGTAATAAATTGGCCATACGGCGTATGAAACCTATATTATATGAAACCTACATACTTGTTTGAGTAACTGAGTAAAATCCCTGAAGAATCCTAGTCAAGATTACTAGCTGCGGGATTCCGGAAAGTAGCCTACCGACGAGATCAGTGTATTAACCGTACACCTACGCCAATTTGGAGATTTATATAATTTCAGATTAATTTCTAGAGAATGGAAAACGTAAATGTCTATTTTGTTCATATATAACTGATTTATTCATACTCAACTGATTTCTTGGAATAATCAATTGAGAAATATTTGGTGTTTGTTTGCTGAAGTTTTCCGGAGTTAGTCTTGATTTTTGCTGGTGCAGGTATTGGATCAGTGATGCCAATTTAGCCTAATTTTGGCTAAATAATAGCCTATTTGGAGAGGCATTCAGCCATATAAATCTATGAAATGCTTATAGCCTTAAATATAGCTTATTTTATGAAATTCTTTTACCATTTTTGCCTTTTTTATTCGCCGTTAAATTAATTCTAAAAATACTTTTTTTAAAACTAAAGTGTAATTTTTTTAAAAAAAATTATCCTATTTGTCATTATATATTATAAACTTAATTGGTTTCTCTTGACAGAGGGTGTTTTATTACGCAAATGTACAACTACTTAACAATACTTATCGACTCAGAAACAGTGTTGCCAACAATCTGTGAAGAAAATAGGCTAAATGACCTTCAGAAATAAGCATATTTACGTAAAAAAAAATGGCTAGATTTTGAAATGTTAACCTGTAACCCACATTGTAGATTTTAAACCCCTATTTTGTATGCAGGATTATAAGTAAGTTATAGTAAAATTTGAAATGTTGAATTTTATTCGCTGAAGGTTAACAAGCAACAATGACTTTAAATTACAATAAAATCCATTAACAACTCATTCGATTTGTGAAAGTCAACAGCCATGTTGTCAGTTGATTTGAAATAAATCACCATCGACGACGTCGCAGGTAGGCGAGGCGCTGGAACAGGATGCACCATCGTTGAATCGTGGATTGGTTATGTAGATTACCATTGTCCCAATTTTCAGTAGTACTTCTTTCGGCAAGTCATAGTCGTTACAATGCTTCTAATTTCTCCATACACCCACACGAATCGCCATGATTGATTGTTTTCAAGCTAATTAGATATCCTATTTGTTTCCTTTAATAAATTAAAACCATCTCTGTGGCTAGAAGAACCAAGCAGTTACTAAATTCGTATAAGAGAACTGTCATTCTTGCAACGAAATGCGAAAATTAAAGTAATTAAAAAGTACGAAACAGGCCTGTTACGGGAGTGACATTAAAATTCTTTCTTGAGGATACAAGTATTGTTAAGTACCTATAAATCTGTAGATGGGGAGGGAGAAGAAGAAGAAACAATGATTTGATGCGTAATAAAACACCTCAGTCAAGAGAAATAATTAATACAATGTCAAATATATATTATATATATATATATATATATATATATATATATATATATATATATATATATATATATAAATGGCAAATAGGCTAATTTTTTCTTAAAAAATACATTTGATTTTCAAAGAAAAAAGTAATTTTAGAATTTATTGAACGGCTAATAAAAGAGGCTAAAAATGGCAGAAGAGTTTCATATAATAAGCTATATTTAAGGCTATAAGCATTTTGTAGATTTGTATGGCTAAATGACTCTTCAAATAGGCTAGATTTAGCCAAAAATAGGCTAACTGGCATCACTGCTCAGAAACAAAAATTAATGCCACTCCTGTAACGGCCCCGTTTGCTACTTTTTAATTATTTTAATTTTAGCATTTCATTGCAAGAATGAAAGTTTTCTAATACAAATTTAATAAACTGTTCGGTTCTTCAAGCCACAGAGATTGTTTTTGTTTATTAAAGGAAGCAGAATATCTAATTAGCTTGAAAACTCTCAATGCAGTGATGATGATTCATGTGGGTATAAGGAGAAATAAGAAGTGTTTGTAAGGACTATGACCTGCCGAAAGAAGTATTACTGAAAATTGGGACAATGGCAGACGATGGTGCATCCAGTTCCAACACCTCGGCTAGCTGCGACCGTCACCGATGATGACTAGAGCAACCCAAAAGCATAAAAGCAATTTAGACATATGGTTGGTACTTTGAACATGGTTGTGGTAGTTTAAGGGTCCAGAAGAAACTAATTTTAAAAGCATAATAAAGCATAATTTTAGAAAATAAAGCATAAAGCATAATTTAAAATATATAGCACAATTCTTGGAAAATTCTTTTTAACTGCAAGTTTAACATACTGTATTAATATTTTTTAAAACCAATATTTACAAAGCAAAATCATTGAGAACAACAATGCAACATAATTTGCTAGTGGTCTACTACTGCCACGCTTAGTTGCATGCATAGAGTGCATGCCCGCGACCATTCGGTCTATTTGATGTACGGGTTCCGCCAAACAAGGCACCCCGCCCCTAGTTCCTCGATACTAGATCGTATCCTCGTGCACGCGATGCACTGAGGGAGTGGGATACGCCCACTGCGCGGCCAGACCGAAGTCCTGGGTGCCTACCAGGAGGCAGACTGCATAGCCCCCGAGCGTTATAAGGCAAGCTCACTCCCTCCGTGTTCACTCTTACTCAGATTCCTGGGATTGGCTCCCACAAGCTACCGAAACCCACGGTATGACCACAGCCCGGCAGAGTCCAGCCAAATCCGGGGCCCCAGGCAATGCCCGAGAGGCTTGTTCAATCCCGGCGCTGCCTATCTCTATCGTTCAACTGGCAACCGCTTTGTGGTGTACAGGTACCACGCATACGCCGAGATACTCCCGTATCTCATCCCGGACCCAATGGTACGTGTTAAGTCACCATTTGAGTTTGGTGCCGGCCCATATCCTACTGAGTTGCCTCCCTTTAGCGGGATCAAAACCGTTACCCAGATTCCTGGGATTGGCCCCTTCCGCACCTCCGTTTGGACCCCCAGCAGGCAGGTATCCCACACTCCCCCCCCCCGGTAGGGTCGTCCAAGCAATACGGGACTTCCTCTAATTACGGTAAAGGTACACCGTAAATTACCAGAGAAAAAGACTGATGTAGACAGTTTGCTCAATGCAGACATTGTCATTTGGGAGCCGTGTCTCCCCTGGTAGGACCCCCAAACAGTACGGGGCTACCTATCTTTAACGTGTTTAGGTACCACGTACACGTTGTAGCTAAGCTACTTGTCGGAATCCCAATGGTACACCTTGTCTCAAAATGTTGAGCGCATTCTTTATTGGTGTTTTGAGGCAAAAATTTTCAAAGTCCAACTTCGGGTATCTTCGGGAAATAGTAAACCAGGTTCGAACCTCCAAGCCAGCCTTTGCAATCGGGAAAAAGTTTGCAGATGTGTTTTTCTTCTTTTAAATATAATAAGACTTGTTACCAAGTGTACAAAAAAAGCAACATTGATTGGATTGAAATACTTAATGACACAATATTTCGAAACTTTGTATTAATGTCAGCTCATGTTTGTTTGTCATTTAGCTCTCCATACGTAATGGAACATTTAGATCTGTAAACGAATCTTTCCATATGTAAAAGAATGCTCAAAGTTAAGACATAAAACATAATTATCGCCTGAGTACTAAAATAATAGTCAGAGTAGAACAAAAACAGCGTTTCTAGTGGGTATGAATGTCATAATTTTCTTGAGAACCGTTATACATCGCTAAAAGTACCGGTACCTTAGCAGAAGTCCTGGTGTTAGCTCACTGGTAAGCTGTCGGGTTTCAAATCATAAGGTTGTGAGTTCGAATCCCATCTGGGTCAATGCTCTTTTAAAAATTATATTTTCCGCAATGCATGAAAAATTATATAAAATAATGACATTAAATACATCAGTTGTATATATATATAACATAATCATTGCAGAATGTAGTAATTATTATGTTTAAAATATAACATCTGAAATAGGTAGGTGTTCACAGTAGGTCTGTATTATATATATGAGAATGTTAAATACAAGTTAAGAAACTCGTTCACTAGCAATAAATAAATCATGTAGTGTATTTATTTGCAGCTATTTGTCATATAGAGGGTAATTCTCGTCATTCATAATACAGCATGCCATTTATGTTCTTGAAAACTTATTCGATGCATAAACCGAGGGTTTAAACAGAGAATCCGAAGTCGCAACGCTCGCAAGAAATTCATGAACCCCAAAGGTCACGTGAGCAGACTGGAATTGTCCTTATGAAGCACGCCACAGCATAAAGTCTTTACATAGATTTTCAATTCAATTCCTGATATATGCTTTTGCAATGTAGAAGTGGTGATGCCTTTAGTCGCTCTCTCTCGCTCGGTCGCTCACTCTCTATTTATACAGAATATAAAAGTGGATGTATGTGTGTGTTTCAACATAATTCTGATATATCTAGCGCAATTATAACTATATTTCTTACAGTCTGGAAAAGAGTACTGTCGGGATCATATCAAAAATGCTAGAAACGGGTCGATATTAGTATCGAATCCATAGCTTCGTGGTCGCTTAGGTGAATAGTTATACTTTCAATTCAAGTCCAATTAAGCTCCCATTAGCACCCAGGGTGGTTACGTAGCGACATAAAAATATCGAAATCAACCGATATTAGAATCGAATCGTAAGTTTTCAGCGCCGCTTCAGCGCCGCAATTCACATTAGTCCACATTTCACATTAGTCCCACTGCCTAGAGGGCAATATATTTGCAGAGTGCAAAATTTAAAACTTGAATAATATTTTAATTTTTTCCGTATGAAAAAGTTAAAAATCAAGAGCAAATATACTATTTCATGAACAATCCTCTTTTACTGTTCTAATATGTATAATAATAGCGTAAGAAATCTAAAAATAATTCAGAACACGTTTCACATTTGTTATTTTTTGTTACGTAGTTCTAGCTGTAGCATGTAGTGAGTGGTATTTAAATGTAATAAATTCACTAACTAAGCATATTTGAATTAAGTTTTATTTTTAACTTAGGGATGAAGGGGGCGGAGAAATATGTAGTTATTGGGGGCGCCGAGAGCAAAAGTGCGTAGGGGCGCCGAGCTTTTAAATGCAACACTGGTCGCTAAATTAATTGGTAGAAATTTTAATGTTATTTAAGACCAAATTTAGTCCTAACGGTGGCAGTATCCATTTGCTCTCCTAGGAGAAATGAAAGGGACTGACATCAAAATTATATATATATAATTTAGATAAAGAGTGGCACTCCAGGTGCTTAATGATATAGAAAATTAGTTTTTCTTTCTTTTTTACGTTGGTCTACTTTTCCTTGATTTGAGACTTTCAAATTTCATCCTATTTTCTACTGAAATGTGTCTGTAAGGCAACAAAGAAATAATTATATATGATAAATTTAAATTCATTTTAATTCGGAAGTTGAGAAACACTTTGCCATTATATATCGTAAAGGTCAGATCCACCAGTATTGTAACAGAGAGGTGCTTGAGCCATTGACGGTAGAAATTCAAACTCCGATAAGTGATAATTTCACAGTCTTGTTTTATTACAAGTGTAGCCTTTTTAGTCAACGGAGAAGAGGACGTGGATCATGGGTCAGAGGTGATGTCGATGGGTGTTGGTGGGTCGGAGTTGGTCGCAATGGTTCAGAGTGGTTCATAGTTGGTGGTGGGTCAGAGTGGATCACGATGGATGATGGGTCAGAGTGGACCAATGGGTCATTTGGGTGGTGGGTGATACTGGATCATGGTGATTCGTGGATCAAATTTTCATTGACCCACACCATCTCTGGTTAAAATTGTACTAAAGATAAGAGGCACCGAAGATGCATGTCGGCTATTATACTCAAATTTTGCACATAGATAGTACCCTTCCAGAAAGCAATAAATCTGAAACGGTTCACAGTATCACCTCCTAGAACTCGAGATGTAGGGGTTTGTCTGATTGGCTAAATTAAGACGTCAATGATTTATCCATCAACAAGCAAGCTTTTTATGATCGTTTTCGTGGGGAAATCAGAAGAACACGTGCCTAGTAATCGTAATATTGATAGTTCGTGTCCACCCCGGGGTATTTGTTTTGTTTTTTTGACTCACCTAAATATAAACAAATCACACATATAGGCATTTTAACATATTTTGGGAGAGTAATTTTGTGGTTCGTTGTCGTTTCATCGCGTCTCTGCCGCTGGTAGTAATGTTTTCAAAATGGAACTGGAGCCACCGCGGATTGTCGCTGCGGGGCCACCAATTTTTGGCGAGAGGTCAATAGTTGACCATCTGTAGTCCACCGACGCTTACAGCTTAGGGTAATGAACGATGTCTTTGCTTTGTAGACGTCATGACTACCGACGTCGGCAGTCAACTAGCTTTTAGTATTCCTTTACTAACCATCTATCGTTATTATTATTATTATTATTATTATTATTATTATTATTATTATTATTATTATTATTATTATTATTATTATTTGTAGTAATAGTAGTATAATTGATAATAGAATAATTATATTGTCTATGTATTGTCTCGGTAGGACTACACACAGGATTTGGCTCGTTTTAGTTTGACTCGACTCTAATCCGAGTCGAGTTGGAGGATATTTTTCGCGCCGAGTCCTAGAGTAGACCTCAAAGATGTCTGTTTCGAGTCGAGTCGAGTTTCAAAGAAAAATCGCTCGTGCCCATCCCTACTAATGAGAGCTTAATCGGAGTTAAGCGAAATCGAAAGTCACACTATTTATCTAAGCGACCCCGAAAACTGAATTCGACACTAATACCGATCATTTTCTAGCAATCTTTTATATGTATCCCCCTGCCATTCACCATAGGTAACCCGACAGCATTCTTTTTCAAACTATAAGAAATTTGGTTAAAATTACTCTAGGCCAGTGGTTCTCAATCTAATTCCTATCACGATCCCCTTTTATCACATCCTCTTGCCAGCGACCCTTTTATAATTTGTGTTTTATAATAAGCTTGTGTGGGATTTTTAACATACCTATTTCTATAATAGTAGAATCCATTTCTTGTTTATAGTGAACAGTGCCGTGGCATGGAAAATCAGCGCTCGGGGCGAGAGTACACGACGATGTCTCCGTACATATGAGTGAGGTCGACAGACTAGCTGCGAAGCGCCACCATGGTTAGCACGAAGCTCAATAAAATTTTCAAAAGTAAATCCTGCCTTTCCTTGATTTTGAGCACATTTTATTACGTTTTTCCTTCTATTTTATACATGTGCACATGCACTTTCCTATAGGGATGCACGCGAGACGTCTCGTCTCGTCTCGCATTTGCGTGAGTGAGAGACGAGAGTGAAAATTTTATGCGAGACGCGAGACGAGACTAAACCATGCGAGACGAGACTCGGCCCTGGATGTGTTGCTGCTTGAAATCGCAGTGGCCATGTATCTATTTCATGTTGGGGTTGGATTTTCAGGCGCGGAGCAGAACAGCTTCACAGAATTGAAGGACACCTGGACAGTGCTCAGTACTTAGATATTATGAGTAATATCATGGTGCCATCTGTACGAGTATTTCCGCCTGATGATGTAATTCAGTTCCAGCAAGACCAGTCGCCAATACATACTTCCCGTGTGGTTCAGGAATGGTTCGCAGGGCAGCCTGAGATTGATTTAATTGACCGGCCGCCTTGTGGAGCAGACCTCAATCTCACGGAAAATATGTGGGCAGAAGTGAAGCGTACTCTAAGGGATAGTTGGCCTGAGGCAGATCCACCAAGAACCCAGGATGACCTGTGGCATCTTGTTTCCGAAGCATAGCTGGAGGTAGGGGAAGGAGATAAATTTGTCACCCATTTAATAGATTCCATGCCCAGAAGAATGGGGCGTGTAATAAATTCAGAAGGGCATTGGACACAATATTAATGTTCCCGCCTTAACTCCCGAAAACAGTCATTTTCAGGGCTACCTAAACGCTTCTGAAAATATTTCTAGAAGTAAACCACTCCTTGAATCCGATTCCTGTGCAATTCTACTAACAAAAAAAAAAAAAAAAAAAAAAAAAAAAAAAAAAAAATTGCAGGCTTTGAGCTCAAGACGACCTTATTAACAAGCCCGTACTCTACCAGTGAGCTAACATGAACACGCAAATCGAACCTGAAGAAACACGACTTTCAATTTCCGGTATTCCATGACACTGATGGTCATATACTTTGCAAATGTTGTATTCAACTTGGGATATTCCGCAACTCATAAACAAAGCGAAAGAGAGAGAGAGAGAGAGAAATGAATATACAAAAGCATATTCAACGTATTCGAATGAGACTCTAAGTAACGATATTCCGTTCTAAAGAGAATTTATGTTTCTTCCCGTGACGTTAAGGGGATCGGGAAAAGTTATGTGTCTTGAAGCAGGATCCGACTTTGGATACTCTGTTTACACACTTTCTATATCCGTAGGAATATACTGTATTTCACGAATGTAAATGACATGCTGTATTGAGAATATTGAGAAGTTACATCTGTATGACAAATAGCTGCAAATAAATACACTACATGATTTATTTATTGCTCGTGAACGAGTTTCTTAACTTGTATTTAACATTCTCATATATATAATACAGACCTACTGTGAACACCTACCTATTTCAGATGTTATATTTTAAACATAATAATTACTACATTCTGCAATGATTATGTTATATATATACAACTGATGTATTTAATGTCATTATTTTATATAATTTTTCATGCATTGTGGAAAATATAATTTTTAAAAGAGCATTGACCCAGATGGTATTCGAACTCACAACCTTATGATTTGAAACCCGACAGCTTACCAGTGAGCTAACACAAGGACTTCTGCTAAGGTACCGGTACTTTTAGCGATGTATAACGGTTCTCAAGAAAATTATGACATTCATACCCACTAGAAACGCTGTTTTTGTTCTACTTTGACTTTTATTTTAGTATTCAGGTGATAATTATATTCTATGTCTTAACTTTGAGCATTTTTTTTACATATGGAAAGATTCGTTTACGTATCTAAATGTCCCATCACGTATGGAGAGCTAAATGACAAACAAACATGAGCTGACATTAATACAAAGTTTCGAAATATTGTATCATTAAATATTTCAATCAATGTTGCTTTTTTTGTACACTTGGTAACAAGTCTTATTATATTTAAAAGAAGAAAAACACATCTGCAAACTTTTTCCCGATTGCAAAGGCTGGCTTGGAGGTTCGAACCTGGTTTACTATTTCCCGAAGATACCCGAAGTTGGACTTTGAAAATTTTTGCCTCAAAACACCAATAAAGAATGCGATCAACCTTTTTGAGACAAGGTGTACGTGTAAACCACCATTAGAAGAGACACCCACACCCTTCCTTCGGTAGGGTCGTTCAAACAATACGGAACTAGCTCTTCTTACGTGAGAGGTCAACCGTACATTACCAGACCCAATGGCTGATGTACACTGTCTACCTTTAAAGACAATGGCCATTTGGGAGCGGCGGCTTCCCTTGTAGGGTCGTGGCTCCTGCACCCAGAGAACGTGCAAGCCTGGGACGAAGGAGTGACCCACTTCCGCAGCGCTCCTGAGGTACGAGTATGCGTTAGGATACTAAGTATCCAATTCCGGACCCAAGAGAACGCATTACACTCTCTTTAAGGGCAGTACCTACATCATCCTCTCGGTAGGGCGCTGGATCCGCTCACACTCTTGGACACACCAGCTACCCACTCTTTTTTAGCGTGTTGGGGTACCACGCAGCCTTATCTCCCAGACACAAGGGCACGGCCTAATTGCCCATTTCGGAAGATACCCGAAGGCTCACCTCCGCCGGTAGGGGCGGCAGTCAGAGACTACCTACCTCACTGAGGACGTGATGAGGTCACACGTACTCTCCCAGATCCAATGGCACGAGTTAGTCGCCCATTTCGGAGGATGGCAAGCCTCATCTCCGCCGGTAGGTTGTTATCCTGATTTGCACCGACAACTAGAAGACATTGCCACCTCTTAGCACAGGATAGACAAGAGTTAAGCGTGTTCTCACGCTGCTCCCGAAACCCTATCTTCCCCTGAGGGTTACCTGCTCACCACAAGGCATGTGACCAGGCCATACACAGGGGTCGCTCCCCCTTTCTCAGCACGCAACAATGCAACAATGAAAAGCTAATTTTTATTTCTGTAAACTTTTCGGTGTAATCCTTTGATGTGGAAAAAATAAAAAAGAAGAAGAAAATTTTCCGCCAACAATGAATAGTACACAAGAACACCACACCACACTATATTGTTATGTGTACCTCTTGAACTTGAGCACTTTCAAAATTTTTGGTGGCATCTTTTACTTTCCCTCTCTGTATATATGCACCTCTAAGGTGCACACAAGTTAAACAAAAAACGACTCAAGTAAAGCATATCTCTTTATAGTGCATTAAGTAGAAAGTTCATTAAATATGAAAGAAACTGGTTGTATAAAATATTAATAAATAGATCAAGATATTTAGAATATTTAATGTATAGTAAATATTATACGTTATACACGATTAATATAAAACAATGATTGAAATTAACAATAAAGCATAATAAAGCATAATTTGGAAAAAATAAATCATAATTACACAAAAATAAAGCATAATGTGGGTTGCTCTAATGATGATTTAGGTCAATTCAACTGATAATATGGCTGTTGACTTTCACGAATCAGATGAGTTGTTGATGGATTTTCCTGTAATTTAAAGTCATATATGTTGTTAGTTTGCACTGAATAAACTTCAAGATTTACTATTATTCACTTATAATCCTACACAGACAAAAGGGGGTTTAAAATCTACAATGTGTGTTATACAGGGTGTTCAGAAAATAACTATGCAGTGCATAACTTGCCGTATTTTATTTCCCATAAACCACTTAAACAACTGAAATTAACTCAAAACTAAATTTTAATGTCATGGAAGTTATAAGATATGCTGGAAGTAATCCCCTTGCACTTGAAGACACAGTTGCACACGTTTCTGCATGTTCTTGAAGACGTTGTGCAGAACATCGGGAATGATGTTCCGAATGTGACGTGTCAGTGCAGCTTGGAGTTCTTGTATGGTGTGCGGATTGCCTTCATAGGCCTTTCCCTTCAACGTACCCCATAGAAATAATCCGGTGGAGTCAAGTCGGGTGAACGCGGAGGCCAGAGTCCTCAAGAGATGATGCGGTCACCGAAGATGTCCTGTAAAACGCTCATTGCCTTGTGGGTGGTATGTGCAGTCGCCCCTTCCTGTTGGAATCAGGCATTCTCAATTTCGTCCTCATTCAGTTCACCTAGGAAGGGCTCCAGAATGCAGATGCAGTACCATTCTCCATTTATGGTGTCCTGAAAGATGGGCCCAATGATGCGTTTACGAGTCACGGCGCACCAAACACCAACCTATTGATCATGCAGTGGGGATACACAAAATTCATGCGGATTCTCCGTACTCCAGAAACCATTATTCTGGCTATTCACGTAACCGGACAGATGAAACCATGCCTCGTCCGTGAAAAACGTTTTGTCAAGAATTCCCTCACCATTGTCCTGCAGGAAGGACAGGAACTAGTTGCAAAAGTTTATACGCACCGAGCGATCGGTGTCTCTCACGAGGGTAGAGAGGGAGATTATATATCGAAGTGGAAGATGGTTTATATACCAATCGAAAGCACTAATGGCGCCTATTACGAAACCGTAATAAAACTTTTCCGAATGTATATACTGTGCGAGTTATATCAATATACAGGGTGTCCAGAAAATTCGTTCCTACCCTTAGAAATCTCAAACGATGAGATATGCCAAAACAGGGAAACACGTGTTTGATCATTTTAAAAATACAACGTATCAAATCAAAAAGTGTTGTCCCAGGGCCTCCCGCAGGGTCCCAGGCGGGGTCCAACTCAAAAATTGCAAAAGATAAGGGGGTTAAGTAGCATATCATTGGAAACCTTTTGGGAAATGAAAAAGACGGAACCAGTCTCGACTCTGTAAAATTACCCTGTGCAAAATGGCCTCCATTCAAACTGTCAGCAAAAAAGTCATTGTAAAGTCTATGGCCACTCCTAAATAACCTAAAACGGTGAGACAGATGTCAAAACAGGAAAACATGTGTGTCATATTTTCAAAAGTACGATGATTGAAAGTAAAAATATTTGTCCTAGGGTCCTCCCCAGGGTCCCAGACGTGGTCTACTCAAAATTTTCAAATGGCAAGGGAGGTTACGTAGCATAACGTTGAAAAGCTGTTGGGAAACGAAAGAAGACGGAACAAGTCTCGACTCGCTAAAATTATCCTGTGTAAAATGGCGGTCGGTCAAAATGTACATCCTCATTTCGATTTTCCAAGCGCATTCACTTTCCATTTTGCAATCGGCACTTGTTCTCATTGTGAGACATTTGCATGTATTCACTGTTCCTGCTGCAAGATTTTTTTGTTTGAATCATTTTATAATTGATAATCCAGACAACAATCATAAGTATCACTATTGTACAGTCATAAACATAAATAAGTAGAGGTAAGAGTCTTTATTTCTTATGGATCCAATCTCCACTTATTTATATTCGTGGTTGTACATTATATGTTAACTAGTCAGTTCTATACTTAAAGATGTCAAATGTTATCTTTTCTTTATTTCTTAGTTTACTTTTATTTTATTATATTTCTTTTTATTTATTTAGACATTACTGGGGCCAAAGAGCAGAATCTCACAGTAGGGGCATTACCTTTCTTTCCGTTGAGTACAATAATTAACTCTTATCCGGGCAACCGGGGCCTCCCAGGCCCAGTAGCTTCATATTTTTCTTCGAATTTCTTAATAACCATAAATATTTCGATGTCATAAAATTCTGAATTCTTCTATCTTTAGTCGAAGTTAATGTTATGAACATATCGAGTTGGTAAGGCTAACAGAGTTGGTAAGGCCGCAGTTGCAGTCTACGTTACAAAAATAGCTTGCCCGGATAAGGGTTAAAGTGAAAAATTTAAATCCGACTACAGAAAGAACTAAAACGCAAGATGTTTCCACAGTGTTATCGTACAGCGTCCAGACTTGTTCCATCTGCTTTCATTTAACAACAGCTTTAAACGATGTGTTACTTGAACCCCCTTGCCATTTGAAAATTTTGAGTAAGACCCCGTCTGGGACCCTGGGGAGGACCCTGCGACAAATATTTTTACTTTCAATCATTGTACTTTTGAAATGATGACACACATGTTTTCCTGTTTTAACATCTGTCTCACCGTTTCAGGTTTTTTGGGAGTAGCCATAGACTTTACAATGACGTTTTTGTTAACATTTTGAACGGAGGCCACTTTGCACAGGATAATTTTACAGAGTCGAGACTGGTTCCGTCTTCTTTCATTTCCCAAAAGGTTTCCAACGATGTGTTACTTGACCCCCTTATCTTTTGCAATTTTTGAGTTGGATCCCGCCTGGGACCCTGCGGGAGGCCCTGGGACAACACTTTTTGATTTTATATGTTGTACTTTTAAAATGATCAAACACGTGTTTTCCTGTTTTGGCATCTATCTCATCGTTTGGGATTTCTAGGGGTGGAAATGGATTTTCTGGACACCCTGTATATTCATATAACTTGCACAGTATATGCATTCGGAAAATTTTTATTACAGTTTCGTAATAGGTGTCATTAGTGCTTTCGATTGGTACATAAACCATCTTCCACTTCGATATATAATCTCCCTCTCTTCCCTTGTCAATTCATGCACGACCGAAATTTTGTACGGATACATGGACAGTGACTTCCGGAGAATCTTGTGAGCGGAACCCAGGGACACGTGGGCCTGCTGAGCTAATCGTCTAACCGATTTCTTTGTACTGTGCAGCATCACGTCTTGCACCTCCGCCACCTTCTCTGCGGATGTGGCTGTGGATGGCCTACCTGATTTTGGAGTATTATGAACGCTTCCGGTCTTACGAAACTTGGTGATGAGGTTCCGTACAGCATTGCGGTTAGGTATCTTCACTCCAGGGAACTTTGCTGCAAATGCAGCTTCTACTGCTGAGGTAAACTTGTCTCCATTGCGGAACACATGCTCCACAAGAAACACTCCTTGTTCAACCGTCAGCATGATGACCTGGATCCCAATGATGTCACACAAGACATTGGTCTTCAATCAAACCGGGCTTGTGAACAAATACAAATACCTGGTCAAATATGGTTCAAATATATTAAACAATGGAAAAATGTTGTATTACTAATTTACAATCATATCTGCCATTACTTGGCACACCACAACATGGCACTGCATAGTTACTTTCTGAACACCTGGTAGTTTAGCAGTTCAAAATCTAGCCGTTTTTTGTGTAAAAAACTTATTTCTGAAGGCCATCTAGCCTATTTTCTTCAGAGATTGTTGGCAACAGTATTGGATTGCTAATATGAAAAATAAAGAAAACTACAGTTTAAAGTTATTAATTCGAGATTCTACATACATATGAAAGGTAGCAAGAGATGTCTACTGGTAACACTCCACATGAGGGTACATAGTTGCTGAAGTTACAAAAAACAAGCAAGAATGTTAACAAGAAATATCCTGTTCTGGGAAGGAAATATAAAAATGTGTCAAAATTATACCTAGTAAAGTTTCAAGATGTCTGAGAACATTAGCTACTTATTTTCTGTTTAGTATTTCTTGGCAAATTACATTTTTTTGGGGGGGAGGGTAAAATGTGGAAAGTGTATTCGTTATTTTTCGAAGAAGCAAGTTGGATGAGTGAACAGCTAAACGATTCCACTATGTATTATCTCTTTCCATATTCCTACTTTTTCCTTTCTGTATAGCAGTCGTTTCAAACTGTACACTGTTTTACGCCACAGTTTGTTGCGCGTATTCTCAGCAAACCACAACGAAAGCGGAAGGAGGGGGCAGAAAACTTTAGGTTTATAGAAGATAATGGTTGCACTGCCAACACATGTTTTATTTCTTTCCAATCACCCTGCTTCCTTTTCTTCTTTCCTCAACCTGTTCTCTCTGTCCTGGCTGATGCGTGGGGTTCCTGGTTCTATCTCCGGCCAGTGGTGAACAACATTGTGTCCGTTGGTGTTCTCGGAGTACTCCTGTTTCCTCCTACATTTTCATTTCATCATCATTCACTTGCCTTAATCATCGTCTTACTTAGCATAAAAAGAATATAATCGTGAGACGTTAAACTGAAATGTTTCATTTTCCTGTCCTAGCTTTCGTGAAAGTCGGCTATTACGTCATAATCGGTCAGCTGGAAGACTGTTCTACAGTAAATGTTGGGAGCCAGCGTGGATCATATCCATATTGTTGAGAACGATGGCTAAAATTATACCTGCTAAGCAACAGATCTGTCAAAACACAACAGTAAGACAAATACCTTTCCCAGATGGTCCAGTTTGAATGGATATATAGAGAAAGTTATCGCACAAGGGCTCAAGAGTTTAAAGAGATTGTGATGCTTCGAGCGTTTTTAATTGGCTCTTACTTTGCACTGTGTTTTGTATCAATATTAACATGAGAAAAGTATACACTGATCAAACGGATGACTTTTAGACTAGAAAGATAGAGGAACAGAATAGATGTAGGTAGAAACATGGTGCAGAGGTTCTGACATCACATAACGATTGCTATTTTTTTCTTCAGTTTGTTTTTGTTTTTCCTTGTTGATGTTGGATTTTCTCCCATGAGGGAGAGAGAGGAATGGCTCTTATTTCTTCCTGCAGGCGAAAGGAAAAATAAGAGAAAAAACATAAAATAACGAAGGAAAAAGGAACTAGATACAAAGAGTGCACCAAATGAAGAAAGGAAGGCAATTACGAAATAGACTGACGAAATGTGATCCTACCTATTGTATTAGATCGCTTATTCTAGTCCTTCTCTAGAAATTTAACAAAAGAATACACTGTCATAATATTTTAACTTTCGGCAGACTCGTGTGCAAACATCACAGTAAGGTATTACAGCATTTACAACTGTATACGTGAATTAGCTTTTATAGGTATACATTGGAAGATAATATAGTACGAATAATAATACTAATACAGGGTATATTTCTAACGTTGTTATCGAAATGATTCGCTCTCTAGGACATGGAAATCTCAGTAAACAATTTATAACTTACTACAGTAGTAAAATTGATGAGTCCGTGTCGCCAGTGATGTCATCTTAATTAGCCTAAAAATTACATTTGTGCATCTCATTACTTTAATATGTTCAATAAATGATTTTAGTCCAGCGTTGTGAGGAGTAGTAAAGTCAGTAAGGTCGTGAGGTTCCCATTTTATTGTATTTTGTAGTTATTTTCTCCTCCAATGAACCACTGGTTTCTGCTTACTCAAAATTAATTTCTTCTATCTGTAGACTCTTTTAAGTTTTATCCCATTAATTTATATCGTGAATTAAATAATTCGCAATGGTGTGTGTTGATATCGCAACATAAAATTAGTGAAAATTAGAGATCATACAGGAACTTTTCGACCACGAATAATATTTGATTTAAGCAGGCCCGTATCCACGGCGGAGCACGGAGGCCGGTTCCCTAAATTTGTACTCTCCCCTAAAAAAATTTTCACGGTAGGCTTGCAAATGAACTACAATATGATGATAAACTATAACATGGTTGGATCGGGCTCCCTTAACTTCTACCGGCCTCCCTGCTACATTTTTGGGCTGGCTACGGGCCTGGATTTAAGCAACATACGCTACGCAATGCCTTTCGACTGAAGCAAACAATGACCATATAGTAATTTTTCGAGACATTTCGGCGGAAAATTACTGTTATATAATCAACGTGTATATAGAAAACTTTGAGTTCACATTGACATGATAGCCTAACCATAGATCTGTTGTCATAATATACTAAACTCGGTCCCAGTTTTAGAAAATACTAAAAGGACGTATGTATAATGCGTCATAGTAGTATAGCCAGTAGCAATGGTGCGTATTTTCATCAAAAAAAGATGTGAAGTTATTTACGATAGTTATACGTACTCATTTAATACAGCATTTCTTTACAATATGACTGTTACCTCTATTTGCAGAACAAGTGGAAGATAAAGGACATAAACCACTTTCAGTAATTTTTTTATAAAAATATTTTTATGTATATAATTTTATGATTTATGTACTCCAATATATTAATGTAAGTATAACTGCATTTGGAATGGATTAGATTTGAGTTTACTGTCCCTTTTAGTAGCGATGATATATATGAGATGTGGACCTGCAGCTTAACGTAATGTGATCCGAACCACATAAGCCCCTGCCGAAAATCGAATCCGGTTCTCCCACACCAACCTTAACTGAAACTGACAGCAAGAGGAGAAGCATGACTAAAGTAAGATAGCTAGATTTACCCGAGCTGAAATAAAAGTATACCAAGTAACTTTAAATAACGTAGTTACTTTTGTAGTAGGTTTATAATGAAAGGAAGAATGATTTAAAATGACAATAAAAGAATTGCAAGCTTATTCTTTGTCGATCAAATTTCACGTGATTGGGTAAGTTTTGAAACATAACCTCAAATCAGTTCTTGTCATTATCTTTTAACAAGATGATTGTTGCTATTCATTGACATATGACTTACGTGAGGAATTCAGTGGATTTTATGGTGCGATTTTGTTTATTGCTATCAAGGAGAAAAAAAAAGTAATCTTTAACCCATTGCGTTCCAGGTTCATTTTCGTATGCGTGCTGTAACACCAGGTTTTCATTTACCGTTAAAGAACTGCTTAGACCGTTATATACGATATAGTTATTCTGCACGCATGAGGAGAGCAAATTACTCATATAATATATTTGGACTGAAAAAGGGAAATTTTGATGTTTTGAAGGGATTTTATGTTGCTGCAGGTTGGCAACGCTGACCGGAGATCAAAACAAAGTTTTTTTTCTTTTTTCCGATCTCGAATATGCTATTTGTTTATCATCAAAACAAATATGTGTGTCGTAATTGAATGCTCCCCCTTAGGCCTGCCATTAATGGAGGCAAATCATGTCAGTAAGGTGCTGTCATCTCACGAGGAATAGTAGAACTAACTAGTGCCCTGCATACACTAAAAAAAAATCATCATCTCCAGGACTAATACGGCCCTTAATAAAGGATACGTTTTCATGACATCCTCATGGATGTCACTGGTATTTTGCAGCGGAGTATTTTATGACATCCACGTAGATGTCACTAGTGTGCAAGAGGTTAAAATAACGTAATGCAATGCTGAAAGCTAATCAGTTGCATTGACATTTGTATTATTAAGTCAGTTACCACTGTTTGATTTTTTTCCTTTCTTGAATAGTACTATTTCTACCAAGGTAACAGCTATTAGTGGCAACATCGGCTTGCAAGACTTCACACTGGACATCACTCCCATTTTGCTACTTTGAGTTGAGTTTAACGTCCCTTTCAGCAGCGAGACTATATGAGACGTGGACCTACTGATTAACCTGGAATCCAAACAACATGTGCTCCCGCCGGGAATCGAACCCGGGTCTCCCACGTCAAAGGCGCGTATGCTAACCGCTTAACCACAGAGGAGCTCTATTTAGGTACTTTATAAAAATTAGATTAAATGTAATTTTTCTCCAGATATAAGGCCTACAAGAAAATTTTTGATTGAAATATATTGGATCCTTTGATCTAACACATTTTCTTATGCGCATTTTATAAATGCTTGTTTTTAATTTTTAAACGGTTATGTTTACTTTCTGGTCTTTATTCCATATCGTGTAAATATTTCCTTACTCCTAACTTCCTTTACTTTGAGCTACTACATGATTTTAATGCGTGAGTTTGCATATTTCACTTCCTAACATGATTTTACAAGACTTAAATAGTTTATCCTTTATTTTGTGGAAAAGCATATAAAAATATATATGTTTACTCAACACCACCTTATCCAGCAATAGTAGGCCTACGCTCAAACATAGTTTCTAACTTTTTCGTTAAAGGCACTACTTAAAGGTCTTCCACCATTGAATCACTGCCATCTATTGAAGTATAAACATCATTGTAACAAATACACTTTCTAAATGCATTTGTAGTAACTTGATTAATTTTACAATAAAAATGATAAGCTAAAGCGAAAATTATGTGAAAATAATGTATTGCATTGGATTTTGGTGTATATGTAGAAAATATTAGAGCAGTAATTACGGAAAAAGTGAATTAAACGTGTGTTGTAAAATTTGCTAACAGATAAATAAGCAGAAAAGTAAGCGAATATTATATTGAAAAAAAATTGTGTGTCTACTTTAAGATCTTTAGTTTTTGCTTTCAATTTTCTTAAATCAGCGATTACTTTAAAAAGTAATCGAACGTTTGTGAAACTTACCTATGTATACAATTTCTCAGAAGTCTTTCTTTCAAAGATAATTCCTCTGATGTTGATCATCCAACTCCTTAAGTTTGTGGTATCCTATCTTGTATGCCATTCCACAACAAAGACCAGAGCATGTGTTTGCAGAATTCAATCTCGAGCGTCAATCAAGAATGGTTTAGCGTTGGAAGTTGTTTCAGAATTTAAAGTGTCTTTTGTTTTTGTGCTGCTGGGATTACCATGGAAACTGAGAAAGCTCGGTGTTCCATTATCCCCAGAGCCATGCAAATTTCTTGTTTGTTGGGTCAAACAGCGACAGGATGTTAGGATAGAAAACTTGTCTTCTCTGATCCTTTAACAACACAAGACTTGAAAGTAACAATTTGCTTTTCACTGTTAAAGAGCACATACAATCACTCACATACATTATATATATATATATATATATATATAT
Source organism: Thermobia domestica (assembly GCF_964235325.1). Taxonomy (NCBI): domain Eukaryota; kingdom Metazoa; phylum Arthropoda; class Insecta; order Zygentoma; family Lepismatidae; genus Thermobia; species Thermobia domestica. The sequence continues at coordinate 140,600,893 of NC_137468.1, forward strand.
ATATATATATATATATATATATATATATATATATATCAAAAAAGGGGAAGAACATAAAACATGGTCTAAAATATAGGTTATAAAAATCTTTGTTTTGGATTGTTTAGCACAGGGCAGAAAGATAAGGCAACCTCTTCTGTTTGTTGCGATATTTGTTATTTTAAGTATCGAACGGATCAAGTGCTAAAAAGAATAGATTCCGCCTTCTTCATTAATTGTCTACTCAAACCGGAAGTGCTTCAGGGTGATATCAATAAAACGGAAAAATTACTCATTATTCCCAATTTTGTAGTAGTTACTCGCACTGGTATCAATAAAAAGAGAACTGAGCACTACTCGTCTCGGCTGACCTCGCAGAAGCCCCCCTTTTGAAGTAACCACACCTCTATTCTCGAGCCGAGTAACTACTCCGCGTTTGATATCAATAAAAATCAAAGACTCCTCTGTGATGCTAGTAACTTCTCCAAATTTATGGAGCAAGCTAAATAGGTGACTCCGTGTTAAATATGGCAGAGTATATGATTGTTTTGCTACGTAGAAAAACTTATAAACTGCATAGAAATGTTGTGAATGGAGATTACAAAAAACATTATAGGTTCATGAAAGAAAATGTAGAGTGGTTAGCACAACATTTTTTAGGAGAATCAACCTAAATTTGGGGTGGTGCACTACGTAATGAGGAAAAGATGCGGGTTTTCTTTCGTTATGTGAGTGAACCGCGATTCCAGGTCGGAATGTCAGGGGATTCTGGTGCGGCTCAAAGTACTGTATCTATGACTACTACAAGTGTAATGGATGCGATTATTGCGATATCTGAAAATTGATTGTTTCCGAAAGTGTGCGTAATATGCAAACAGCAAAGGCAGAATGGCAAGAACAATATACATTTCCGGGTGCTATCGGAGCACTTTACTATACACACATGGCAATAACGAAACCTAGTACTTTGGAGACGAATACGCTAATAGGAAGAGCTCCTTCGTGGCTAAGCGGTTAGCGTACATGCTTTTTGGCATGAGAGACCCGTGTTCGATTCCCGGCGGGAGCTCATGTGGTTCGGATTCCATGTTAATCAGTGGGTCCCGTCTCATATAGCCTTGCTACTGAAAAGGACGTTAAACTCAAAATCAACTCAACGTTGATAGGAAGGGTGTATACATGAGAATGTATTTTCTTTGTGCCAAGGCGAAAGGGAACACGTATGGTGTGGAAAACGAAATCGGATGGACGAGCTTTATGATGTGACTGGCTGGACTTTTTTATAAAAAGGAAACAAAGGGGCTAAGTGTATGATTTCGTTCTTAAAGCCAAACAATCTACAAAGACCTTGGACAACACGTGATATGCGCTTGTCGTGTTAATCTTGATACTGTTGGATTCGAACTTTCTTGTTTCCTGTTTTTTCTTTTTCTTTTTCTTTTCTTTCTTTTTTTGTTTTATTCTCGCTCGAATATTAAAGTTCTCTTTTGGATCTGTGTCTCAGTCGTAGATGTATTTGATATTTCGTTGCATTTCACTGTACTTGCCTTCAAAGCTTTGGCTTTCCTTCGTTTACTTTCTGGTAACTGTGACTTTGAAAGTACCACTGGAAACTCTTTTATAATATTCGCAAATGCACTTTGACTGAAACTGTCGTTGCTACTTGTCCCTTCCATGGCGTTTAGGATACTGCACCATAAGTTACCCACAACAAAATTACCGCCCAACAGATGGGAGAAATGAAAATGAAATGAAATCTTTGAGTTTTACGTCCCACGGTTATGCCGGTTAGGCTAAAGGAGACGGTGATTATGAGAGATGAGTGAAAGAGTGGAATGAAGAAAGTGGGAGAAAACGGGAGAACCCCGAGAAAACCCACGAGCACGGCGTTTGTCCACCACAAAGTTCACTTGGCGGGGGCTGGGATCGAACCCTTGACCCCAAGCACCAGAGGTGAACGCTCTACCACTGAGCCACCGCGTGGGAGAAATGAGTAACTACTTCTTTTATTGATACGACTCAGTGTTACGTGCAGAGGAAGCGCGAGTAAACGTTCATAAATCTGGAGCAGACTAGACCTGAGTAGTGGCTTGTTTTATTGATACGAAATTGAGGGCGGAGATTACTCCAGGTGTAGTTACTCCGATTCTCGAGCAGGACTTCTCAGTAGTAGTTACTTATTTTTATTAATATCACGCATTGTTTTACTTTTACTTGCTTATATTAAAAGTTTTTCTTATAGGTATCTGAGTAAATATACTTTCAGTTAAAATGAACTACTCATGTCAATGGTACAAAGTGCCCACGCTTCGATAAGTTACTTATGTTCTTTTTTAAATACTAACTTGAGGACACTGAATCTAATGGAGCTATTTTTGATCATATTTATAAATGGGATCACGAGAGGGACGACCTCGAAGTTGGGATACTTATACCTACATACATACATACATACATACATGATTTTTAGATAAGGATTGTTATGCATAGTAGCGTAGCTTAAAGCTTCAGCGCCCACCGCAACTCTTAGTTATGCGCCCCTACTTTTTATATATTTTGCGCCCTACTTTCTATACATTTTGCGTCCCTCGAGCTCGTGCGATCCCCGCGCCACAGGAGTTGCGGGGTTGCTAATTACGCCTATGCTACAATGCTCTACACGTGCTCCTAATACCACGTGCTGGCTATAAATAACTTCAGACGACAATCACGAAGAAAACATCGTGAATAGTCGTCAAATAACGATCAATGAAGTCAGCAACATTTGAGCATAAAAGATGCCACAGCACCAGGAGGCATCAATCTTCACCGATTGATCGTCAACATCACTCTCTAGGACGCCCGGTCCTCGAAATATCCCCATCACTCTCTAAGTCGTTTGTACTTTGAGTGTTAACCTCCTCTCTAGGACGCTCGGTACTCCCATGTACTCCTTGGCCACAAGAGCCCTACATCCTATCGCTCTAGGATGTTCGGTATCTGGGTCCGTACGATCTCACCAACAATACCGCAAACATCTAAGAAGGATTTCGTATTTGAGAGTATAATTATTATTACTGTACATAGAAGGAATTTTCATATTAAAAGGCGATTGGGAGGAGAACCCAATCGACTATGACTGCCTAGGCCCATAAGTACGAAGTGCTGAGTCATCTGAAATCAGAAAGCAACAAGATGGAATTCACTATTCGATGGGAAATCATAATTCGGTGACGTACGGTGTATGTACAAAGAGGGGGAAAGAAAGTAAACTCTTAAGAGAAAGTAGATATCGTTTTACGTAGTTTGATTATCCCCAGTAGAGATGGGAAATGTAAATATGAATTTGATCTCACCTCAAACTTTATATAGTGATCGTAGTTTGCAGTATCGTAATACAAGACAACCATTTTGATCGCCAGTTTCGCAATGAAACTAGACTTTTGCAAATATGTACATTTTTTGTTTCTATTTCGTTGAAACGAATGAAGACTTAATTGCTAACAATGCATTTAGCGATGCAAAGTTCTGCGACTTAAGTTAATAAATCGCATCCTATATCCTTCTTTGGGATTTAATAAAGCTCGAAGCTTCTTGCAACTTAATTCAAGAAACTTTATAATTTTATACCTAGGTTGTTCGCTCAACTCCCGAATATTTACGACTCCACGGGGAATCGAATCTGAAACCATCTACAGCAAAGATGAGTTGTCTAACTTTTTGCTGTTTGGAAGTGTTGATAAACAGTTTTCTTTTAAGGCTATTTTGGTTACCGTTGGCTATTTAATTATGATCTCGAACAACAATAGATTTTGTGTACACATGTAGGAATAGCAAAAGTAGATGCTGAGTTTCCCGTAGCCTCATACTTATTGCGTTCGTTTTCCGATACCTGATCACTGGTTCAGACTCGCTTAGGAATAATGAGGCTAAGCATAAAATAAAAGCCCCAAATATTAGTTCGAATCCCATTTCAATATTAATCTTTTTTTCATAGCTTCAGTATTCATAATGACGTAAAATCATGTAAACACACTAAGGAAAGACTTTCCACTGAAGGAGAAAAATTAAGAAATACGAAGTTCGAGGATAAAGAGAGATGTTTTTCGCATAAATACAACCAGCTTTTTCCTCAAAGGTAAAGATCTAAAGGAGACGTTGTTCAAGCAAAGAGCACTTAATTTCTTTTATGTCTCCTTGTGAGAATGGAAATCGACCAACTCTTTGTAACGGTTGAGCATTCGACTTCTTTACTGTCCGCACAAGACGGCTAATGCCCTTTATACAATCCTACTGCTGATAAGAAAAGTTAGCTGGGATCAGCTTTTCGGATCATTATCCTCCACCTGTTTCTATCTTGTATCATATCCACTGTGACACCACACTGCACTATGTCGTTCTTCATGCAATCTCTTCATTTCATCTTTGGCCGCACTCGCTCTCGTTTCCCATTCAGTTCTATAGCATCCACTAGGTGAAATAAATATTCCGAAAGTCTTCCTCTTACATATCCCAACCATCGAAAACTATATCCTTCTAACTTCTCTACTGCTGGTCTCATCTTTACTGTTCTTCGAATCATTCAATTCTTAATTTTACCCGTCCACATCACTCGACACTCATCGCGTCATCTTCATCTACGCCATATGCAATTTCTGTTCCTCCGTTCCATATAATATGGCAGTTCTTTCGTATAGGTACCCTACGATCACACCACACTTCTGCCTCTTCTCTCTATTTTGTCTAATCGCTGCTCATTCTGCTGTTTGCATCTTTATCTACTCCTTAATTTTCCTTTAGTATTGACCCCAAATAGTTGAATTTCTCTGTTAGTACTATATCTTCTTCGTCCAGCCGTATTCTCGTATTTTCGATTACATTTTTGCTGAATGGATAATATACATATTCCGTTTTGTTTTATTATTCCAAGCCTTTTACTCTCCAATGTTCTTCTTCAGGTATCTAATTTATCTTACAGTGTTTCCTTGGTCTCACTCACCAGCACAATGGGGTCCGCAAATAGCATTTCCAAGGTGATAATTCTTGGATATCCATTGTAAGCTCCTTCACCATGCTACAAAAAAGGTATGAGCTAAGACTAGGTCCCTGATGAAGTTGTACTTATGATATGAACTCTTCTGATATTCCACACGCGCTCCTCACTCCTGTTCTATATCCATCATACAATATTTTGAATTATTCAGATGTATATGTTTGGAACAGACTTTTTCTTCAATGCCCGCCTAACAAGATTCCGTAACACACTCGAAAACCATATGAAGGTCTTTCTCATTAGTATCATAAGTGCAAATATTGAATCCGTTGTCTACCGTCCTGATATGAAACCAAACTGGTTCTCTGTTATCTTGGTGTCTTCTGTTAATCTTGCTTCCATCACTCTTTCCCATACCTTCATTGTCTTTCTCATTAGTTTTATTCTCCTATAGTTTGCCTTATTCTTGCACATCTTTGTTTTTAAAAGCTAACACAACGTAGCTGCTTCTCCATTATTTTGGCGTCTGTTTCCAATATCCTATTAAAAAGTAGAGTAAGCCACTGCACTCCTTTACCTAAACTTTTCCATGTTTCGCTAGTGATATTATGCGATCCTAGGGCCTTACTATCTTTAATCTTTTTAAGGCATTTTCACCTCTATCATAGTCACATGCCAGACAAGTTCCTAATTCATGGGTAAATTTTGCAAGTTTCCTTTTGGTTTTCTTCATTGAACAGTTTCTGGAGATGTTACTTCCACCGCCTCTTTATCTTCTCCTTACTTGTCAGAACCTCGTTAATTTTATTCTTGATGCAGCGCACAGTGAAATAACTTTCTTTTTTACCCCCCTCTCTCTCTCACCTTTGAAAGCTTGTAAATCTTTTCGTCCCCTTCTGTTTCCAAGATGTACAATTCATCATAATCCTTGCCTCTTGTTATACTAACTACATTCTTAGAGTTTTTGTTAGCATCTTTGCAATCTTTCATCTCTTGCTGATTGCCAGAATTTTGCCATTTTTTGTATCGTTCCTTTTTTCTTCTTCAAGGCTGCTTGAACATCTTTATTCCACCGCCACGCTTCTCTACCTTTCTCTCGCTTCTCCCAAAGCTTTCCTTGCTGCTTTTCAGATTTCTATTGATACCCTGAAAAACTCCTCTTCTGCGTGCAGCTCTTCTTCCTTCATTTGCAGTACTTGCGACGTGGTGATTTCCTTTCGAATCTTTTCGTCACTTGGCCATCTAGTTTCCACTAACTCGTTGCAACATAAGTATTTTGTAATCTTTTACTTTTTCCTTAATATAGATATCGAGTACTAGTAGACGATGTTCCTCCATTAGACTCTCACCTGGTATTACTTTGCAGTCCTCGGTATCACGTAGATTTTATCTCCTCCATGAAAAGAAGTCCATCTGAGACTGAGATGGCACTCCTATATGTAAAGTATTTTTTTTCCTATTGAAAATATTCAGGATAGCAGGATCGTATGTTTCCACCACTTGTAATATGTTCACACCTTCCTTATTTCCGTCTTCCAATCCATATCCTCTATGTATTCTTTCATACCTGATCTTGAGCATTCTAAATGCTCATTTAGATCTCCTGCTAGGAAAAGTTTTTCATATAGCGAAAAATTCTGCAGAGTACTATGTAGCTCTATTCCAAATTCTTGCTTTGTCTCCTCATCACATCCAATTTCTGGGACATAGGCACCAACTATATGCAACGTATCCTTTTCTCCTAGCACGAAGTTGACTATCATAATTCTGTCACTTTCTCTCTTCATGTCCACCCATGTTTCCTTCATATTCTCATTCAAGACAATTCTAATTGCATTCTTTCTGTTGTCGTGCCCTCGCATGTAAGCTTGTATCCATTTCCTATTTCCATTAATCTTAAACCCTTCCATTTAGTCTCCTGGATACATGCTATAAGTAACGTTTTAGGTCACTTAGAATATTAGATGATGTAGAAATTTAGTGCGTATCATTGAATTGTGAGTGTAGCATAGATGTAGCATAGGCCTATATGAATTCGATGATGATGATCTTCAAAACCTAAAATGGTGCAAATACTTTAGTCTCGGTTGTTGACAAAAGTTCTTAAAAATTACTTTTCACATTATTTTAAGGTGATTGTAAAGATTAGTTAATGAAACTACGTTTTACTTTCTTGTGGTTGAAAATGTGAGTTCAGCAGGTCTCGAATTTTAGGGATTCTCTATCATTCTATCACTACATCATCCTATACTTCTATAAGTTAATGTATGCTGTAAAAAAAATCGTGAGGAAATCTTAGAAAAGCATGTCAATCTTTTTGCAAGTAGCTGTCACAGTCAGGTCACTAGCTGTTGTTAACTGTGCTGCTTCCTACTTGACGATAAGAGATATCGCTAGTGTGCAGGAAATTTGCAGACAAGCCGAAGGCTTAGGGAAAACAACTAGTGCAAATCATTCAATCTAGACAAAATTATAAAACAAAATATGTGTTTCATAATAAAATATATTCATTTGTATATTGAGTAATCGGATTCCCTTCTAAATATTTGATATATATTGTATATATGAAATGCTATATCCTTAAATAAACTAGAAACTACTTACCTTTTAACAAATTCTTTTTCGTCAAGTATTTTCTTATGTGCGCTACAGGAAAACGAACTCCATGTTTGTACTATTCTCAGATCAATTTATCCTTCAATGTTTGTTTATCATTTATGCACCATGATGATATGCTTGGGGAGGCGTTGTGTGATGCATGTTTGCGGATCCTTACTGGTAGCCATGAATTTCCATGATGCGATGCTTCTGTCGACCGTTTCATTGCTTGCTATCAGTGACTAGTTTAACAGAAAACGGCTGCGTAAACGTATATTACGTGCTACCATTATAAATAGGATATATGAAATGGTGCAAAATTACAATGTTAATGTTTAAAATATTATGATTTATTGTAAGTTTAAAGTAAATTTGTAAGAAAGCATCAAATTACGTAAATTAACGTAATAAAATCTAATATAAAAACCTGAAGGATAAAACGTTTTTATATAGGAATTTTTGACAAGTACGTTGAAATAAAGATTTTTTTCAGTGTTTGCTTTTTTTTTTTTTTTATTTTCTGTGATGTTAAGCTTAAAAATGTACATTCTCTTTATCTACATCAACGATAGAAAAACCTGAAGAGGTAAACCTAATCCTAACTTGCAAGTGGTCATCAATTATTTAGCTAATGACCTTGTTGTTTTATTGTGATCTCATCAATACACCATCATTTCGCGTCACTGAACTATATTCCCACGTGTGTTCAGCATCATTAGCTGATGCAAAGGTTTCGAGTGGCTGCCTTTAATCCATGGCTCTCCATCTAACAATAAAAGCCCTTTGCTTCTATACTCTCTCTCTGTTGTGTTGTATCTAATATTAATAGCACAGTTCCCATTTGAAGTTTTGTGTAGTTCAGCGGTATCTGTTTCATCTCGTATGAAATAGTCAAAAGCACTTTTCTCTCACGCTAAAGAATGTTTCGATGCCATATTTTCATGTTTTTGTATATCATCTTTCTTTTTTTCTTTTTTAGTATATGTATTCCAAATTAGGAACACAACAGCACTTCAAGCTGAAAAAATATTTAAAAAGCATTAAATACTTGTACTTTTTTCTGTGCCTTCAATTAATTATTTTTTTCTTTAATATTACATTTATGAAAAAGCATTTTGTATATAAAGGCTTATGGTGCTTGAAGCTTATGACAATGTTTAGAAAGTCATAATGGAGGAGAGTATTATTATTATTATTATTATTATTATTATTATTATTATTATTATTATTATTATTATTATTATTATTATTATTATTATTATTTTGTTTGATTGTTGAAGCTAGCGTCCCTTTACGTCACGGAGGTTAATGAGAGGTGGACATACAGCTTAAGGTGAAATCCGGAGCACCATAGTGAATTTCATTTAACCCTCGCACTACCTAGGCATTTTTTTGTAACACTGACTACCAAGGGGAGGGGGGTCATTTTGTACCATCCTGTTAAGATTAAATATATCTCGCAAAAGAAACAAATCAGAAACTCTCGCAAAAATGTAGACGGGCTGAATGAACAGTATACGGGATAAGACTAAGAGCTATTTATTGTGCTGCCATCTAGGAGTGACACTTCTAAATATCAGTCACATCTCCTACCAACGGAGGATACTTTATGCTCATCAATTTAAAATATCAAATTTATAGAACATGCTAAAGTTCAACATGCACCACCGTAAGGTATACGCTTTAGCTAAATATGTTGAGTAATAACATACTTTCTTCACGATTTTAAAGAAACGATTAGAAGAGTAATTAGAAAAATATACTGTGGTGGGCATAAACTACCTTCTCCCGTTGATAGTGCGATGATTAATGCCTTCCCATCGAGAATCGAACGAAAGGTGGGCGCGCTGTAGGCCAGAGGGAAGGATTGAATTTTTTCTTTCATTTTACACATCATTCAACTTGTAGACTGAATAATACGTACTGGTCATATAGTAGAAAGCGAACTCAGAACGATAATAAAATAAATAGAAACATCTTTTGAACTTCATCAAAGGTATGACGAGAGAATAACGAAAAACACACGAATAAATTGACAGTAAAGTTTTTGCCAATATGAAGGCTTGAACATGAGACCTCCGAAATGTAAAAGAAATTATCTAGACCAACTTCTTCAAAAAATATAAATATTATAAACTTATTGAGCCGTATGTAGAGTCGTCTTTAGCGTTGTATTAACAGCTTGACTAACCCATGATGCTAACTTTTGTATTTATCAACATGTAGCAGGGATGTAATGGAGGGTATACGCGGGTATACGGCGTAAACCCACCTCTAATTTTTTAAAACTATCGTATAGCCACCTAAAATTTAGGAAGTACGCGGTATACGCTACCTTCGATCAATACTGTCCTCACTTCATTGGAACAAATAACAACAGCTTTTCATGTACTTTTCAAAACAAAAAACTCACTAAGCAGCTGGTCCTCAGGCTGTTACCGCGAATGATGTCTAAATTCTTTTAAAATATTTGTGTTTTCGGGGTGTGGGAATCAAATTTTCTGAAAATCTCTTCTATAAGAGAAACAGCACTCTGAACATGCAGTAATTTTTCCTCAAGATGTCACATGTGTTGCCCCTACCTTCCAAATTCCAAATTCAATTAAAAGTCTGTAGATTTTATACAATTTGAGCAATATAGGATGGAACTAGTTCCTTTCTAAACGCGGAAGGAGGTTCCGAAAAAATGTGGTCTTTACTTTAAGAGATAATACGAAATTAAATGAATGTATTTGCGCCAAGAAATCGTTGGCCTCGACAAAAATAACAAAACATACGACCTATCGTCGGTCTAGTTTGAAGCATTCACCGTCGTTCCTAATACCACCAAATACAACAGCGAACCTCAGATTAGTACTGCTCATTTGTAGCCGCAATTGACATCAAAGAAAGGAGCGACTGATTTCGATAAATACTCAGCAGCTAGTACTAGTTTTTTCCTGAACCTACTGAAAAAAAAGGGAACGGGGTAAAAATAAACATTTTTCTTTGTTGTTTCATTTTTTTTTCAGATAAAAAGAAAATTGAAGAAAATTTGTTAACAGCAAGGGGTCAGGATAGACTTGTAGCATATAAGCATGTCACAGCAATCTTTGATCATTTCGGTACAGCCGTCACTTCGAAAATATTTGCTTAGTAGTGTTTAACCCTTTGGAAACTTATGGTACGAATCGGTACCATGGAATAGTGTTGTGTTTAAACGCTTATTAAGCTCATATAACAGATATTGAACCCGGTTTTTTTTATTGGTCAAGTCAAGCATGGACCAAAGAGCACCCCAGATGCGTTTCGGAATCAGATGGTAAACTTGTCGGTGACAAGTGGGGACGGAGGGGTGACTTTTTCTTTTTTTCTTAAGGGAAATTTAAAAAAAAAAAAACTTAGTTTTCAAGATATGAAGATTAAAATTTTGCATCGGATTGCGTGCACCTTTGAGTATTTCTCTCTCTCCTTTTTTGTTTTCTTTTCTTATGCCTACCTGAGCCCGGTTCTTTTAGGAAATATTAGGAGGAGAGCATATTTTGTCTTTATCTATTTTTCCTTTTTTACCCAGTGTGCGTATTTATTTAACAATCACCAGATACAGCTAAGAGGCCATTTTGTACTGCATATCTAACAATAATAATAATAATAATAATAATAGAAAGGATTTGGGAATGTATCTGCCAGGGCCTGTTTATTAGGTACTATCCCACCATTTGTATGATAGGACTGAGGAAAACTACAGTCAGGATGGTTGCCAGCGGGAATCGAACCCATGACCTACCGAATGCGAAGCCACGCTCTATCATTTGAGCTACTTCTCTCGGAAAGATTGTCGTTCGTGATTTTTAAAAATCGCTTGTGACGGAAAACCTAAATCTCGAATCGAAAGAAATTATTGAAATAAAGTTTTAGATGGGTATACCGATACTACCCGACTCTAACTTCGGCGCTGGTATCAGAGCTTAATTCAACCATAAATTGGCCTCGAAAATGTTCTCCAAGGTGTCTACTTGCTGTTTGGTCGAAGCGGCTCTTTTCAATCGCTTCTGATTTTTTTTAAAAAAAACTAAACCTTTAATTGAAAAAATATCGGACCAAGTTGCAAACACGAAAAATATTCGATCATAATGCCGCCGCAGGCGTCATATGCTTAATTCGGTTTAAATTTGTCTTGAAACTGGCATATGCTTAATTCGGTTTAAATTTGTCTTGAAATTGGCATATGCTTAATTCGGTTTAAATTTGTCTTGAAATTGGCATAGACCCTATGTGACTTCCCTCAAGAGCTGCCACTTTATACGAATTTGTTTAAGTTTAGCGTCAGTTTTCAACACCATGACTGTATGAAATATTGTCCTGCGTTTTAAGGTGGAATCCCGGAAGCATTGTAATGCATTAAAGGCAGCAAAAGAAAGCTTCGTGTCTGAAGATCGCAACAAAGACTAGATTTGAACTTATGACAGTGGTATAACCCAGGGGACTCTCGGGATAGCTTTTCTGCTCTCATTTTTCCCAGGATACTTTGCGGTAGGTGACGTCACGTGGAGGTATCGCGGTATTTTTCAAAATAAGTGAAATTCTGCATAAACAATAACACTACTGTTTCAAGATGGAGAAAAGTTATCTTACTTGTGCAGTAGCTCATTCTAATAACATAGGAAGCAATACAAGCGAAATAACGATTCCCTAAAAATGATGAACTTCGAAGAAGATTGATTTCCCGCTGTAAGCGAAAGAACACTTTTAATGTGGATAAAGCACGAATATGTTCTGCTCACTTTTCACCAGAAAATTATCAAAGAGTTTGAAAAAACGAGCTTCTAAGTTTCCTGCAAAAGTAATGTTTAAGATCTGATGCTGTTTCTTCATTATTGATACCAAACTGGCATGGGGAAAAATAAACTAGACACTAGTCAAGTTGAAACACAGGTGTGTAACAACAATATTAATTTTACTTTTATGACATTTGTTTCTGAGGGCCTGAAGCTTAAGGAGTATATGTACGTAAAGTGAAGTGGAAGGGGATATCAACGAGAATATAAATGTATACCCTCATATATTCTTTAGTTTAAATCATATTCTTAAGTTTTGTTAAGTATCTGAAACATTATCCTAACAAAGAGTTCAAAGTGCATTTGAGCAGAACATTCATAGGAACCTATTACAACCGAACCTTACCTAACTTTACCTAATCTAACTTAATCTAATCTTGTTCAACCGAACCGTACCTGTTACGTACAAATCACATTGATTTTATTCCTTCTCGAATGCCACATTCCTCGTGTGACAAAATAATTTGTTCTGATCAAAGTGCACTCTTACCATATTCTTATAATTGAAGTGCTGGCCGAAAGAGGGGGCTAAGCCATAAAAACTAAATTTCGATAAATCGAAGGGCAAAGTGTAGGACAAATAACTGCAAATTTCCCCCTGTAAAGGTGGTTCTTTTATGTATGTATACCACTCTATAGATATCTGTGCAACTTATAACCTGTAATACGTACTGTAAAATGTGTTATATTGAGTAATAAACAAATATTAGTAATGTAAAGGAAATATTTTCGTGTCACGATTTCTGACAATTTGGTTAATACACACTAAATACAACGGGTTAGGTTAGATTTCTAACCTGACCTAACTTAACATAACCTAATCAAATTAGGTTAGGTTAGATTCGGTTATATTAGGTTAGGGTAGATTAGATTTCTAACATAACCTAACCTAACACAACCTAACCTAATTTGTTATTACATACCCGGAATCTCTGAAATTTTGAATAATGTTTGCTTTATGTATTTTACTACCTGAAATGCTCTTACTGAGAGGATTGGTTTATGGAAAGTATTTGAACTCCTTCCACCCTTAGAATTTACGTTTCAATGAAAGTGCAATGACAAAAATCCATAATGCCACCCCTTCCCCACGCCCAAAGAGGATGAATTTGGTTTTAAACGGCATCGGGATGGTCACTATTCATTTCAGTGATCCTGAAAAGCATGGACTGGACACCAATTTCGGCTAAGTTAGTTAGTTCTGGCTGCATTAAAGTACCAAACATCATTAAAGTTGGTCGAGGAGAGTTGGCAATCAAACATTGTCAGAATGAATAGAAAATGCCCCCTCTTCGCTTAAAACGGAAATTTTTAAAAACAATGTGACATGTTTTTCTTTAAGCTTAATGAGGAGTTTATATACCGAGTTTCATCTTTCTAACTTGATAGGTTGTGAGATACTGTATTTTAGGTACAAATTTTGAACCCCTTCTACCCCTTAAGATTCGCCCTTTAATTAAAGTAATAAGGGCCTATGTTTAGCAGAAGGGGTCCAGCTCTTTTCTCTAAAAAATGTTATAATTTTGGTAATTTCTGTTCACATTCGGTTAGTTTTTGGTAGGGTTGGTTAGTTTAAGTTAGGTTAGGCTAGTTTAGGTTACGTTAGATTAGTTTATTTTATGTTATATTAGTGTACGAGTCCCGCATAATTTTCCAAAAAATGATAGAATTTCGCTTATTTCTACTAATATTACGTTAGTTTAGGTTAGTTCAAGTTAGCTTACGTTAGTTTATGTTAGGTTAGGTTAGATTTTGTTACGATATGTTACGTCTAGGTACTTGCATCACTCATTTCTCCTGTAAATTTTGTGCTTTTTACGTGCTTCTGGACCCCTTGTACTAAACATACCCCGTAATAAGGGCCAGGTCAACTCATGTACGGTACTAAAAATTATAAAAATCGATCCAAAGCTCTAGAATGAATTAGCGAGTAAACATTATATTCATTTTTATTTGTATAGATAATTAACCATTATTGACGATATTTATATATTTATTACATTATATTGTCTCATCTGTGAGTAGAAAGAACTCATTATTTGTGTTTCGAAAGACAAGGAATATCATAATTATGTTTTGAATGCAGTTTTACGAATAAAGCGCGAAGTGTAACAAGCAGGCAAGCGAAAATAATCTTCACAGATACCTCCACATGACGTCACGGACAGGGAGCCAATCAGAACGCTAATCGCGAACTGGGGCTACCTGTTATTTTATATACCTTGGGTATAACCTAAGTTTATTTCTGCTTTTCCGAAACATCTAAAATTATAAGTTCTAGGTGTGGTAGTTCATGAAAACAGCTTGTCTTCGTATTATTGTATTGTTTATTTGCCTATTCTTTCTACTTAGCTATTAACGCTTCAAGTCATTAATTATTTGCTCATTGGGACATAGCTGTCATTGTTTTAACTGAATAGTTGAGTGACACAGTAGCATTATAATGGAAACCTTGGGCATAATTGTACACATTACCTGCAGCAAGACTTCTTGAAATGTTTCATATATACTGGACAATTTCTTGCAGTTTTCCTGAAGATTTATTCTTCTATTTTCACTGAAGACGACAATTTACTAGATAATTTACACATATGAATATTGTTGCAAAGTTTTTAAACATTTGTTCATAGCATTTGAAGGGACACTACTTTTTGCATTGTAATGTAGTACAGTATATTATAATGGTGTCTTTGGACACAATTGTACATATCAGTATTGCCAGATCACCAGCTCGACAAGTCGCTACTCTACCATCGAAATTCCGCCAAATTCCGCTACCCTTACTGAAATTTGCTATTTTCCGCTACATTACAAAATTAAACTTTAATGGTAAAAAATGTTAACAAAACTGCAATTTATTTCACGCATTAATAGTTAGTAATCATAGACATACATTGTAGGGCAGGCCCTTTGAGTGATGATGATGATGATAATAATGATGATAATGATAAAGTGGTGTCCTACTGGCTTACCAATCCACCTGTGTCCCCACCGAGAATAGATTACAAGGTGACGAGACGAGAACATTTTAAAATTGGCCCTTAGTAATCAATGAGATATGGTGAAATTTCAGGATTGGTTCTAACATTTTAAAACTTCTATGACGGGAAATATTTATTAAAAATTTTATGACTGAAAATATTTATCAGATTAATTTAATCTAAGTATAATCTTTGATTTTTGTTAGAGGTATTTCACAAATGCAGCCAACCTAGAAAATTTCTTAAACATGGCTATGAACCGAGTTATCAACACACTTGTCAGCATATAATCTTATTTTGAGAAGAACATTTCTTGAAAACAAATATTAGTATTTTTTTTCAAATGCATGTGTACTTTTGGAAAACTATTTCATGGAGTTAAATGTAAATAATATAGGGCGATAAATGTGGTAATTCCCTTACAGGCACGTATCCAGGAATTTTATTGGTAATGATCTCTAAATTCAGCCTGAATATAAATTGTATATTAACTCTGTCCGGGTTATCTCTCGTCCTCATACCCTCACCTCTGCATATGTATCTGTTTGCATAATGCTTTCCATTACTTCAAAATTCTAACATTTTAGTTAAATAACTTATGGTTTCAATTAGCAAACTGTAAAGAACTTTAGCTTACTTCGTCGTCAGCTATTTGTAGATGCTGGCTGCCAGTTACGAAAACAAAAGATGCACCTTTATGACCCAATTGCAATTCCTATTTTGAATGAAGCAGGAGCAGAAGCAGGCATGAACACTTATGCAATTCTCCTTTCCTCCTACATACAGCGTTCTTGAAAACGAACAATCCTGTTTATTAAAATTTGTGTACTTTCCCTCTACAACACTATATTAAGCACTTTATAAAGGAATATTTTCTAACGTTATTTGTTCACTTCTTTCAAGCTATGGGGGAAAATTGAAAATATTAAGACAGGTTTTCAGAAGTCGCTACTTTTTCCGTACTTTTCTTTCGTCGTCGCTTTGTCGCCAGGGCAACGAAAAGTCGCTACGCGTAGCGGAATTCCAATACGGTTGGCAATACTGGTACATCTGCAGCAAGACTTCTTATTAGAATCAGCATATCTTATTACAATCAGCTAACAAGACATGATTTCCATAATGATACTAAAAAACGCATATATAAATCCATTACTATTCCGATTTTAGAGGTGTAATTCCATAGATGCTAGCCCCCTACGCACCGGTACCATGTGAACAGTAAGTAGAAAAGTGAAAATGTAAAAAATTCAGTAGTCTAGCGGAAGGACATGAAACTACTGATGTGAGCAGCAGACCTGGGTTCGATTCCCATCAAATTCTTTTCTTACTTTTTTCTTTCTTCGAACGTTTATTTTTATAGCATATATCGATTGCCAATAAGCTTGAGCCTATTATACACGGCATTTCATTCCAACCGGTTCCACCACACAAACTACTGAATCGAAAGTAGCGATTTTCTACGTATCTCATTTTATAATTGTGTGCGCTGTCGACGAGACAATTGTCAAGAGGTTCGCATTTGTGTGTGTGTGTGTGTGTGTGTGTGTGTGTGTATTTCCTTAAAATTTATAATTTTATACTTTTTCAGTTGTAATATAAACTTCAAACTTGCTATACGCATGTATCTTAACGAGGGCCATAAAAGGGAAGATTTTTTGCTACCATTTCCGGTTTGAAGCAGACAGTGTTGTCGCGAGAAAAATGTGTTATTGTCTCGTCTGGACACTATATCCTGGAAATGATGCCCAATGTTTCTTCTAGACTTTTTTGGGGGGGAGGACACTTCCCCCTCGGAGCTCTCCGAGTGCCCCCGGAGGAGACCAAAATAATACTTTATAATACAATAATAAATAGAATATTATCAGCAGTGCCACGCGGAATACTAAGTGTGCCCCCCTCCCCCGGGACATTGTTTCTGAAAGAAACGCTGGTGACGCCCCATCTCCAAAGCTACATATGTTTGTTTTTAAATACTTCAGTATCGTCTCGAAGCTTCACACGAACATATTGCCTCGTTTCGAGACCATCTGAACAGTTGCGATATAAAGATATCCTTTCCCTCTACGTATGTAATAACGAAAATCTTTTGTTCGCGCAATACGAACAGAAACTACTTTGCTAATACGAAGCAATGGAGATAAAAAAAATAAAGACTAAAATAAGATTTGACCGGGAATAGAACCCAGATCTGCTAATTAGAAAGCGGACACGTTACCTCTGAGCTAAGCTAGTACGTTGATTTAAGTTTGTTCTATTATGCTTAACATAGCGCATAAGGCAGATCAAGTCAATTGAACAACATGGCAACTTTACATTCAAGATGATGACTTCTCCAATGATTTGTTTCTCCATCCTTAATAATATAGCAAAACGTGACTGTCCTACAGTGAACACAACTTACAATTTCATGGTTACAAACTTTTGAACTGACATCTTGAATCGAAGATGACTTTTCCTACATGTCCTATTTCCCCCCTTACTTACACTGTAATCTACACATTTGAATAAAATTTCGTGATTCCATCATATCTACAAGTTGTTCAGAATTAGACGCCTCCTTAAAACATTCCTACCACTTTCTTACACTGAAGAGGGCTGTTTCTTCAAGTTTAAGCATGGATTCGAAAACTATGCATCAGAATAAACAAGAGTTCGAAATTTCGACGTTCTAGCAACAGCCATTTCAAATTTCACATTTTCTCGATTTGTGCCACCAAACGAAACGAATTTCAATGCTCTTTTTTCTAGCATAAACCACGTTCCTATCTTCACTGCCTGACAAAAGATGGCGTTTTTATGATGTGTGCAAGTACCGTAAAAACCAGCATTTCGAAACGACGTAAAATTTCGACACTTCATTTAAATGGAAAATGTCGGCTTTTTCATGATATCGGAATTTTCCCGTTACTCACATGATCTGATGAACATGCAGTGGCGGCTAATGTTAGTGTTGCAGCGTTGCGCAACGACCAAAGTATTTCAAGAAAAAATATTAGCAATAGTAATAAAGAACAGAAAAAATATTTTCTAATACTCCCATATATACTTTAAATAACATTTTTTTACTTCTGTAACTGTCCGTTTCGTTAATCCGTTTTAAAAAGCGAAAAATAATCCGTCACAGAGTCTAATTTATATTGTGTTGCAGCGAGCATGCAACGACCAGATTCCTTCAGCGCGGGAATTGGAGCAAATGTTAAGTCTCCTTTCCCCTATCTCAGAAGTTAAAGGGTCTGGTCGTTGCAGTGCTTCTGCAACACAGCACGGTTTCCAGTGAACGAGAAGGTTTTTCGCGCTAAATAAGATTTCTAAATTTTATTTCACTAGCAGTTAACAAATGGAATTTGTTTTTATGCATTCATATTTTTATATTACGGTATTAATACTGAAGCAAATCAATATAATGACAATTAAAAAAAGTGATAGCAGAATTACAAAATAAAAAAGAAAATATATAGTAGAGCAGAAATCAAATTTAAGTAGATCCGTTTACAAGTTAATTCTTAGCTTATGTAGATAATGAAAATTTCTTCTACAGTAATTTGTGAACCAAATATTAATAATATGCAGAATCCCCCCCCCCTCTGTGGATAGTATTTTAGTATATACATATTTCTTTTATAAAATAAGTATATTTTATACTCTTGACAGAACTGTATGGTGGGGAATGCCACATTGAATTTGGGACTAGTTAGCAATGCTCAGAGGCGTAGCCACGAGGGGGTTCCACCGGGTCCGGACCTCCCCAAAATTTCGAAACTCGACTAGCATTTGTAGACTTTCTTAACGAACTATACTTGTTTAACAGAGAAATGATTTATGTAAGCTAAATATTTTATTTTACGCCTCATCATGTACTCTTTCTTTTCTTATAGAAATAATCGTTCTATCATTTTTTCTAAAAATATAGGTGACAGTAATTAAGAATTACTTATCTTTTTGGGTACAGTAGGTCAGGTTCGTTATTATGCAGACGTATTGGACCTTCCTCAAATACTTTGGACCCCTCCCAGCTAACATGTTGTTCCTATATCTGGCGGGTTTCAAGGTTGCTTTCCAGAACGTTGATAAACATTGTTTCGCCTCATGTGGAAGTATATTGTGTTCATCGTGCATTGCGTAACAAACAAGACGGATGATTTGGAATGTAATTCTTTTTTCTTTTTACGCACAAGTGTGTGTGTGTGTGTGTGTGTGTGTGTTGATATATGAATAGGGTTGCCAGCTC
Source organism: Thermobia domestica (assembly GCF_964235325.1). Classification (NCBI taxonomy): domain Eukaryota; kingdom Metazoa; phylum Arthropoda; class Insecta; order Zygentoma; family Lepismatidae; genus Thermobia; species Thermobia domestica. The sequence continues at coordinate 140,620,468 of NC_137468.1, forward strand.
TGTAAAATAAAAAGAACCGACACTTCCTCAAAATTCTCTGTGATATAGGTCTCAGCGTGAAGTATCTCTGTTCGGACCTATCCATGGAAAGGAAATGTACTATCGTGAACGAAAGTGCATTAACACACATATTCTGTATGTCCTTAGAACATTCACTAATAACCTTAATAGATACACTGTACTATAAATGAGAAACTGAAATTGATCAATCGGCATTGATCAATTTATGGTATTTACCAGTAACTACCATTCCTTTAAAATTATCGAAACAGATGAACAAAAGTATAATGATCTTTACGTGACAATTTTGGATTTGGAAAATGAAATTCACTCTTTAAACACATAGTCTCTTCTTCAACTATGGGAAATTGCTTTAAGAAGCCCTTTTCCACTCTTAATAAATGTATAAAATTCCTTGAAAGTAAATTTCAAATTTTCCCTGATACAGTACCTGTCATCTCTCTAAAATTTTCTAAACAGGTGAACAAAATATATTAATCGTTGATATATGGTGAAAGGTAACAGTATTGAGTCTACAGAATGACAGCTACTTTTCAATATCTATACTTCGAACTAGATACAAATTTGAAAAAAAAAACTGTTATAAAGGGGCTGGTGAGAAGTTTGTACCCGTCACCGGCTTTAATCAAAATAGCATCAATTCTTCCGGCCAGGCCAATGAAAAGCCGGCCAGTTGACAACCCTATGTATGAATATGTGACATTCGCAATTCATATACTAGTATCTTTTTTGTACCAGCTGTTTTGGTTATTAGTTATTAGATTTAATTTTATTGTGTGTGCTTTAATTCTGTATATAACCTACACATTCTGAATGAATTGCATATCATGACTTCTGTAAATAACTTACAAAAAAATGCCGAGCTTTCAACTGAGGAAAAACTTACAATTAAGGCTTAACAAAACAAGCAAAGTGCAATTCAGGAGAGTGTTCGAAAAAATAAACGGTTTAAGTTTATAGGACACCTTATGACAGTAATGTTGTATACACTAGGTACATTTCCACAATTTATTTGAAATTTTCCTAGATAAATTGTGAATAAAGCGTGTTCAATGTACATTTTTTAATAACATTAATCTCTGCTACGAACTCTCTTCAGTCTACACTGAAGAGGAACTCGGATCACTGTCAGGGACTGAGTTTGCTAGAATGAATTGTTCACAAAAATCTAGAAAAAATATTTAGTGAATCTACAAAGCTTCTGCAATTAATATTAACTGTACCTATGGCGTCAGTAAAAGAAGAAAAGTTCTTTTTCACATTAAAATGAATTGACACTTTCAAGAAATTGAATGTCCCAAGAAAGGTTATCACCATTGGTTATGCTTTCCATCGAAAAAGACCTGACAATAAGAATACTAGAGTTCAACCAGCATGTATTAGGCAGATTTGTTCCAATCAAAGAGAGAAGAATGAACTTACTAATTAAATAAGGTGATTAATCGGATTAAATGTTCTGCATTTTTTATTTTTTAAAGACAGATTTTTATTTAATTTTACATGTCACATAGCATTTGCATCTAAATTTATGCTGATTAGTCAATGAGTCCACTTTATATCTTCTGTCTCCGATCGTTCGTACTGCAACACCCGAAACCACAAACCACCGGCCGCCACTGTGAACATGTGTGCGGTGTTTGTTTGTTTTGGTTAGGTATACAAACAATTAAGTGTGATTACGACTTTAGAGGTATATAATAATTCTCATAACTTTGGCATTTCGTTTTCATTGTCATACCTGTTTCTGATACACAAAAAAATTAATACTTTATTATTTCATATACATTAAAACAGTAAAATAACTCCTTTTCTTCGCTTGCAAAAATGCTATGCAAATTTAAATTTGTTTAGCAGTTTACTAGTAAAAAGCAAAATATAAGGTAAAGCTTATTAACGTGGTAGAATGACTCTTCACTCATAAATACTTAGATCAAACTACTGTGTACTGTAGCAACAAAAGCGAAATTTCGACAGCATACTCTTTTGTCATGAAGGCAAAGGATAATGAAAGATTTTCTGAAATACATATTCTAAGAGAGTAAAAGGGAATCCAAATATTTTGCCAAGAATACGGTAACTCACGAATCACTGAAGTTAGGAAGATGGTAACTCGGCATGTGAATTTCTCATTAAAAATGGTGAAAATGACTCAAGGCGCTTTGGAAATTCCGCTCATAAAGTTGAAAAGAGGATAATTTCTATAAAACTGTATTCTAATTTCCAATTTTAAATATGAAATTCTCATTCAAAGAGGGAGCGGGGCGGATTGCTTCTCTTCAGTTAATATTATATATATATAATAGGAATTCGAAAATCCGAACTAATTGGGACCACAGGTAGTTCGGATTTTCGAAAATGACCAAGAAAATGTCATTTAGGCTTAAATATACCTAGGTACTATACGGTATGCTCTTTTATCGATAGAGTGGTTATACAGTGCATTCAGTTATTGTAATACCGTACGTAAGGCAACTTACATTTAATGTTTCTGAAGAACCTACTCGTACACTAAATTACAATGTTCTTGAAACTCACACTTAAAACTTAACTTGTATATAACAATGAAAATATGTATGACAAACAATTACATATTAATAAGCTTTTGTAAGAACACTGACTTCATACAACGCTGACAGACAATCCTATTGTTTGTTCATTGCTAGCGCTAAGACAAAATGTAAAAAAGCTTCTAGAGACCGCGTTCCGATTATCGACGTCCTACTGTATATATATATATATATATATATATATATATATATATATATATATAATGAAAAACAAGCATACGACTTCTTAAATTTGTGTGGTCTTGCTTATTCCCTTTTACGGGCAGCAAACTGCCGAAATATTTATATTACCAATTGTAGATTATTGAGATAATTTATCTTCTTAAATTAGGCTTTACTACAACATATGGTTGAGTATAGGGACAATTTTCATAGGACATGGGTACTTTGAATTACTCTTCTTAAAGTTTGAGGGTTACATTGACTCATCCCTTAAACTTGGAAATTGTGATAGAATTTGGTAAATATTCTCAAGGAATCTAACATAGCCTATATATATTATATATATAAACATTGTGTTCCGTGAGTTTATGAATTTTCAAATTAAACACTTCAACGAAAAGGTTTCCAAACAAATATTTCAAACTAATAGCTTTAAAAAGGAAAATTTAAACTAAAAATTTTCAAACCAAACAATTCAAAATATAATATTTAAAAAACTTTCGAATTGAAAATTTCAAATCAAATTTTCAAACTAAAAATTTTAAACCAAAAGTCCTGAAATGTTTTAACAAAATTTAAACCAAGATTTGTAAGTGATCATCCAATTAAAATGCATCAAGAATAACTTTCCACTGATCATCCAATCAGACTGCACCAAGGATAACAACATAATTTACGGTTTACCGGCAAACGTTCTTCAGTTTCCAACTATTCAGTTTCCAACTAATAAATGGCTTTCAATTCTTCGATTACATTTATCAAATTTAAAAAAAAAATCAAAAATGTTCAAACTAAAAATTTGAAACGTTTTTCAAATTAGAAATTATCAAATTAAAAAGTGAAACAAAAAAATCTGACTAATGCTATTATGGATAGTACAGCAAGAAAAACATTCTTTTCTTAAAAGATAAGTTGGTACTCATTGAAGAGAACTATTTTTTTCATATTTTTTAATGAATAATTTTTAAATAGTCAATTTCCCGTAGTGTACGAAAGCTTCAATGAAATCCTTTATTGGATTAGTTGGATCTTTACGTCACTTTCCAGCATTAAGACTGTATATGAGACAGAATACACTGATCACCAGTTGAATTAGAGACAGGACAATTGCAGAAACCGTTCTGTGGAGGCTCCAACAGCGCACGTGAATAAAACGCATCGCGCATGTACTGCTGCTGTATACTTTTTCTCTCGGTATTCGTGTCAGTGCAGAGTGTATTGGGTAAGATGGACCTGAGTGCATTTGACACTGTCAAATCGTAGCGGCCAGACGACTGGGTGGCTTGATTTCCTCGATTTCGGAATTGGCTGCAGCACTCGGATTATCAAAGGCAACTGTATCGAGGGTATATCGGGAGTACCATGCTTTCGGTAAAACCACACCTGCACCAACAACTACCGGGGTCAGGGGCGTGTCGACGACGGAGGTAGGCGCCGACTAGCCAGCATAATAACAGCCGATAAACGGGCCACAGTGAGTCAAATCACTGAGCGGTTCAATGCAGGACAACAACGCTATGCTAGCAGCTACACAATCCACAACTACCTACTTGCCATGGAGTACAGAAGCCATCGGCCAACGCGATTACCCCATTTTAACGCACAACACAGGAAACAACATCTAGCATGGACAAAGGAACACCGCCACTGGACATCGGAAATGTGGAAAATTATTGCCTGGACAGATGAGTCACGTTTCACATTGGTACATGCCGATAGACGGGTGCGGGTGCGTCTCCAACCGCATGAGACAATGGATCCATCGCGCCAGCAGGGAATTGTGCAGGCCGGTAGTGGTGGTATTCTCATCGGGAGCATGTTTACGTGGACTGAAGCGAATCCCTTAACACGTGTGACACGGTTCCTCACAGGTGAATGCTTCCGCAATCTTCTAGATGACCATGTCATGTCATTTGCTCGGCTGCAATATCCGGTCAGCAGAACAATGCACCGTTCCATCGCTCTAAGATGGCAGCAGGTTGGATTGATGAGCACTCATCTGATCTGGTAACACTTCCCTGGCTATCACGGTTACTGGACCTCAATCCCATCGAACACATCTAGGACGCAATGGAACTACACCTTCGGGCTATGTGTGGACTTTCTTCCGGCTAACCTGCGGACTCTGTGGAAGACTTTGCAGCAGATATGAATTCAGATGCCACAACAACACTTCAGGCACCTCGTGGAGTCCATACCGCGGCGGGCAGCCGCCGTTATCCAAGCAAAAGTTGGTGTTACACGGTATTAGGTAGCTGTCTCTAATTCAACTGGTGATCAGTGTATACTGCTTAAAGTTGGAGGTGAATTATTTCCCTAGTTTGAATCAGACGCAAATAATTCGCAGCGGAGATTGAACTCAAAGGCACAAGCATAGAAATCACACTTTTTAGTTACTTGGCTACAAATGCGCATAACACTTTTTTTAATATTTATTGAGTTTTCCTTGCCACGAATAATATTTAATATTGCTGTCAGGAAAAATTCCTCTGTAGCGTAAATTTAAAATTGGTTCCGTAGCAAAAACATATTTTTCCACATTTTAATTAAAAAGTAATAACAACACGCAAAAAAATCTGAAGGGAAGAATTGGAGCTTTTCTTCCAGGCATTTTGATCCCAACTACATGTGACAACACATTCTCTATGAAATAAAAATTAATACTAATAGTTATGATATACTTACAATCTCCAGTCAGAGCCAGAAACCCTAAGGTGTAATTATGAAAACCACATACCTGAAAAATAAAAATTAAAGCAACAGTTAAATAATACTTTACTTCAAAACTATTTTAATAATGAAGCTTTATTTAAAAAGACCTCTACATTTCACATATACTCTAAATGCGTAGAATGAATGATGAGCAATACCCGCCAGCATATAGTTCTTTATTTGACAGCAATAGATTTATAACTTTTCCTTATAAGTTTTGAAATTTTCACGGTGTAGAGCTGAAAGAATTCTGAAGAGTATTCAACTAGTCACATTATTGTTTGTGTATCATTAATCACTCAAGTTTAGCGTCCCTTTTCAGCATCGACGCTATATGAGATGTGAACCTAGAGTTTAAGGTGGAAGTGAACTATCGTAACTGAACTATCAAAACTGAACTATGTTGCATTACTGCAAATTAAACCTTGGACTACATATGCTAACCACTAGACCAGCGAGGAGGACTTATTGTTAGTGCAGTTTTCATCTTTAAAATGCATCAACAGTAAGATTCTCTTCTTTACATGGTTAGCGTACGGGATTTCAACATAGAAAACTTCGGTTTAATTCCCGATTAGGGCTTATGTACACCCCACGTTAATCTTTAGGTTCACCTCTCATACAGCATTAGTACTGACAACGTTTAATGTGAAATCCCCAATTATATGAAAAGTATAATGATAAGTATTTGAAAATATAGCTATTAGAAGTTTTGATTGTGAATATGTAGGGTGGCCCAAAAGTAGGTATACACTCCTGCATTGATCAAGTATAACATTCTAGCTTATAGGTTTATTTGCATCAGCTGTTTCAAGCTTAAGATATAAGTAAAAAGACGTTAAGAACAAATAATAAAGAAACTAAGTCTACCTGATGGATTACAATAATAAATTATATAAAAAGCAATGAGTTGATCAGTACGGGACTGTATACCTACTTTTGGGCCACTCTGTATAGTATTAAATAAATTATTTTTATTTCTGATTAAATAGGAGTGAAAAAAAGTTTTGTGTCGGAAAATCACAAAGTAATACGTCAGCAAATTTACTCTTTACACTAAGTTATTTCTAAATGTACGGCGATGGTGGTATACACGCCTTGAGGTTACATCTTTCAATATTTCGAAGCCAAAATTTAAACTTAAGATTTCTATGAGATTCTATATTTTTTTTTTCCTTTCTTTGAATTTTTCCCTATCCTCAAAATTATGAGTATTTTACTGATAAGTCGAATATTGAGACTGTGTCCAAAATGATTGGCATGATTCTATTGATATTTCATAAACTAACATAATATTAAGAAAAGAAAACTTGCAAAAATGTACCTGGTAGTAAATCGTTTATATTGAAATATTCGAAAAGGGGTCGCTTATTGGTGAGTGGGTGTTTTAATCTACGTATTCTCTCAAAATGATTCAAGAAATTGTGTTTGTATTTTACAATAATTATCTCACTATCAGCTCTACAACACGACTTGTATAGTTTGTCCTGAAAAAAAGAAAGGCGTAATTTACTGATAGGAGAGTTCGGAAGACCATAGCGGCGATAGTGAGAAAAATCTAATTTGAGATTTTGAAAGATTTAGATGTTTCATGTTTCCTCCATGCAGAAAAAATGATTTTTTATGATCTTCCGTCGGTCCTTCCATTCGTCTAGATAGAGACAACAGTGTTCAATATATTGAAACCTAAGTTAAACACTTTTGTAAGATCCCTTTTATTTTCTTCCTACTTTAAGCACTAAGGGTCTTACACTAGAGAAATGGACTTGATTTTGAGTTTAACGTACCTTTCAGAAACGAGGCTATATTAAACGGGACTTACTGATTAACTTGGAATTCGAACTACAGGAGCTCTCGCCAGGAATACCAGAGAAATGAAAATCGAATATTGTAGTTGTCAGATAAACGGCTTAAATAGCTTTCTGTAAATCAACATTTCATTGGATCTCTGTAACATGACGTAAATCCTTTCTCTTCAGGTTATTTTATTTGGACGATTTTCTTGAAGAAAAAAAGGCTGAGGTGAATTTATTTATATTTTATAAATAAACGTTTCATTGACAAACATAATATAGTGTACAAGTAATCCTTTTTGACAAGATTAAGAAAACGCCTTCACTGGTGCGAGCTAGTTTCTAGATGTTCCTTTTAGGGGAAAAAAATGTAGCTTAGGCTATTTTGTTTACATTCCTAAGTAAATGTTCTATTATTCTAACAGCTCTACGTTATGGGAAAACTATTTCTGTTGAAATGAGGAGAGAAAGTTTACTGCTGCAGAATTTATTTTTCGCATGATTTCCTCAAGTACTGCTCATGTTATTTTGCCAATATTCTATAAATAATTATTTGTTATAAATCTTTCAATTCCACAAAAGTCATTTATCTTTGAGAAATCCAGAAAGAGTGTTTTCAGGGGGGTTTCTAAAAGAAGAAAGTTCTAATGTGGCTTTAATATTTATAAATGAATTTGTAACAACTCTATAATAGCGATGTTTCACAATAAACATCGGAAAATTTGAGAAAAGGTAGTTTACTTGCGAATGGAGTTTTTTTTTTCTCAGACGATCTATGGAAAAAATTCTCAAATCGTTTTGGTAATAATCTTATTATACGTACTTTGATTTTTGTCGAAATTTCTGTCGCCGACCGGCGTCAATACAGAGTTACGACATTTGAAATGGCCAGAAGGGCTGGAACAACCAAAAGAGCTCTCTAACTGTAAACACATGATTAGGTAGTTAATAAGTAAGCCATACTGGAAAGAATCTAAGCAAAGGCGCGAAGGGCAGACTCCCGAGTGATTATAGGACAAATCAATATACCCAGCGATTTTTAAGATTGCTAGCCTATAGTCAATAATTGTTTCTCGAGAGAACTTAAGCTCATTAACTTAGGGAACTCAAAGATAGCGGGTCAGCAAATGGCAGTACAATATATATTAGGTTGCTTCATTTACTCATCTGTAAAATAAGCACACAAATATACTAAATTAACTTAGCACTGTCATAATCAAAGTTTCAACACTCGGTAATTCAAGTCTATTGCACTCAGAAAGTAAGTAGAATTAAGCATCCATATGCCGATAACATACCGTAGTGGATAAGTCGATTCTTCTTCGCAGCTTTGCATCAAGGTGTGGTGTCTCGAGATGTCAGCGTCACTGTAAACAAACTGAGGTCTGAACACTAATAAAGTGGTGTCCAATTTCCGAGAAGGACTCCTAACATTCTAGTGATCATGATACAAATTCTCACAAACATCCTGAAGTGAAGTTGTCTTAAAATATTGACGACAAAGAGAACTGAGATAGAATTGTCCAGAGAAGTTCTCTCTTTCTATACGTCGATGTTGATCGATCGTCGGAAATTATCTTTTTGATCCCTATTTGGGCTCGCTATTGATTTCGTTCAGAGGAATAGATTTACACAGCGTATGGACGCCAAAGGTAATCTTTGGATTTCCTTTTCGGTGTTTGAGCTTGAATTGACGTTGAACTGATTGATCTAGCAAAAGTTTTTTCTTGCTATTGGTTTGTGTGGCCGAGAATATAGCATCATTGAGTTTAGATTTATATTCACTGCAGGAAATTTCCATTAAGAAAAATAGAATGAAATGAAAAGAAGGAATGGGTGGAAAGAAAAGCAAGGAATAAAACTCTTTTATCCACGTATTGCTTAATTTCAACATGTCTCACGTTTAGTTTTATTCCTCGATTTTTTAAATTGAAAATTACAGAATATTTTTTAAAGTGAATTCTAAAACTGAGGGGCATATTACGATATTCTGTAATTCCAATTATGGTATTCAAGTTGTATGTAAACAATGTGTTATGTATATGAATATAGTGATAATGCAATGTTTATCCAGTCCAAGTCGCCACATCTGGGAATCATAAGAAAAGTTATACCAATCGATAATGCTACGTTAGTGCTGCTTTAGGGCCGCGGTGGCTCAGTGGTAGACCGTTCACCTCTGGTACATGGGGTCCTTGGTTCGATGCCAGCTCGCGTCAAGTGAACTTTGTGGTGGACAAACACCGTGTTCGTGGGTTTTCACATGGTTCTTCTGTTTCCTCCCACTTTCTTCATTCCACCATTTCATTCATTTCTCATCATCAACGTCTCCTTTAGCTTAGCCAGCATAACTGTGGGACGTAAAATTTGAAGATTCCATTTCACTTCTTTAGTGCTGCTTTTTGCTACAAGCGCAACGTTAATGCTGGAATGCTGGTACACACGGGAGTTTTTTTTTTTAAATAAACTGGCAATTATGTCTTGACTTCTAGCTAGAATCGTCATGTTTCTCAAAATAAAAACTAAGAAGAACAAAAAAGATGCCAATCCTTAGGCTACGTTACTGCTGCTATGTAAAGAAAGATTATTAACAAATAAAAGTTACGATCCCGGATTGATATTAAGCTAAAATAGCTACATATTCCAAAATAACTATGGGAGGAACAAAATATTTTATGAGAAACTAAATATTAATTTCGGTTGTTAGCAGAGCCAGCTACAGCTTTATTGTAATCAACAATTAGATGTATGTACAACACTATCCACAATTTGGAGCTCCTTCATAGTTAAGCGGTTAGCGTACGTGCCTCTGGCGTGGGAGACCCGCGTTCAATTCTCGGCGGGAGCTCATGTGGTTCGGATTCCACGTTAATCAGTAGGTTCACGTCTCATATAACCTCGCTGCAGAAAGGGACGTTAAACTCAAAATTAACTCAACTATCCACTATTTGATCAAACTGATTGGATGCCATTGGTGTAAGCAAGTCAGAACTCAGGATGTTGGGCGCCATAGTTGCGAGAGGGGACAGAGCACTCCTAGTACATTTACAACAAACTTTCGATTATCACCGGTATTCCTGTACTTTTTGTCTTCCTTTTCTTGCGATGATAAATTACGATATTAAAATGAAATGTTGTTTAAAATACTTTGTGACAAAATGTTGTTAAATAATCGTCAATCACAAATAAGGAAGTGTTTTAACATCAAAAACAGTTGACCGTTTTTATAAAATCAAAAACTATACCAATAAATTTGTAAGTACAGAAAACTAATCTTCGTTAATTCATAATTGTACATGTAGGCTCCTACTGTAAATAAAAATTATTCGAAAGTATTATTATTATTATTATTATTATTATTTTGCGTTTAATCGATCATTTTGTGGATTATCCGCGATTGTCGCGCTACGAAATTTAGCGTATAAGCGTGAATTTATATATATTGTAAAAGTCTTTGAGGTAGAGACAAATGGCACGCGGTTAGTTTTCCTTCACCCTCTTATTATCAGAAAGTATCAAAGTTTGTACAAGTTATGCTACAAATTTTCTTTAAGGTCCGAAGATTTAAGTGTATCCCTTAATCCAGTTGTAGCAAGGTTGTTACAATGAGTGTCCGGTAGGGAGAATCTTTGCCCCATAGCAGCTGAGAGAGGTTCAGTTGAGTGGGATGTTCTAGCCCACAGTAGCCGGAACAGAAATTCTGAGCCCACAGCAACCAAAAAGGGTTTAGGAAAGCCTCTTTAGCACATAGTGACAAAAGAAGTGTAGATTAACTCTCAGTCCACAGTAACTAAGATGAGATAAGGGTACTACTGATGCCCGATAAGGAAGCAGACTGATACTGACGGGTGTTCTGTGACTCCTTTTACTTTGGAAGTTGGGCTGACCTCGTTCTTATTCGTGAGTTGTGTCGCTGGTACCTAACATGCTATTTCGCTACTTCGGATCATGTGCTGATATGTTGATGTTGGTGCGTCGTCTACTTTGTTGATGTTTACGATGAACACGTGCTGGTGATGAGTACATGGAGGGGATATTACAATATGCAGAGGTGTCCAAAAATGTGCTCACTGTTTGCTAGTCCATATATCGTGACGAATGCTATTTGACGTGACAATTTTTGGCACTGAGAGAGGGTTATGATGTGTGTTGAAAATGACCACGAGCAGCTTATATTCAACACTCATGGCAGCGAACTGCACGTTCAACTACGGTTGCTAGTGTGTCTAGTGTAATGCCAGCATATGGCTACGATTCTACTTTTTCTTTAAGAATTATTTAATTAGAAACATTGTGTACATTTTTGGACCCCCTTTTACCACCGATCGAAAAAAAAAAAATACCGTAGTCATGGATATGAGATCCTGAAAAGGTATCAGATTTAGAGAGAGGCGTCATGTTTTCTTTCGTTTTGTCATGTTTTCACTTGATCCTTCAATGAGTTTCAAGAATCGACCAAGTGAGTACCAGTGAGTTTTTTTTAAATACCCAATTGGGAGTTTTTGGATGGAGAATTTGTACACGATGATCCCAAGTGCACCTATTTAACTATATCTGTTTATCTTCAGATGTAAAGATTGGCGATCTGTTATTTATTTAATGTTTTATAAAAATCCTCGTTCACGATACTTCCTTTCATAGTTTTAGAGGCAAATTTCATTTTTCAATTTCACATACATTCGCCTGTGTAATACTGTATACATCGTCATATTCATTTGAAGTGTATTTTCTTATTTCGTTTTTATCTCTCAACCCTTTAACCTTCTCCTCTACCAACTTAAAAATTAAGAAAAAAACTTAGCACGAATTTGCTGACTTGTAGACCTACTGGATAGGGACATTCGTGTTATGTAAGTTTTGCACGATTTACTCACAATAAACACGTAATACAATATTATATATATATATATATATATATATATATATATATATATATATATATATATATATATATCATAGACAATTACCAAAATAGTAGAAATGTTTAAAAGATGTCGGATATCTAGGTCAGCAACGGTCAGGCGGGAAGAGGAAGAAGATTATGTTTTAGATGTTATTTCCAGGATATTGTGTCATATTATGATAATGCACCCATTTACACAGCTACAGATGTTACGGCGTGGCTTGAGGAGCATCAGACGAACACATTCCCTGACCTGCTCAATCCCCAGATCTGAACATAACTGAATGTTTGTGGTCGGTTTTGAAGACACAAATCCAACGAGATTTTTGCCTTCATTGTTTCTCATGGAACTGAGTGACTCACCTCACGAGAATACTGTAATATTCCACTTGATACGATTCACGCCCTATGACTATTTCACGTCATATCAGAGCTGTGCTGAGAGCGAAAGGGATTCAATGCCATATTAAGCTAATAAGCTAAACTTTTTTCACGTATTTCTATTATTTTTGATAACCACCTGTGTATAGATATAATAATATAAAACTATTGTGAAAATATGAATAAAAGTACTTCTCGATATTTCCTTACAAGCTTGTTATTGAAATACTCTTCCCTCATTAGATGAGGATTTTCACTTGAGATTTTTTATTCCTTTTTTTTCTATGAAGAAGGAAGGAGGAAGTTTCCTCGTTAACAGCAAGTTTTGAGACGATATGAAGGAGGAAGATATCATTATATTTGTTGTGAGACAGAACGAGAAAATCACTTCAACGATGTTACATTCAGTGCCAAGAGCTTTACCTCTCTCTCTTTCTCTCTCTTTCTCTCTTTTTCTCTTTCTCTCTCTCTACCTTAGGTAACCAAGAAAGTTCTGTCGCTTTTTGTGGAGGCCTGTGTTTCATTGGCCCTCACATCGTGAGTTGAATGTCAATGGAGGTAAGGCGAAGGTACCATGTTCACTGTCTGTACGTAAGTTATTGATGTGGGTATATTCAACATAATACCTGGTTGTGGTAGCTCAGGTACACCGTGAACTTACGTACAGACAGTGAACATGGGACATTCACAAGGCACCATAAGAGTGTGTATGCTGTACGAGTTCAACCTGCGGTCAAACGCCGCTTTAGGGGGCGGAATATATGCCAGGCTGTTGGTGAGGGTGTCGTTACCACTCGGACGTTGCAGCGGCGGCTTAACAAGGTTAAGAACGGTGACGAAACACTCGAAGACGCACCACGTGCCGGAATACCAGCACATATACAAAATGAAGATCTTCAAGCAGCAATTGAGGCGAACGGTGGCCAGACATGTGAAGAACAGGTAACTACAATTCAGTGTGAGTGAGAAACCATTTGGCAGTATCTCTATCAACTTAGGAAGCACTACAAGTTGGGTCGATGGTTCCCACATGACTTGACTCCAGGCCAGAAGGCAACACGAGCGGACACCTCTGCTTCTTTGCTCTCTCGTCTGATGAAGAAGCCATTTCAGGATAGGGTGTTGACATGTGATGAGAAGTGGGTCCTGTACGAAGCTGCACGGTGCAGTCATTATTAGTTAGCATCCCATGAACCGGTTCCGAAACAGCCGAAACCAGCACTGCACCAGCACACGGTCCTTCTGTGTGTTTGGGGGACTGCACGCGGCATTGTGAATCGGGAACTGCTACCAGCTGGTCAGAGCATCAATGCAACTATGTACTGTTAGCAGGTGAGCCGTGTTCAAGAAAAACTCAAAACTCTGGAGCCAGCACTTCTTAATCGCAAAGGGATCCTCCTGTTACAGAACACCGCAAAGCCCCACGCGGCTAGGATGACCCAGAACACCATTCTACGCCTTGGATGGAAAACAGTATTGCATCCGCCATACTCCCCGGACATTGCATCGTCCGATTATCATCTGTTCCATTCCTTGGGCAATCACCTTAGAGGACGCCAGTTCAAATCCCTAGTAAAGGTGCAAAATGCACTTGGTACCTTCTTCGCTTCACGGCTCAAAGTTCTACCGCGATGGAAGCCATGGCCTTCCAGAACGTTGCAGGAAGGTCCTCGAGATATTATATATTGTAAGGATCCCACATCACGACAAAAGCACATGTCAACACAACACCTGTAAATAGCGTAAACCTGATTGTAAATAGCGTAGCAGACGAGTAGGCGACACGAAAGACACCGGGGAACGCCGAAAGAAGACGGATCTCACGAAAGGACCCGAAGAGGACAGATAAAAGCCCGACCAACGATGGACCTGGCATCAGCCGACCAACTGATCAACTAACCAACACCTGTCCTGAGGTCGCATTGGACTATGGGTATACCTACCCTTACCGGAGGTCTCATTGGACTAGGGATCCTTACTACAACCAAGCCTCGCGAAGCTGCCTTGCGCTGAGGGAACTATCCTTCAAGACTCACCAGAACCAGCAGGTGCATTGGAGACTGCCTTGAGAGAAAGGGCACCGTGCAAACACCTATTTCCTCTCATCTGGTCAATAACAAGATAGTCACTATTCTACTCTTTGTAATCAAAGACATTTGTATTTAACAATTTTTATAATAAAGTGGTGAAGGGGAAGAGACTAGTCCGGACCGTCATTTAGCCTCTACCTATAAAATCATTACATGGTGATAGGCACCGGAGTTTTGTACGAGACGCTATTTTTATTAATTTTTTAGCAAGCACTCATAAGGTCAGTATCAAAATCAGTCTAAATTCCATTATTCCTCCCTACTTTTCTTTTACCTTTTCCGAGTGCGATTTAGGCCGGAAACTAGATCAGGTAAACAAACATACAGATCAGGAGAGAATAACACAATTATGACAAAGGGTTCATCTAATATATCCTTTAACATGCCACATTTGACGAAGTATTCGGGATACGTGCACGGGGACCTGGATAGATTTTTCATGCTGTTTGATCATATGGCAACCATGCGATCATGGTCACCAGCTAACAAGAAGGAAATTTTATACCGATATATCTACAAGACACAGCACTAGATCTCGTGTTGCAGCTTAAAAACCAAAATCAATTTGGTACGATGTTCTATGAAGCTTTAAAATCTAAATTAGTAGCATTAAGTAGGCCGAAGGTCCCATCGTATAAAGCGAAACAGGAGTTATTCGAGGTCCAACAAGGAACAGACGAGTCCATAGATTCATATTTTTTACGTAAACTCCGAGCAATCAGGCAATTATTACCGGAAGCAAGAGAAGAACAAAAGATCCATAATTTATCTTTGGGTTTACAAAAGGATTTCCTTAACAAGATAGAGTTAGAAAGGTTTGCAACAGTAGACGCCCTACAGACTAAATTAAACACATTGGAAGCCGCCAATGAATTTTTAAGAAAAAAGAGAGCATGCAGAGCATTCCAAAAACTGCACTAACCCGTAGTATATATCCTAGGGCTTACCAACCGAACCAAAGACAATGTATCCTGTACAACAGTTATATCACCATACCTATCCTGTACAAACGCAACCTGTCACACAACCAATGCACAGTTATGTACCTACATATCAACAACAATTTCATCCTTCTATGACAACTACTCAACCTAATCCTCAAGAATACAGAACACGACTCAGGAACCAAAGACCGTTCCCCACCACAAGCATAATCCTCCACAAAATGACCTGTCTACCTTGGCCAATAAAATGACAGAATTATCGCTGGTGATAGTGCAGACAAGTTACAGAAACCAACCGAAGAACAGAAATCGGAAACAGAAGGAGGAATAACAATAATAACGGAAAGAAAAGGGGGACAAGATCAGAACAGTCAGCAGGTTATACCCACGGAAGATCAAATTTTGGTATGTTCGATATGCGGGGACACGGTGCATCCGTTTGTTATAAGCATCAAGAAACGTGTAATGCATCCCCTTGACAAGGGGCCGACATTCATCATAATTCGGAACAGGAGGACCAAAGAGCAACTAGCAAGCACAATAGCATAAATTACGAATTGCCTGTGATACAAGAACAATCAGAAAAATTGGCAGAAAAAGGGAAAACGAAAGAGGAAATAACAGATCACATTTAACAATTAAAACTAAATTAGATCCTCAGAATGCAATAATTGATATCGGGAGCACGATATATGTCTGGCCGTCCGATACCTTGCCCCTTGAGACGAGTCTAATTCCATTCCAGACAATAGTGACATGAATTTCGGGAAATATTTGTTTAAATCAAATAGCACTGGTAATATTTAAAATAGGTCAAACAACATTTACTCATTACTTTCGAGTAATTGACAGAACAATGCCAATAATTATAGGTATTGACTTTCTCCAACGTTCGCATTCCACCATCGAATTAAATAAGATATATCTTTCTTTAAACACCCACGGAAGCCACACCTACCAGCGGAGAGCAACGAAAATACACTGTCAGCCTTTACAACTCAGATAATATCGCAGACAGACCAAAACTGTTTGTACGTGACTAAGGAAATAACTTTACCTCCATGCTCGCATATGTTCATTCAAGTAGCAGGAAAGGAAAAATAGCTGATGCGAAATTCTTGTATATCTCATTGCTTCCTAGAATACTCGAGAAACAGGTTAAATGCTCTCGACCAGAAGATAGAAACAAACCAAATAACAATTTTAAATTCTAATGGCAATAGCGTCACTATAAAAAGGAAAACACCAGTGGCGGTTCTTGAAGAAGGGCACAAAATTTCTTTCAACGCCTTAGAAGAACCAAATTTTCTAGAAAAAGCGAAGAAACTGAAGAACGCTTAAAATACACAGAGAAACTTTTCAATAAAGAGTTTTTTGACGTCAATTCCACCTTAAACAGAAAGCAAAAACAAGTTTATGACTTATTGTTTAATTATAGGGACGTTTTTACGTATCCCCTGACGACATCGGCTATTTTAGGGCATATGTTCCTAAAAGTAGGATTTCTATGTCTGCTGTATTTTATGACCGTTCCCCACCTACTCCATTACACATCAGGAACCAAGTAGACAAACAGATTCAAGACCTTATCAAAGCAAAAATAATTAGGCCCACAGACAATAATGAATACTGCTCTCCACTTCTCGTGCTTAGGAAACCTAATACGCAAGAATTTTGGATAGTTCTTAATCTACAGAACTGTAACAGTTATACCAATTATTTATCGGTGTCATTTCAATCAACAGGGGACGTTCTAAACTCTATAAAGGGGAATACCTTTGTAACAATCATTGACCTTTTGAATTCATACTTCAAATTTTGCTGCATCCTAAGAGCCGTAAATACATGACCTTCGAACTCAATCATAACAGAAAATCTATAAATTTTTGAGGTGCACAATGGGGCACAAGACGAGCTCTCAAACTCTCAATGTCACGAGGATGATTTTGGAGGGATTACCCGATAGGATTAAAAGTTTTGCGGATGACCTTGTCGGCAGTGCATATAACTTTCCACAGCACTTGCAGGATTTAGAATTACTATTTCAGAAGCATACAAAACACGATTTTTGGGCATCACCCAAGAAGACACATACGTTATCATGAGCTTAACGTATTAGGACACCTTGTTAGTAGAGAATCCATTAAAGTATCTCCAAAGATAGCCAAGAAAATACGAAATTTTAAGTGACTACAAAATGGATTCTTAAAAGTTTCATCGGTCTATGTTTGTACCTTAGAGCGCATATCAAAGATTTTACGATAAAAATCGAGCCTTTCCAGCAATTAGTAACATCTAAATCTAAATTTAAATAGACAAAGAAGCATGACGTTCTTTTTGAACAATTGAAAGAAGATATATTAAACGCCCCATCACTCGCCCATTTCGACGACTCCCTAGAAATCCGCGTCTATAGCGATAGCAGTTTAATGCAAACACCTGGAATACTCGCTTGCTATGACCCAAAAACTGACACTGAGAAGGCGGTTGCCTACTGTTCTCGAAGGTTGACGAAAACTGAACAGACGGCTAGCATATGGCAAAAAGTATTATATGCACTCATATATACTTTGCGTAAATTCCGCTATATTTTGCTAAATAGAAGATTTAATCTATACGTAGACTCAAAGTGCATAGTGACGAAGAACACACAACCTGATAAAGTCGGAAAATGTACCAGATACAAACTATCCTTGGCCGATTATGATTTCGATGTACATTACCTACCAGGGTCCAAACATCCAGCAGATATAATCAGTAGGCTCGAACAAACGCAAGACATCAAGAAGGAAGAAGAAAAAGAAGAAAATAGCGACGAAAAAGGCGAAGATTATCATGCCTTCAGGTCAAATAGTCTTCGAGTTAATACTATAGAAGTGCAAAATAATAACCTTCTCAGAAATATCGCAAGAGAACAAAGGAGGGACGACAATTATAAAGACATCATTTCTGTTTTAGAAGGAAAAGAACCGGACACGATATCTACAATTAAATCAGCAAGGTTTTTTGTATTAAAACGGCATATTATATAGAAAGCAAAACCATCCTGATTACGGATTATTATATCTTCTATGCATACCCAAATCGCTAGCCAACTTGTGGTTCACAACCTTCCACCAGCAAGCGACCAACCCTCACTTTGGTTTCTCAAAATTGTACATAACCGCCGTAAAGAAACTTTATATGTTGCATCTCAAAAACTATCTTGCTCACAAAATACGTACGTGCCAGAACTGCCAATGTTTAAAGAAACTACCACAAAAGAAACAAGCCGAACTATTACAACACCCGGTGGGAGAGGTAGCAGCAATATGGATATATGACGAACTCGGGTCATTCCCAAGTAAAGAAGGAAGAAATAAATACATATTAGTAGCCACGGAATTAGCTACACGTTATGTGATTGCAAAACAAGTGGACGCAGTAAATGCGGAAATTTTAGAGAATTTTTTGGAATATGATATCATTCTCAAATTCGGAGCATTTACAACGCTGTATTGGGACTAATATCCAGTAAGTACATGGAGAGGCTCGTTTGCAACATTTAGCGCAGAAGTACGATTTCACCTATAAGTGCTCACCCGCATATAATCATTCTTCAATAGGATTAGTAGAAAAAAACAACAAAATTATACAAAATTGTCTCAAATTTTAAGTACAAGAACACCATACGGATTGGAAGAGATGGTTACCGAACGTTATTTTTGGCATAAATACTTACGTACAAGAAGGAACCAAATATTCAGCAAGCTTTTTATTATTCGGATACGAACCAAGGATCCCGACAGAATGTACACTCGAATCAAAACAACGTATACAAATTGACAGAAAATGAAAAAATGAAATCTTTGAGTTTAACGTCCCACAGGTATGCCGGTTAGGCTAAAGGAGACGGTGATAATGAGAAATGGGTGAAATGGTGGAATGAAGAAAGTGGGAGGAAACGGGAGAACCCTGAGAAAACCCACGAGCACGGTGTTTGTCCCCCACAAAGTCCACACGGCGCAAGCTGGAATCGAACCAGGCACCGGAGATGAACGCTCTACCACTGAGCTACCACGCCCCTTACAAATTAACAGATAAATTAGCAGCCATCAGGAAGAAAGTACAAAATAACCTGCAACAGGCGTATAACAAACAAAAGCATTATACTTGAATCTGCAACACGAATACTTATTGTGTTCACTGAAGGAAAAATTGAAATAAACAATGCGAGATATACATGCCTCCAAAATCCTTCGAAACGATTTTTATCTGATTCAAAAAGTAGTTGTAACATTATACTAACTACACGTAACAGAGTTATACTATCACAAAAATATACGCATGTTCGTTCCAGTATAACTCTGGAATGACCTGAGCCATTTTAACCAAACTTGGTACGCATATTACTTAATTCACAATATGGAAAGGAATACAGGGGTAAGGCCCTTTAAGCACACTAGGAGAAGTGAGAGGGAGTAACATACAAAAATGATAATAATGAGCAATATTATTGTCGAATCCATACTTAATCGGCGTCGTTGGGATGAATAGTAATGCACTCCTGATGTTCTTTAGGTCCAATTTCAGACTTTTTTAGCACCCGTGGAAAGGAGAGGAAATTGTGGTACGTAAAAATAATCGAAAACAACCGATGTTAATGGCAAATCCGTAGTGTTCGGTGTCGCTGATATGAACAGCCATACTTCCGATAGCATTAAAGTCAAAGTTCAGTCCTAATCAGCATAGGAGTGGGAAAAGTTTAAAAAAAATGTCTCAAATGACCGAGATTAGTGGCGACAGCGCCTTAAGTTAATTTGTGACAGTTTCTATTAAATATGTCCTTTATGTCCAAGTTTAGCTCGAAGTGGGGATAAGACGTCGTGAGTGGGGAATGTTGTAGTCGCTATAGTTTTGAATTAATATTGAAATCTTTTGGAATTTAGTAATTTAGCCAAAAAATAGCTAAAATTAAAATAAATGGACTTTTAGAATATTCTAACTCCAGATGGTTGTTTTTGTGTTGACTAAATGGTATCCGACTCTCGAAGAAATATTAAAACAATTTTATGACCATATCAATAGCGACAACTCTCATTCACGACCCCTCAGTTTTTTAGAAATAGGAAAAGAAAGAGTGAGAAAGAAAAAGAATGTAGGAAAGGAGAAAAAGAAGAAAGGTAGAGGAGAAAGAATTATTGCATAAATATGGGAATATGGTGAAGGAACTCGAATAGTTATTAAGAGGTACTTTATACCTAACTGTTATTACTTGAGGATCAATCCAGAAGAGATACATGCTCCCCATACGACCCTGACCTGGATCCAGGCAACTACGCAAGTGGGAGTTGTCCCGACCCAGCCCAGGTTACGAGAAAGTTTTACTAAATAATTTATCTTGTTATTTCCAAACGTTGTATAATCTTTACTCAGTATCTGAATTTCCATAGCGAAGATCAATCACACATTTGAATCGGACAAGAAAAAAATAAAGTCACGTATATATCTTCCACAAGTAGTGTTTTGAGGTTCCTGAAAGAACCGTCGTTATTTTGGCTCATCCTTTTGTTCTGGCTTTCCTCATAGAGCCGATTTTGAGTACTTTTGGATTAGCTATCTCTTATAACCTCTGTCATGCATCAGTATATTATTACATATGTATTACAAACACTATCATCGTAAATAACTATCAATGCTACCACTTAAAAAACTAAAATTTGTGATTCATACACACATAATCACATACATACAGGACAGCGTATCGGTATGAATAAAAATAATGTAATAGAAACCATCTAACTACAATTTTGTAAACATTTATTATATCTATTCCAGAATGAGACACAAATTCTTATGATATGCAATCGATATCTATATCTATCTGATATATATATATATATATATATATTAACAGAAAGATTAAAAGGGACATTTATATTTGGATATACATAAATCTGCTTAACATCTCAACATAATTGTTTGAACATATAATATGAATTAACAGAGAAAGAAAAAATAAATAAAAATAAAAAGTATTTATATTTTATAAAATCATGATTGGATGAAGAACAAAGGAAAGAAAAAACTTTATATTAGGATTCAAATGAGTCCTTTCTCACATATGAAGATTTTAAGAAAATTTTTACGAGTCCTATATCGTAGTTAACAATGAACGTTAGTATTACACTGAATATTAAAGCACCCTTTCATGATATCCAAATCTTTCACTTTATTTTCTGTACGCATACATGAAATTAAGTTACTAATTACACTCGACACTTATTCTGTCTATAGATATACGTGTCAGTATATTTCATCCCCCTTTGGACTACAAAACAAAGTTTCATCTCTACCTTTACGGCGACTATTTTCCTTCTTCGGTCATTTCACTTGATTTGCTACTTCCTTGACAAGGTTTGTACTATTATCGCCTTATATCATGAAATACTCACATTTATCTGTAGATTCGCACAACTCAAGAAAAAACTAAGAACGAGAATTTCTCAAGTCTAGAAGGATCTTCGTCAATGAGAGCACGATTTATCAAGGTGAAAACCCTGGTTGAATTTCAGGATTTGTACAGAAGGGGTGGGATTGAATGTAATTATATTATAGGATTTCAGTTTACTAGTCTGAGGATCGAATTGGTAATAAATTGGGATTATGCCGACCTGCCTTAAACCCATGCTACATGCGGTTAGTGTAGTACTATTAATGTTAGTTTTTACATATGTTACTAGAGAATAAAACATAGATTGAAAGGAATATACAACATGTGGTGATATTTTCAATTCTTACACTTCGCATTTATCGGATATTTCACGACCGTGGCAACCAAGAACTGTACGAGGTAAGATACCAAGACCCTTTACACATATATTTATTTACTCAATTCAATATTATACATTTTATTTCAATAATATATATTCACATTCAATATATATATATTCAAATAATTTCCCGTGCATAAAGATAAATTCATATTTCCAGGTATTCTGTTTAGGCACGTCAGAACAAAGAATATAATTATAAACGTAACTAAAGACATTGACAATAGTTTTGGGCCCAAATAACTACAATAATCTTCACACTCAAAAGTACCAGTGGAAACAAAAGAGGGATTAGATAATAACTTGACGAAATATTCTAATTGAATAATGATAGAAGGAAAACACAAGTGACATTTAATTATAGACCGGAGCATCGCTCGCTACCGCAATCCGTCAATATGGCGGAAACCGTTTACTTTATACTTCACACCAATGAATACATCTATGAATCGTGTCTTGCGACGTCTCAGCTGGTTATTTAGGTTCGAAAGATATATATTACATGGTCGATATTTGTAAGATTCAAAACTCGAGGAGGGAAGGTAAAATTTTTTTAAAAATCTTGAAGAGAGTAGAGGAATAGATACGGAAGAGAGAGAGAAAAGTGGCGACAAAGGGATAAGCTAGGACACTAAAACTACAAGGATAAGTGGTCGAATTTCGACATACAACAATCCACAGCCAAATATACTTATATATGCCGAAAAAAGTGGCATACTCAAACGCGTGGCCCAAAGGGGTCTCTGAGTGCCTACGTACAAGTCCATTCCTTCTAAGCAACCATCTAACAAGGAATAAGTCCTATGGAATGATTGACTATTAACTATTTCCGGTACAAATTCACTCAGATTACGACCAGTCCAGCAGGAAGTGTCAGTGTGGTCTCTAATTTAGAATTTCTAAAGAAAAATATACGAGCCCTCAGAAACTAAGAAGACTTTCGAGAAAAGTATGGAAAACTAGACTAAAATCGATAAAACAGAAGAAATCTTAACAGAGACTTGCCAAATAAACAAAAATTAAATAAAAATAGATTTTGTACTAGTGAGTTGTCTGCCAAATCGTATTAGTCGCTCCCAGTGCGCAAGATCCGCTACATCTTGAGGCGTCAACTAATTTCAAACACTATATGCTAGAAATAAAAGAAGTGAAAATTCATGAGTATCGGGGTTTAGACGCCCTGGTAAGTTATTACTAGAGTTTACCGTACTAGATTTACTATATTATTTGATCCTATCCACTCTGTCGCCTCTACGAACAATAATGAACTTGGCTTGGTCGGGGGACGTGAAAAAAAATTCGAAGTTGCCGGGTATTATCCTAAATACAAGTTAAACGCATATATCTAAACTGTGTTGATTCTGCCAAACAGCTATTCTGTTAGGTAATTTACTGTGAAGTATCCGGGATCATTTGATATATGGCTATTATTTTTATCGTCGGGCCGGTTGACTAATTAACAGGTGTATTTACTTTAGTAGATTCGAGCCGCTAAGTGAAAACTACCATCCATTATTTTTCGTAACACAGTGCCCTCATATAAAATCCGACGTTAAAATTCATGCACCAAGGAATTTACTTTTATATACAGTATATTATCAATACTTCATAATAACTTAACTACTGGGCACATATACACACGGGCGTCTTGCTACTTACTCATATTCATTACTATACTCTTTTATATATTAATAATACTATCATTACTTATTTATTTATTTATTCACTTTTCTTTACGACGTCGATTTCTTTTTAGACACCTTATACTTCATCACTAAGCCCGAGACTGTTCAAAGCACTCTACATAAATATATATTAAAGTCAGTGATTGCCATAATCCATCAATTTGCACGTGTGATCCTACATGAACCAAATATAAATTTCTGTCGTAACAAGCTATCGTATAATTCACTTCACGGTTTTAAAATTTCATTCTGTATGCACTGAAAGTTTAACGTTATGAATAATATGCAACTACATATCAAACAAATGTCAACAATGCCATTGCTCGCAGCACGCAACGGATAAGAGGATTTGTAAATGCAGCCCGGAGATTAAAAAAAATCACCATATAGACAAATTTCAAGGTAAGTAGAAACGCGAAGATTATTATGATTAATATTTTAGTTACTAGGATATATAAACGATCGTGCTTTTCAGGAATGTTTAATTACAAATCAATTTGTCTAATTACCTATTCGTATGGGTCTAAGCCAATGTTTACTCGTAATTTATTATAAAGGAAGAGTCATTTCCGTATAAACCAGATCACTAAGTATTTAGATAATAGGACATTACCGACGAATAATACTAAATTTAGACGCGATGGCGCTAGTAGTCTGAAAACAGCCTTACACAACTGAATAATCTTTGCACTGTTTTGTTAATTATAAGCCATGTACTATAAAATTACGGTACGAACTACTATGAAGTTCCTCGCTATGGAGTAACGTACTTGTTGTGACGGACCAAAAAGATAAACAAACAACAATACACTGTCCATCACTAAACATTTCATAGTTTCACTCGCACCTTAATCCTAAAATGTACACTACTCAAACACATTCACATTACACTCCACATACCAAAGAAAGGTAAATACTAATACATATAACTATACATGCTAATACATATCACACCACTCGACTATATATGAATCAAATAAGATTATTTAGTTTCATCAGTTGGCTCTATGAATTGAAAAGAGAGGACGAAATGATCAGAGCCAAGTAGCCCTTCTGCAAACTAAATTATGTTTTCAAATTACTGTTAATGCCATTGACAGGACATATCAAAACTGTTAATTGTAAGGGTCCCTTTCCTGAAAGGAAAAGAACCCTAATAAAAAATCGTTTAACCCATTTTGGTTGGAAGCTTATCAATTCCGGAGTAAATGAGAGCCCCTTGTTTACGTTTAAGTTACCATAATGAGAATCTCCCTAAATACTACGAAATTATATACCGCCATGTAAGTAATAATTTTTAAAAAGTCACACTTACTACCTACACAAACATAAACTGTACCAGCACAGGCCTCACGTAACCTTAAACTAAATTTCGGGAGGGGAGAAAAGGAAATTTTTGAATATTTTGATCACAGAAAACTTAAGTTAAAACCGATTATTAACACACAGCACTATAGATCCTGTCCATCACCATTAGTATGCAGTAACATGGCGTCCCTGAGTTGAATTTATATATTTCACTAGGTTTTTGACTGTTCTCACTGCCGAATTTTACTGCTTCGGGCTCCCATTAGCTTCCTGTGAGTTTAATTATTGACTAACACTAGGTTTACCTTAATAATGCTGCTTTTTCCTCGCTAAATTCTGAAATTTGCAAGAGCTGAAGTTACACACTGTGGCTTGGTTTGTGCAGGTTTTAGAATAATCATTCTCGCGCCTTGATATCAGAGCGTCAGAAAATAGTTCAATCAGGATCAAGTATTTCGCTTTAAAATTTTTCGTCGCCAAATGAAAAATAGTCAAAACTGAATAAAACCGGATCTTGGGAGGATATGTGCATCTCAAAGGGACGAAGGGGGACGCCAAAAATCAGATTGGTGAATAATTTCAACAATTTCTGTTCAATTGTGGGCCTATGTTTTCGTATAGCATTAAGATGAGAATTCCAATATTCATCCATCTGAAATGTCCATATATGAGATTCATAATAAAGTTATGTATAAATAAAGATATTATTCCACAAAATATTAGTACTACTAGATTATTTAAAGGTTCCACATTAATTTTGGTTTGAATCAACGACGAATGAATATCCTACACGGAACGAAGTTATATTTTGAAAAAATCATGTAGTACAGTGCGTTGAAAAATTAGTGGACCCCTCTAAACAAAAAATCCATTAACTGTAATGGTATATTACAACTTCTAGGCGGAAGTGGGAGTTGACGACACAAAACGATCGAAAACAATCGATATTACTGTCGAATCCACAACTTTCGGGGTCGCAGAAATGAATAGTGATACTTTCTAGGTCGTTTAAGTGCAAATTCAGTCCCCATTATCACTTCTGGAAGAATGTGAAAATAAACGAAAGGAATCGAAATTAGTGTCGAATCCATAGTTTTCGGTATCGTTAATCTGTTAAGTAACAAACAATCCGATTGAAGTTCAAGTTTAGGGAAGAACCGACATGTCAACCTGATGGTGAATTTAGAGAGGCAACGCCGAAGTCGTTCTTAGGTATATATTTATTTATTTATTTATTTATTTATAATAGTCCTCTACAGAGCCAAACTCCATTTACAGAGGAACATATGTATACACACATAATTACATATGAAATACATATATATCTATATACTGAAAGAAAAAAAATTAAAAAAAATACATGTAAACAAGGAAAAATACAAGTTAAATAATAAAAACAAATTAAAATATTAATAGTATAAATTTAAAAGAAAATGAAAAATATTAAAAAAATGAAAAATATAAAAAAAATGAATATGAAAAAAATGAATAATATGAAAAATAAAAAAAGTCTCCAGCATAGGTTCAAATCATAGAGGTAAGTTATAGAGATAACACTTCTTAATTATTTAATTAATCCATACATAATGTCTTTTCAAAATATTATTTTTGAGTATACGCAAATATACAGCGGTAGGATAAGAGAAGTCAAGATCCAAATCTGATGAAACCAGCTGATTGAAATTCTTACAAGCTCTAACTATGAATGAGTCCTGGTGAATTGTAATATGAGATCTCGTTATGTTAAATATTAAATTCTTACGCAATGGTCGTTTTGGTATATTGAAATTAATATATTGGAGCAAATTACAATTATCTGTTACTGAGTTTATTGTCTTGTACAAATATGTTTGCTGAATAAGGAAACGTCTACTGTAAAGAGAATGCATATCAAATTTAATTAAAAGAGAAGAATACGAGATCTTATTTTTAGTTGCTGATATATGATACAATTTGAAATAAAGATGTTTCAAAAATTTAAATTGGACTCGTTCTATGTTATTTGCTTGTAATTTGTGAATAGGATCCCAAAGAGCACAACAGTATTCCAACTTACTTCTAATCATCGCTATAAAGAGGTGTTTTAAAGCTTGGATATTATATAGGTCTCTTGTACTCCTTATTAAAAACCCTAGTGCCCTGTACGACTCTGCAATAATTTTATTTATGTGACATTTAAGTGTAAACTTATGATCTAGTAATACACCTAAGTCATTAACAGAATATACTCTTTTTAACTTTTCACTATTAATCTTATACTCAAAAGATGGACAATTAATTTTATTTGAAAACGTTATAACATTACATTTTTTTATGTTAAAATATAATTTGTTTCTGATACACCATTGCAGACAACTATTAATATCTCTTTGTAGTTCATGTCGATCATTATTCACTTTTATAGCTTTAAATATTTTCATGTCGTCGGCATATAATAAACAATTACTATATTTTACAGCATTTGGTAAATCATTAATGAATAAGGAAAATAGCAATGGGCCCAAATTTGAACCTTGTGGTATACCTGAATTAGCTACGTAAATAAAAGATTTTACAAAATTATAATTGACAAAATATGTTCTACCTCGCAAATAAGAGATCATAATATTTATCAAAGAGGTTGAAAACCCCATAGCCAGAAGCTTATTTATTAAAACCGTGTGATTTAATTTATCAAATGCTTTTTGAAAATCCGTATAAATTACATCAACGTAATATCCATCATTTATAGAACTTGCAATAAATTGAGAAAAAGAAGTTAAGTTGATCAAAGTTGAGCGTCCTGGGTAAAAACCATGCTGAAAAGGTGAAATATAGGATTTGACATGCGAGAAAATTCTGTTAAATAAAATTTGTTCGAAAATTTTTGAAGGAACTGAAATTAGGGCAATAGGTCTATAATTTTCAATATTATTAGAGTTTCTCGTTTTTAATATCGGTGTTATTTTACTCAGCTTCCATTTATCCGGAAAGGATTGAGTTTTCAAAATTAAATTGAATATCAAACATAGTGGAACTAATAATGGTTCAGCACAACCTTTAAATAAATATGTGGGAAGTTCATCTGGACCACTACTTCTGCTAGATTTTAATTGCTTTATTGATTGGTGAATTTCATTTTTAGAAATATGTGTTATTGCTAAACTATAGCTTATAACTGATTCATAATTTTCATTCAGAGTATATGTAGGTGGACTAGGATCATAAACACTGCCAAAATACTTAGCGAACCCATTTGCAATTTCTTGAGGTGAATTTAGTGAATCATCCCTGTATTGCATTACAGAAATATTAGATTTCCCTTTTCTTTTACTATTCAATAAATTCCAAATTTTTTTAGGGTCGTGTTTGATTATTTCTTCATAAGATTTAATGTAGTTATTATACGCAGTTTTTATCAATTTTTTCGAATGTCTACGAAATTCATTATATTGTTCGTCATGATAATTTGAAGTTTTTCTGCGTCTCCTATGATACTCTTTTCTTTTTAGAACATTAATTATTTCATTATCGAACCAAGGTGGAAATTTTCTTCTATTTCTATTGTTAAACTTGGGTACGTATGCTTCAATAATTTTATATACTGTATCATAGAAAATATCTAAAGCGTCATTTATATTCCTAACGTTTCTTAAGTTATTCCATGTTTGATTCTTTAAGTCTCTATAGATACCACAAAAATCTGCCTTACGATAATTATAATAAGAAGAGACGTC
This sequence comes from Thermobia domestica, assembly GCF_964235325.1. Taxonomy (NCBI): domain Eukaryota; kingdom Metazoa; phylum Arthropoda; class Insecta; order Zygentoma; family Lepismatidae; genus Thermobia; species Thermobia domestica. The sequence goes on from NC_137468.1 coordinate 140,649,562, forward strand.
ACATCTCTTTCGGGTATCCTTATAATTACATGGAATATTAAATACCAACGGAGGGTGATGTACATCAACTGATACCAGAGGTGAGGTACATAACTCGACTTTAATTACATCATCACGGCCGCATAAAACCAAATCAAGTGTTCTGTGATTAACATTTAAGACATTATTCACATTCGTTAACCCTAACAATGATATAAAGTTATTAATTTCTGTGATGAAAATATCATTTGCATTCCAATTTGTTGCAGTGCCGATAAGTGATGTTATGTTAAAGTCACCTATAATTAATAATTTATCACTATATTTGACAAATAAATACTCTATTTTTGAATACAACTCTCGATAAGTATCAATACTTGTACCAGGAGGTATATAAAGCACAATAACCATTATCCTAACAGCTCGTATTACAATTCGTGTACAAACAATTTGAATGCCATCGATACTAGTATTAATAGAATAACTATTATATTTGTCTTTAATGGCTAAGATTACACCTCCTCCTCTAGTCCCCAACCTATCCTGTCTATAGATTATATATCTGTTATCTAATATTTCATTGTCATAAACATTACTACATATATGTAATGTGTATGTGTGTGTGTGTGTATGTGTGTGTGTATATGTGTGTGTGTGTGTGTGTGTTCCAGCGTAAGTCTGCAACGCATGGAGAAATTCCAAAATTTCAATCAAACTTATGGAAATGAACTTACAAACTGAAAAAAAAAACTATATTAGTATGCAATCCATAGATTTTGAGGTCACTGTATTGAATAGTAGCGTTCTCAATGCCGTTTAAGCCAAAGTTCAACCCCATCGGCAGAGGAGAGAGTGGAAAGAGAGAAAAATGACAAAAATTTCTTACAGCAAATTAGTGTCGAATTCATAGTTTTCAGGATAGGAAAACGGCCGACCCGTTTGAAATGACTTTTGGAACACAGTACACACCTCAATTTGGGCTTTTACATCATATCAATTTGACTAAAGGAAGGTTTCAAAATTTATACCAAGGGTAGAGAATCTTGTGTATTTTATCATTACACTTTCATTGAAATACTTATTCTAAGGGGGGGGGATAGGAGTTCCAATATTTTCCATAAATCTAAATCTATTCTTTCTGTGTAAATAAGGGACATATCAGCTACGAAGGACGCTCAGAAAGCTTTGTACAATGAGCCATAACTCTTCTGTGATTAGCACTAGAACAATAAGATGTTTTTGTGCCTGACTTCTGTCCTTTGTGTTGAGGTTTCGAAACAATTTTGTTTTCCTATGTTTACAGATAGCCCACAATAGAGAAGGGAGTAGACAGCCTCACTCGCTAACAGTCAATCGCTGAATTCCCATATAAGACTGCCGATCATTCATCCACATCCATTTGACCTACGTATAATGATTATGGACAGAAGCAATATCCGAAGATGGGTACAAAGATTATACAGTAGTAATCACAGTTTGCTGGACCAACCACGGTCTTTCAGACCATCAACTGCAGTGAAAAATGTTGACAAAGACCACATTGATCAAATCATCAGGAATGACAGATGTGTCACCACAAGACAGCTTGTTAAAGAGACTGCATTATCTGTGGATAGTGTTCTAATATTAACACAGTTTTAGTCTAAAGACAAAGAGACCGATACTCCAAAATAAAGTCATCACACTGCACCAAGATAATGTGAGATCCCATTCTGCCAATCACACAGCACCAAGATAATGTGAGATCCCATTCTGCCAATCACACAGCACAGAATCAGAAATATAGAATGGGAAGTACCTCAAACCTCTTGTACTTCGGACCTGACCACGTTCATTTTTTTCTGTTTGGCCGTCTGAAGGCCCATCTTTGTGGTAAGCTGTTCGCTAGTTTGCTGGTTGCTAGTCGGGGTTTTACCAAAGTGCAATCACGTCATGAGAAGAATGGTGAATTTAATATGTTACAGTGGATGGAGGATACATTGAGTAACATGTGTGCGTACATAAAGGATACAAGTATATGACCGAAATTTCAAGGTCCTAGTACTATTAAAAAGGTTACGCCCATTGCAAAACTTTTTGAATGGTCTTTATATATTATATACAATTTGGTAGTATATATACTGTAGGGTTCATACTGTAAAGAAACTCCCTTACATGAATTTAAAAATTACACATGTATATTGAAATGTCACCTGTCAGGTATCAGGTTGTCATAGGATTCTGTCTATGAGAATCATCTATGTTAGATTTCAGATCTAAGCAATAATATGAACGTTATTAACTATCACTATAGCAAATACCTTAACAGCTTTCCTTCATATGTATCATACGTTGAATAATTAAAAGTTTCGTACGGTGGCTCCCCTTCTGGTATGATGGGTCATTAGTGCAATCCGAGTCCGTGTTAATACAAGATAGTCAATAGTATATTATGTCTGTAGATATTTCTCATGATTCTCCTATTGCTGCCTTTATTTACTTTAACAATTTTACCGTAACTCACTTATCTCCTCTTCGTTATAGAACGTAACCAGAGGGCTTTGAAATAGAAAATATCGTATAAAATCATACACTTGTTCCTTTGATATCCTTCAAAACATATACTGCAACCGATCTTGAGATAGTAAATTCATGTACTTTGAATACACATAAATAATAGTGTATACATCCTACACTTGAAAATTTTATTGAAAAACGCCATTTTGCTTTCCTTATTGATTGGAGGAGCATTATAAGGTAGGTGTAACATCACTAATGGGTTGTTAGATACATCTGGTCTGTTCAATAATAAATTAAATCCCAGAGGGAGTATTTGGTTGCAGTAATTAGAAGAGGATTTCCTCTGAAACCAATACGCGTTTTATTTCGAGTTTGATCTCCAGAAACCATTGGCCGACCAAACTATTGGTCTTTCCTTGTGTGGTTGAGTGGCAATCACAATCTGGCAGCCTTCCGCAGAATTAATTAATGGAATTAATTGTGTTGCCAAAGCTCTTGTGTTGAACTGGAATTCTGGATACTGTATATTAAAACTTTCCCTCCCGAAACTACGATTCGCAAGAGTTTTGCATATAGATGGTTATTTATTCTTGTAATTTACATGCACTTAGACGCAGTTATATCCAGAGGTTAGAACAGTGGCGGCTTCAGGATTTCAAACACGGTTGTAACTTTTTGGTCAATTCCCCTTACTAATTATGGCAATGTTACTTTATAGGCTTTCGTTCCTTCATTAGTTGAAGTTTGGCAAATAATAAACCTTTCAGAGATGTCAGTTATGATATGAAGGTTTAGTAATGTATGACTTTTAATTACTCAGAAACTTAACTGAGTTTAGACTTCACTCAGTGATTACAGTTTCCATAGAATGCAGTATTTCGATGAATATACCATTGCAGAAAACATTAATACAAAGTTGAATCAAAATTCTTCAAATATTCTGGTACATAACATACCTTCAAAGTATAGCCCTTCGTGTTGGATTGTTTGCAGCCACCTTTCTGAGAGTTCCTGGATTAAACATCGTTACTACCCTTGAGGCAATAAATCAATTTACTGCTGTTTTCACCTCTTATTCCGCGCTGTTTCAAATGTCCACACTTCCACCACACCAACACGTCGTGTAATGCGAGTGCTGCTCTTTGTGTAAATTGTGGCTAATGTAGTTATGGTGCGAAACACTGTACAGCGACCAAGCCCTTTAGTGTCAACTGCAAGGCCGCGCATTCTACTTGGTCTCGGAGTTGTCCGGCCTTTGAACGTGAGAAAGGTATCCGAGAGCTAAAGATTGTTGAGATGTTTTTGTGCCCTTTGTTACTGTTGCAGCTACCTCTTATAAATTTGTGGCAACTCACACGTCCGAGGTTTCCATCCAAACTAATCTTGTTCCCGACAAATATTCAGAATTTCAGACCTTCGACTAGGGAACACCCCAAGGCCCTAAGTGTTCCTGTTAGTGTTGCTCTTCGGCGAACTCTAGGTCTTCGCCGCTCACCTTATATGGTCGGCCTAAAATTTAGCCAGTATATTATACGCCAACTCAATGGTACGGTTCTTTCCCCGAGAAGAACTAAATCTCTAACTGTTCGTAATACACCTTAAGTTTCTTTGTTTCTTCACAACGTTTCACCTTTATGCTGCCAGGTACCTCTAGTTACTTTCATTGACGGTGGTGTGATATTATTGTTTTAAATGTACATACCCCAACTGAAGATAAGGATGACGATATAAAAGACAGTTTTTACGAAGCAGTGGAACAGATATTTTGACCAACTTCCGCGATACCATATGAAAATTCTATTAGGGGATTTCAATGCGAAGGTAGGACGAGAGGATATTTTCAAACCGATTATAGGGAACGAAAGTCTGCATAAGGAAAGTAATGACAACGGTGTTAGACTCGTGGACTCTGCAACATCCAAAAACCTAATCGTGAAGAGTACAAAATTCCCACATCGCGACGGTCATAAATACACTTGGACATCACCAGACGGAAAAACACAATCAAATTGATCACGTTTTAGTAGATAGAAGAAGGCAATCTAGCATAATTGATGTCCGGTCGTTTAGATGGCTGATTGTGACACTGATCACTACCTGGTAGCAGCAATAATACGAGAGAGAGATTATCGTTGAATAAAGGAAATATTCCTTATCTGAAAACGGAGAGATTCAATTTAAAGAAATTAGAAGAAAGCCAGGTAAGAAAGGAATACCAGATTGAAGTTTCGAATAGATTCTCTGTTTTAGAAGACTGAGTGCACTAGAGTTGAGGATACCTGGATCGAAATTAGATATAGCATTAAAATTTCAGCAAAAGAAAAATTGGGACACGCGGAAATAAGTAGCAACAAATCATGGTTTGACCAGGAATGCATTAAACTAACAGAGAAGAGAAAACAGGCAAAATTACGGTGGCTACAAAATCCGAATGAAATAACTACACAAAATTTCGCAGATATCAGGCGGGAAACTTCCAAAACTTTTAGAACAAAGAAACGCGATTTTTTGAAAGCTAAAATTAAGGAACTTGAAGATAAGAGTAAAAATAAAAACATCTCGGACATATATAAGGGTATCAGCGAATTTAAGAAAGGCTATCAACCTCGTGCTTATATTTTAAAGAAATCTGACAGTACAGTTCTCCCTGATACGGATAGCATCTTAAATAGCATCTTCTTTGACGATTTGCTTAACACGCAACCAAAAACTAATGTGCGTGGACAAAGGGAGATACACACCGCAGAGCCGTATATTCCAGAACCCAACCGAATAGAAGTAGAAACCGCTATAAAGAACTTAAAGAAACACAAATCTCCGGGTGTAGATGAAATTCCGGCTGTGTTAATTTTAGCTGGAGACGAAAAATTCTGGAACAAGATACACAAACTCATTCTCCTTATCTGGAACAAGGAAGAATTGCCACAAGAGTGGAAAGAATCAATCATTGTTCCGATTCACAAGAAAGGCGATAAAACTGACTGTAATAATTATCGAAGCATTTCTCTTCTGTCAACATCCTATAAAATCCTCTTAAATATTCTATTAGCAAGATTGACCCCATACGCAGATGAAATTATTGGAGATTATCAGTGCGGATTTAGACGAAATCGATCAACTATCAACCAAATATTTACCATTTGCTAAATACTCGAAAAGAAGTAGGAATACAATACCCCGGTACATCAACTATTTATTGATTTTAGAAAGGCGTACGACTCGGTTAGGAGAGAAACATTATACAACGTTCTTACAAAGCTTGGAATACCGAGAAAGCTAATTAGATTAATTAAGATGTGTTTAAATGAATCCCAAAATAAAGTCCGGTTAGGAAAATTTTTGTCCACGAGCTTTCACGTCGAAAATGGCCTGAAACAAGGAGATGCGTTGTCGCCATTATTATTTAACTTTTTTCTGGAATATGCTATAAGAAAAATCAAAGATAACAACCAGAGCTTAGAGTTGAACGGTATTCACCAGGTTATGGCATATGCTGTTAGTGCTCTCAACGGGTCGGGTCGGGTCGGGTTGAAGACTGACCCGACCCGACCCGTGACCCGAATTGACTGACCCGACCCGATGACCCGACCCGACCCGACTGACCCGAACCGTGATCCGACCTGATTGACCCGACCCGACAACCCGACCCGAGCTGACCCGACTGACCCGACCCGATAACCCGACCCGATTGACCCGACCCGATAACCCGACCCGAGCTGACCCGATTGACCCGACCCGACAACCCGACCCGACAACCCGACCCGAGCTGACCCGATTGACCCGACCCGATAACCCGACCCGAATAACCCGACCCGACAACCCGACCCGACCTGACCCGACTGACCCGACCCGACAACCCGACCCGACCCGATAACCCGACCCGAGCTGACCCGACTGACCCGACCCGACAACCCGACCCGAGTTGACCTGACCCGACCCGACTCGTAACCCGACCCGAGCTGACCCGATCCGAGTCGGGTCGGGTCGGGTCACGGGTCGGGTCGGGTCAACCCGATCCGTTTGAGAGCACTATGGTCACAACACTGGGTGAACACCAAAATGCACTCCCATTGGGAATTGAACCCGGACCACGTGTACCGAAGTCTTACACGTTAACCACTAGCTAGATCAAGCGGGGATTTGTATATGCATCTTAATGAATATTTGGCACTTTTGAGGTTTGGTTATTTCTTTTTATAACTGATACCAATGTCCGACGTGGGAGAAATTTATTTTTATTTTATTTATTTATTTATTTATTTATTTTTATTTTATTTTTTTTTCTTTAGTTCTATGTGACGAATTTTTTCTTCAAGGTCAGTGTTCTCACCTGCTGGGACGGCAGGGCGTCTTCTCGGAAGGCAGTAGCAAGAGTCTCTTGGCGGAGACAAAAGGAAATCGTTTAACTACAATGATAAGGGTTGAGGAAACAGAGAACACCTGTGATTTTTTCCAACCCTTCAACTTTCATTCCAAAATAGGTTCTTATGATTCCTGGACCCGTACCACTTTGAATTTTCTTTCTCGGTAATTAAAACGTATTTTACAGTATATATAGTTGCACGTAAGAAGATACATAATATGAATTTAAAAATACAGGTTGATATTTAATTATAAAGTACTAATTTTATTTCATCACTTTCAGCCCAACAAATGAAATTCAAACAATTCGCTCCCTAGGTCTTGGTCATCAATACTGCGTCTTATTCTTTGTCTTGCAGTCAAGTCTTGGTCCTGCATTTCGTAGTCTTGGTGATCTTTCATGCTATACAAGAGCCAAGAATGCTCACCTCATCGGTACAAATGAAGACCAAGTGTGATTTTGATTATGGTATTTCATACTATACGGAAAGCTAGAAAATACGCTCATCGCTTCTTGGTGATCATCAAAACAAGGCCAAGAGCAAGATTACTATGCAATTCGTCTTGCATATCCAATCTTTATCTTGTTCTTGTATCGATATCCTTGGGCTTGGTGAAATAAAATGAAATATTCACTTTAAGCAGGGGTGTAGCCAGCAGGTTCGTGTAGGAAGGGCCCGTCGTTTTTGAGGGGGGGGGGCGGCTACAATGTACAAAGCAAAAAATGTGTTGCTGCTAGTGTTTTTCAGGCCTAAAAGAAAGGAAAATTTTGGTTTCCTTCTGGAAAACTAAAAACACTATTTTATCTTATTTATTATTATTATTATTATTATTATTATTATTATTATTATTATTATTATTATTATTATCCATAAATTATATTCAAGATAGTTTTTATTATGCTTAATCAAGAACTACTGCCCGGGACCAAACACTATACTTTTGTGCATAACTATAAAGATAACCAGAAAGTTCTGTCCCTTTTCGTGGAGGTCTGTGTTCAATTGGACCTCACACCGTGAGTTGAATGCGAGTGGAGATAAGGCGAACGTCAGTTGTTGGTGTGGGTATATCCAACATACTACCTGGTTGTGGCAATTCAGATACACAGTGAACTTGCGTAAAGACAGAGGGAACATGGGACATCCACAGAGCGTCATAAGAGCATGTATGCTGAACGAGTTCAAATGGAGGTCAAACGCCGCTGTAGCGGGACAGAAAATATGCCAAGCCTTTGTTGAGGGTGTCGTGACGACGCGGACAGTACAGCGATGGTTTAACCAGTTTAAGGACGATGACCAAACACCCGAAAACACCACATGCCAGAAGACCAACACATGTACGTACAAAGAGGAACTGGGACTACAATTCAGTGTGTGGAGAAACCATTCGGCAGCACATCCATCAAGTTGGGAAGCACTACAAGTTGGGTCTCACATGTTTTGACTCCGGGCCAGAAGGCAACGCGGCAGTCGCATGGGTTTATTTACTGTTTCGGAGCCATTTCTGGACAGGGCGTTGACATGTGATAAAAAAGTGGGTCCTATACGAAGCTCCACGGCGCCGTCATCATTGGTTAGCATTGGTTAGCAATCCCATGAAACGATTTCAAAACAGCCGAAACCAGCACTGTACCAGAAGAAGGTCCTTCTGTGTGTTTGGTGCATCGTGCATCGGGAACTGCTACCAGCTGGTCAGAGTATCAATGCAACTGTGTAGTGTCAGCAGTTGAGCTGTGCTCAACAAAAACTCAAAACTCTGGAGCCATCACTCCTGAATTGCAAATGGGTCCTCGTTTACGGGACAACGCTAAGTCCCACGTGGCTAGGATGACTCAGGACACCATTCTCCGCCTTGGATGGGAAACAATATTGCAACCACTATATTCCCCGGGTATTGCACCGTCCGATTATCACCTGTTCCATTCTTTGGACAATCACCTTAGAGGCCGCCAATTCAAATCCCTAGTAAAAGTCCAAAATGCACCTGATACCTTCTTCGTTTCACGGCCCACCAACTTCTACCGCGATGAATTCCATGGCCTTCCAGAACGTTTTCAGAAGGTCGTCGATGTTGATGGAGACTATTTTTGATCTTCCAGGTTAGGTGACGTATCAATGTTCGAATGTGGTGGGTGAAAAAGCAACAAAACTTTTCTTGGTTACCTTCATATTTAAATTTAAGACCTTGTATACAGAGCCTATGTACACGAGATTGATTTTCTTTAAATTTCACTTAATTTCTTTATAGTTTCCTGACAAAAATATTTATTTATTATTCGTGACTTAAAAAAAAAAAACAATTATTTTATTACACTGAGTAGAAATAAAAGAGAGCGAATGAAATCCAAACTGAATAAAAACATTGTTTCTCACCAAATTTTCCATTCTCTGTCTTTTAAAATACTTGTTAAAGCATATAAAAATATAATGTACTTACAAATCAGTTTAGTACCTTTGTTTTATGGCTGTATTTATAATACCTTGTTAAAATGTTTGTCTTTAAACTGTCAAATATAAATCGCAGAAAATTGTGTAATCTGCTGTCACAAAAATGTATCCTATTTTTCGATCGGTATGGAAAAACAATATTTCTCCATACTATTTTACCGTAAATTATTAATTGTCAATAACTTTGTTACTTTTAAATGAAGGAAGCGAGATAATTTTACTATGATGTTTTTAAAGCTGGTCATTTTAGGGAGCAGGAAACCATTTGGGGGGCCTGGACACGATGGTTCCCCCTTGGCTACACCCCTGAGTTTAAGGTCCCTCGATTCTGCTTCGAGGCTAAGGGATATGGTGACCATGAGAAATGAATGAAATGGTGGAATGAAGAAAGTGGGAGGAAACAGGAGAACCCAGAGAAAACCCACTACACGCCGTTTCTCCACCACAAAGCCTACTTAACACAAGCTGGGATCGAACCATGGACACCATGCACCAGAGATGAATTCTCTACCACTGAGCTACCGCGGCCCTGCTTGGGCTTGGTTGTCCATATCCAATCTTTCTTTTGGCCTTGCTTAAACAACTTCTAGTTTTGTTCTAAATCCAGACTCCATATTGGCGTAGATATTAATATTACAGTCGATTGGTAAAATCAATCTTCCACATTTAAAAATTAAAGTACACACAAGTACAAAAATAAGCATTTACCATAAAAACACTAGCTGCAAGTGTTCAAAATACATTTATGGCTTCTATAAAATCAATTGAAAATTGCTATTTTTAATTAGGCAGCTAGTGTAAAACAGCAGTTTTCGACTCCAGCCGAGTTTAAGCTCAACCTAAACTTAGTTGACCAAAGTGAACTGACCCGACTGACCCGACCCGACAACCCGACCCGATAACCCGACCCGAGCTGACCCGATTGACCCGACCCGACAACCCGACCCGAATAACCCGACCCGAATAACCCGACCCGACAACCCGACCCGAGCTGACCCGATTGACCCGACCCGACAACCCGACCCGACAACCCGACCCGAATAACCCGACCCGACAACCCGACCCGAGCTGACCCGACAACCCGACCCGAGTGATCCGACCCGATAACCCGACCCGAGCTGACCCGACTGACCCGACCCGACAACCCGACCCGAGTGACCCGACCCGATAACCCGACCCGAGCTGACCCGACAACCCGACCCGAGCTGACCTGACCCGACCCGACCCGTAACCCGACCCGTTTGAGAGCACTACTGATGATGTAAATTTAATAGGTGATGATAGGAGAACAATAGAAAGAAATGCAGAGATCTTATTAAACGCTTGCAGGGACATGGGTTTAGAAGTAAATGCAGAGAAAACTGAATACATGGAAGTGCGTCGGGACCGTAATACAGCAAATTATGGATGTGTTAAAATATTAAATAATACTTTTGATAAAGGTGATAGTTTCAAATATCTAGGATCAATATTAACAGAGGAAAATCATATTCACTAAGAAATTAAATGCCGACCAAAAGCAAGGAATTCGTGTTACTATTCGGTTCAAATCTCTTGTCGTCGCGAATTTTGTCGAGTAATCTGAAGCTTCAAATATACAAAACGATAATCATGCCTGTTGTTCTGTATGGTTGCGAAACATGGTCGCTTAGTCTGAGGGAAGAACATAAACTGAAAGTATTTCAGAACAAGATCCTGAGACGAATATTCGGACCCAAGATGAACGGGAATGGAGAATGGCGGAAACTTCATAACGAGGAACTACATAATTTATACGGTTTACCCAACATTGTTAGGGTCGTCAAGTCTAGGAGGCTTAGGTGGGCGGGTCAGGTAGCTAGAATGGAAGAAAGTAGAAACGCTTTCAAAGTCTTTTCTGGAAGACCAATCGGAAAACGACCATTAGGAAGACCTTGGCGCAGGTGGGAGGACAATATTAAGATGTATCTCGCGGAGATTGGAATACAGAGTAGAAACTGGATGCAGTTAGCTAAGGATTGAAGTCAGTGGAGAGCTTTTGTGAACGCGGCATTGAACCTCCGGGTTCCATAGCAGGGCCCTGCACGGGCCAGGCGCGCCCGGTTCGGCCCGGTGCCCGGCCCGGCCCGACCCGTTTCAAGTAATATCAAACTGGACCGGGCCCTAACCGGGCCGGGCACATTTCGGGCCTAGCCGGGCCGGCCCGGCTCGGCCCGATACTCTGAAAGACGGTTCGGAAACTAATGTTGTCAGCCTATTTGTTTTTTTAATGTCCTCCACTACCTCTATTTTTGCCGTGTTTGTACGGTCTTACTGTCAGCCTATGTTAACCGTAATGTGTTTGGGAAACTGACTCTTTATTCAAGACTTTGATGTGCTGGTAATACTACTACTATTACTACTTCTACTATTACTACTACGTCCATTGCTAATACTACTACAAGTGCTACGACTTCGCGTCAGAGTTGACATGTCTGGTGGTACCGAATTTACCTTCTAAGTACAGAATAAAATTGAGAAATGCTAGTTATTATGGCCGGTCTGCGTAGAATGTGAACCGATGCTTGATCTACGAGGGAGAATAGTGGCATCGAATGGTGTTACATGTTCATGTATTGTTTATACTATGATGAAGCAACAAGAACAAACATTACCAAAATTGTGTAAATTAACGCGTCAGTATCTCGTCATCCCTGCTTCTAGTGCGTCTACTGAAAGATTTTAGTACTCAGGAACGGAGAAATGCTCTAAAGCCTGAAACTGTTGAATCTGTTTCCGTGCTATTCGATGCGTACAAGGACATACAGTAAAGCGATGTTCATTTTGCACTATTGGTTTCTTAGGAAACCTTATATTTTCATTTTCTTAATATTAACTATCCCTTCTATTATATGTGATGTTAACAATAAGAGGCATTTTTGATAGCTGATATCTATACATTTTTCATTCAGGGGACTTTTGAGGTATTTTTTGATCAACAATGATATGTGTGGATTTTGTTTTGATTTACTGCCTCGCATTCCATCATATAGCTCTGTTATTTACTTGTTACGCACCGTTCCAGGAACACTTCATCGATCCTGGGGTCTGGGTGATTTATTTGATCATTGTTTTTTGTTATTATTATTGTAGCATCGAATTATAAAGAATACAGCAACATGTAATATGATTTGGAATCTGCCGTGCTAATTGAACATTACTACAAAATGCGCTAATCTTATGAACACGCCAGTTCATGGTTTCGGTCTCCGTGGTCTAATGGTAGCGGAACAAATTCTAATTAGTAGGTCAAGGACTTGACTTTCTCATATGTTCTTTAGGCAATTACGGCTCAAGACAAATGGATGATGATGGATGAATTGGTGGAATGAAGACAGTGGACGAAAACGTGCTAATCCAAAAACTCCCACGCTCACGATGTTTGTCCACCACAAAGCTCACATAACACGAGGAGGGATCGATCCGACGAAATCTAGCACCAGATGTGAATGCATTCTACTGGCCAGACTACGCAGACTGGCCATAATAACTAGTATTTCTTCAATTTTTTCTGTACTTAGATTGTAAAGTATGTACCACTAGACATGTCAACTCTGACGCTCGTAGCAGTTGTAGTAGAAGTAGTAGTAATAATAATAATAATAATAATAAATAATAATAATAATAATAATAATAATAATAATAATAATAACAGTAGCAGTAGTAGTAGTAATAAGAGTAGTAGAAGTACAGTACTTTACAGTCTTGAATAAAGAGTTAATTTCCCAGCAAACACACTACGATTAACACAGGCTGCCAGCATTAGTTTCCGATCCGTCTTTCACAGTGTTCGGGCCAAGTCGGGCCGGCCCGGCTCGGCCCGTTTCGGCCCGATTTGTGCCCGGCCCGGCTCGGCCCGAAATGTGCCCGGCCCGGTTAGAATCCGGCTCGAGATTCGGGCCGGGCCGTCTTCGGGCCTGGGTTTGCAGGGCTCTGTTCCATAGGCCATAGAGTGAGTGAGTGAGTTAGTTAGGATACAGTTTTTGTTGCATATGATATTAAACCAATTCTTGCGACACATGTCTTTAAAATATATCCACTATTTCCCTCATTTCATGGATAGTATTTCATATTATGCAGAAAATTTTTCTCTACAATTCTTCAAAACACAAGCATAATTTGTTTGAAATCGTTGAAGTGTTTAGAAGACTTTTGGTTCCGAACAAAAACCGAACACTCGATTTACTCTATTAATGTACTCTGAATACCACACCATCTTCTATTATAATGTTATATAAAAATGAAAGTGGTCTATTGTGTCATCGAATTACTGGGAAACGGTTGAACGAATTAAAGTGATTTTTTAATAACTATCATGCACGCACCACGAAATTTATCCCAAAAATACCGATACACTACCTCATGAGCCAGTCAAGTTAGAAAGCCGAAACTGGATATATAAATTTTTCATTATAAATAAGAACCATGTGTCAGCATTTTGGAAAAGTTTGGTTTTAAGGAGGCACTTTATATCTATATCTCTTGTGTGTATGTTCTAGAATAATTCCTGGGGCTATTTCCAAAATTTGGCGCACATATAACTTGCAATTTGGAAACAAATACTCTGGGAGTAAGATACTCCTATCACCCGTAGGTGAGAAAAGTAAAGTACACTAATATTGTAAAATTTTCTAACTTCTATTACTTTATACTATAAATTCGTAATATAATTATGCTTCCACTGTTTTAATGTGCACAGTATTATAACTTTAATAAATTCTATTTTTGTCACTCATTGTGTGTGGTAACAATATAATTTTGCATTAAGCTATCTTGAATTCAAGATTCACCTACGTTTTCTCTTGATCTTCCATATGTAAATTCGGTTCCCAGAGGTTATTAGGCGAAGCTTGTCAACTCAACATTTGATGTCTCCGCTTCATGTATTGGTCATTTTATGGTACGCACAAATTTAATTGTTAAACTGGACCTATAACAAATTTATATACAGTTGGCATAGGCATGCATTACCTTCTTTGTAGAAGAGAATGTTTGGATCAAACACCCAAGGTTATTCGGTCCATATTAAAGCAGTTAATTTACGCTTTTATATATATGAAAATTACAATAATTAAAGAACTAATTTTATTTTACGTGATAGGGAAAATTGGACGAGGAAATTAGTATAGTGATTAGTTCAACTTCCCTTGAGTCTAGCATGTAGGTTCTTAATCGATATTCAAATAATTTCGTCATTCAAATTATATTTCGAATTACTCGAACAATTTTTATTCGAATAGTCGGATAATAAGTATTCGAAACACCATTACGTATTCGAATTTCGAACTTTAAGAGTACTTTGAACCTCTAATTGATTTGTATATTAAGCAAATATTCCCAACAGAAATCGATACCAACTCCACGTGCACAGAAAGTACTACAGCTACACGACCACAAAGTACTTAGTATACTTTACATTTATAGAGTATCATTAAGATTAAAGAACGTGCTTAGCTTGATTTGTTAAACTTGAATTGCGATTGTGTTAAATCATTTAATGCAGAAGCTTCAATATAGTTTAGTGTTTTATAATGTTAAACCAACTATTAACTATAATGTTTAAATTTCCTGAACAATATTATATCCTATTATTATGCTATCTCTTTGCGGATTTTTTACATAACACGGAGGAGATTTTATTTATGTGATTCTAAAAGACAGAAAGCAGCAATGGAAAGCCACAATAGGCATCTGAGTACGCTGCTACAATTTTAATATATTCTATCGCATGCTTTCAGTTTGTTCTTCATTTACCCTGTTTTTCTTCTTTTTTCCCCTCTCTCTCTGAAAAAAAAAAAAACTTTCCATACAGGATTTTGTTAGAAAGAACAGGGTTTTCATAATAAATGGATTCAAGGGAGAAAAGTATAATCCTCCTTTGCACCGCCATTTATATTTCAGAGTCGTTCATCAACCGAATGCAACAAAAATCTTTCCCTTTACTTGCTCTTGCTCTCTCTCTCTCTCTCGAGGACGATATATTCCACTGCATTAAACATTGCTATTGTACACGAACAAAGAGTAAGTAGATAGCTCAATGTTTTCTAGTATGGAACTTCGTTTATTTTTGTGTTACGAGTATAATGAGCGAAAATTCTTCGAGATTCGTAAAAGCTTAGTTCATGTTTCGAATTGAACAGAGACTTGACAAACTTAAAGATAACCTTGAAAAATATTTACTTTGTATATAGAGGGCCGGCTCCACCAACTGTGCAACACGTGCATTTCCACGGGGTGGCAAGTTTCGAGAGGAGACAAAATATGTTATAACTATATTATTCAAAATAAATATGTCTTGTTGGAAACATGTTTCATGGTGATGGTAGTTAAATTCACTGAGCTGACCTATTTGAATACTACATTCATAAATCACGTTTAGGATGCATTAGTTTAAGGTCACGTAGACAGTGCTCAAGCAAATGATCAGACAAATCCCAGCATGAATTGCTGCATTGCTGTCAAATACAAAACCTCAATTCTCCAACAGCAGCGAACATCTGTTCTATTTAATTAGTTATCACTGTTTTGATATGAAAACTAGTCTTGTCTTTGTCACAAACAATTTCCTTATAATTGTAGGTAGAACCAAGTTTCCTTTTTTTTAAAAAAAAAGAAAAAACTTTTTAAGAGATGAAGGAAAATTAGGAAATAAAAGAGCCAGTTGCACTGAAATTGCGAACTGATATATTGAGATTAAATCTCGATATTAAATTCTATAAAAAGGATTACCGGTACCATCTTTCCTCTGCAGGTGTGTTTGCTTCATCTTTCCCTAACATTATTATTTAAAGGAAAAAAACAACGAGATTTGGGCCTTTCTGAGTGCAAATGCACTTTCCCCTTCTCTCTGTTGTCCATGATGAGAATACATACTTAAAATCGTGGCTTTTAAGATTTATTCTTTCTGGAGGAAGGGGGAGGTAAATTATGCTATTGTAAGGGGCGGAAAATTGCCTAGGAGTGGCCCTGCTTTTAATATAACTCTCACTTTTCTAACTGCACAAGTTACAACAACTCGAGTACACATCGTATTTGAAAAGAATATTTGGTTACAAAGAAAACTAAATATAAACCGTCTCTGTTGAAACGAATGCCGCACTATTTAACTGAATCTTTGTAATTTTTGTTAATATTGTATACAAGAAATGGAATTTGAATATTACAGGTAATTACACAACTTTTTTTTCGTTTTCGGTTTCTCTTATTACACTGATTAACATGACACTTGCATGTTCAACGGAGTTAACTTGGATATTTAGTAATGTTTCCTTGAAACTTTTTTTTGTCTCTGTGGCGTCAATACTGCCAAGTAGCAAACCGAAAAATCGAAGAAAGGATGAAAAAGAAAGGAGAGACAGAGCTTTCACTAATATTCATCTGTTTATTTTCCTTTCTACCAATTACAGATATGTTCATGTTATCTTATTATACCGAAAGCTTATTGAACAACTAGAGAGAGAACTTCTCTATACCTGTTCCAATAATATTCCAATAAGAGCTATAATTATTTAACGAAAGTATATGCTTTTACCCAAAAGAAGAGAAAAGAAAATGTAAAATGATTACTGCCTCTTACAAATTAGACGTGGGGCATCATTCGGCACCAGCCTTCGTAAAATTGAGGAACGTAACGCAATGCAAAAGGTGCAAAAATTAATTATAACTGCTATGCCTATTATCTCAAACCAAAGCGCAGAGTTTGTGATGCGTTTGCCAAACCGTTACAGAATGGGGAACATAGATCTCCGAAATTGGTCTGTTTTCACCTGCAAATCAAATTATCTCATAATAATATCCTCATATGAGTTGCGAACGTTGAATAGAAATTCGAGTACAGATAATGGATCAAAGTTCTCCACAAGCATTAAATCACAAACTCAAAGGCACTAAATAATTAGCGTTACCGACTTCAATATAAGATATTCTTCCAAGATGACATTATACCAATATAAACAGTCAGAACTCTTTGGGCATAGTTTGAAAAATATCAGGATGAACTTAATCGCCTCTCCTGGGCAGTCAGAAGCCAGACTACGATAGGTATATCACGAGTTTACTATAAACTTTCAAAAATAGCTTAAATTAGTTTTGTCACTCAAAAACTGGCTAGATTCGCCTCTCCTCCTGGCCGGACCAATTCTCCAACTTGAAACATAATTGAACATCGATATACACAGTTACCTTTAGAGCAGAGAGTCTAGTGCAGATTTCATCCACTAGACATTGGCGTAACAAGATATATTGTTGGAGCATATGGCTCTTACTTTAGAGAATAAAGATCATTTTAGCGAATCTAACAGTATCAGGGGCGCAAAGGTGTTCTAACGGGTTCTGCCCACCTGTAGTTATATCTATGCTTCCAGATTACATGCATCAAATAGAAGCTGTGTTAGTTACTAAAAGTGGTAAAATGCCATATTAAGTTTTATTTTATAATGGTATGTCGATTATTTTGATGACTACAGTAAACTGCCGATTCCGTGAAACTGGTTGGCGCGGCAACAACGCATAAGCGAATTCCGCGTAAAATCTACAAAATAGCTGGAAAAAAGTACACACATCAGCAAGAAAATGCTTTTTAACAACTTTTATTTATTACAGTAGGGGCCTACAATATGATTTAAGAAACATTAATTTTCTGTTGTTATAAATTTGTTCATTTTCCTTATTTAGAAAAAAAATCGATCAATTTTTTTCCTGGTAAAATACTTTTCTTGATTCGTGATTCAAGATTCTAAACAACATTCTGTTGAGAAAAGAAAGAAGCAGCAGCAACAAAAATCGGGAAAAAAGGAAAGAGGAAAGAAAAAGGAATGGAAAATTGCGGACAATTCACCAGCGGACAATCAAGATTTTGCTGTATCTGTATAAATATTCGGGGAAGACAAAGCAATATTAATTTCAGTAGGAAACTAAATAAATTAAAGAAATAGTTTTGTTGTCTTTCACCAAGTTTTGACGATTTTGCAGCTGATAGAAATATTTTTGGTTCCACTTCACTTAGCGTTTCTTCTCCCTTGATGTAAAGAATTACATTCTGAAATCATGCATCGATTATTCTTTTATACACTCTTTGCATACGGTATCATTATTACACGAGAAAGAAACGAAATGTAAAAAACAGAATGCATTGCATAGTGTACATTAAACAAACATCGTTTCTCCCTTTTTGCTAACTAAATACTAGTTTGATTATGGAAATAATACGTTTTATAGGAATTTGTGCAATTGTTTACCACTGCTGTTAAGAGTGGAATTGATGCAAAATGAAAGAGCAATTACTGTAGCTTCTTTTGTATATTTGACAATATACCTTCCCATTTTTGTCAGATATGATAACTTGTGTTGACTATTTTCCCTTGTGGAGGCGTCAGCTGGCGTTGATAACGTGTCACCATCTGACATCCAAACAATCATAATATACAATGTTATCTCACTCTTCCCTTGATTTTGCTCTCAGACTGACACACCTGCACACACTTTACTTAACGATGAAATCATTATCATCAACACACAGTTATATTTTTATTGGGAGCAGATACTGGCAAAAAAAAAAAAAAAAATCAACGAACTAGTGAAAAGAATACCCATTTCATTGGATACTTTTCAATTTTTCATAATATCAGCTTTAGCTATTTTCATCGTTAAGCTTCGTTCTCATTATGGTTAAACGGAATCAAAAGTAATAAAAAACATCCTGTTCAAATATAACTATGAATCATGCCAATTATATACAGGGCCGGTTCTACCATATTTGTAACACATGCATCTCCACGGGACGGCTAAAAACTAGTACGTAAAGTTAAATATATATAAAAATGTATTGTTGAAATTACTTTACATATTTGCAGTTCAAAGTTAATTCTTGACAAACACATTATAACTTTGTACGTTCTCACCGATCTACAACGCTTCTTATTAATTGCTAGCGGAATACCCGTTCTACGCACGGACAGAATACGTTTCAGTTTGGACATAAAGGGCTGGATTTGGATTTAAACGGCATTGGAACTGTCACTGTTCGTCTCAGCGACCCTAAAAACTACGGATTTGACACCAATACACGCCACATTTTATATTATATATATATATGGGGTATATTGGTGTCAAATACGTAGTTACAGGCAGTCTATAAAGTCTTACCCCAGGTAATTTGTTCGGAAAAATCAGATCTTCAATGCACACTTTTGACATTTTGCCCGACCGCCATTTTGCACAGGGTTCGTGTACGGACTCGGGACTGGTACCATCTTCTTTCTTTTAACAATACCTTTCCAACGATATACTACTTGACCATCATGCCATTTAAAAAATTTTGAGTTGGACCCCATCTGGGACACCCAGGGGATCCTGCAGCAAAACATTTTACCTCGATATGTTGTACTTTTGAAATGATAAGACATGTGTTGTTCGCTTTTGACATCTGATTCACTGTTTCGGTTTGCTAGAGGTGGCAACAGAATTTTCAATGCACACTGTGTTGACATTTTGACCGACCGCCATTTTGCACAAGTTTCGTGCAGGTATTCGGGACTGGTACCATCTTTTTTTTTTAAAAAAAAAAAACAATACCTTTCTAACGATATACTACTTGATCCCTCTTGTCGTTTGAAAATTTTGAGTTGGAAAGCATCTGGCACTTGCCAGGGAACCTTAGGGCAACACTTTTTCACTCAAATCGTGTGCCCTAAAAATAATGGGATATGCGTTCGCTGATTTTTCCATCTACCCAACTGTTTCCGAACAAATGACCCGGGGTCAGGCTTTATAGACGCCCTGTATGTATATATATATATATATATATATATATATATATATATATATATATATATATATATATATATATATATATATATATACACGGCCGGATTTAGGGGGAGTGCAAAGGTGCACGTGCACCCCCCACTTCGTTGTAAATATACACTACCTAAAGTGAGAATCTACCAGTGAGTTTTGCAAAATCAATAGCTTTAGTCAATTTTAATTTTCTGAAGGTTGAAGGAAAATAATTCATCAAAGAGCAGACACTTAGCATTTCCAGGACATTTCCTCATTCACACCACAGATGCCTAAAGGTATAAAGGTATTTAAAAAAAAAACTCAAATTTAATTCAAATGTACTTGCAGTTATTTGGTGCACCCCCTCTCAGATAATCCTGGATCCGGTCCTGTATGTCTCCTTCCTCAAGTTACGGGGCTGTATTTGGATTTAAACGGTATCGGAAGTGTTACTGTTCATCTCAGCCGACCCCGAAAATTACGGATTCGACACTAATGTCGATCATTTTCGACCATTTTTAAATATGTCCTCTCCCTCAAGTTGCAGGATTAAATTTGGATTTAAACGTCATCAGAGGTGTCACTGTTCATTTCAGCGACCTTGAAACTGTGGATTCGACACTAATATTGATTATTTTCGATTATTTTTAAAACTCTCCCCCTCCCTTTAGTTGCATCATTAAACTGAAATGATAAAAATCATTCTAGATCCGAACCTCATCTATGTTGAAAATTTCATCGAGATTGGTCGTGTGGTTCAAGAGTTAGTTAAGTCACAAAGGCAGTAATTTTCATTTTCGGTTATTTTTAAATATCTCCTCTCCCCTACGTTGCACAGTCATAGTGAAATTATAAAAGCAACCCCAGGGCCAAATCTCATCGATGTGGCAAATTTGATCGAGATCAGTCGCGTCGTTTAAGAGTTATTAAGCTATATATATTCCTCCCCTACGTTGTACCGTCAAAGTGAACTGATGGAAACCATGCAGGCCCGAACTACATTTATGTTGAATATTTGATTGAGATTGGTCGGGTGGTTCAAGAGGTAGCTTTCATTTATATATACACAATAGATTATTATTCAATGAACCTTATGTTTTCATTAATGCTACTTTAATTATGATAGGATAAGATACTTAAAATTGTAGTTTTTAAAATGTGCTCTTTCTAAGAAAGAGAAGCAGTAAATGATACTACTACATGGAGGGATAAATTGCCTGAGGCCTGCCCTGGCTATATGTTTAATTGATATCGTTGTTCATGTTTCCTATTTTAATTTTTATGTTTCTACTACTTTATTTTTCATACAGATATAACTTTTCAATCTTTCCACGCAATAGTGAGTTATTTGAAGTTTAATATTCAAATTTAGTATCGAGTCTATACGAGACATACAAGTGTGAGCCAAATAAATGACGTGTCTCTTTAATCTGACGGTTTTTTTTTTCTTTTTTGAAAATACCTCCATTTTCTTTATATGTCCGAAATTTTGGAATGTTTCCACACCAGGAAAGGTCAATAACAAATGTTTGTGTTCAATATTATTTTAAAATAAAAAAATCGAAGCAGAAAAACCTAAAATTTGTCCGAAACTACGAAAATTATCAATTCTGCTGAAAAGGGTAATTTTCTAGATCGAAAGAGAACTGAGATTTCTACGTCATTGGTAGTGAGAAAAATGTAGATTCATATCCACAAAGAAAACATTAACTGAAATGTTTCTAACATTTTTATATCCATGCAGATATAACAAATACAGATATAACATGCAAACTCCATATAAATAAAGAAAACAGTGGGAATTATCTATCAGAAGGGATGAAGTGGAACACGATCATGCTGAAATTCAAGTTTTGTAATAGAACAGATATACAATGTGAGAAATCAGTAGCGTGGTTGGTTAAAGAGCGAACGTAAAATCAATTCAAGAATGTGAATGAGGGCGGTTTGAGCCCCGTCCACAGAACTTTTGTTTACTATTGTAATTGTTTATTTTTTGTTTTCCGTATGTGAGAAATTATTAATTATTCTCATAATTATTTTCTGTACGCTCATTAGTGCTTAAAGAATGTTTCAAGTAATTTAGGGAATTGTATAATCAATTTTCACATTATTTATCATCTCGAAAATTATATGATTATCTCGTCTCATGGCATCACTATCTAATTAAGTGGACTCTAGAACATTCTCCTCTCTCTACTTGTTTCAACAGATTTTCCAATTAAATGTTTAATTTTCTCTATAAACATTTATTGAGGTGAAAGTTCTGTGATGTATTTATTAGAAGTGAGTGATACTTCGAGACGAGACAGTAGTAGGTATTTTATGCTATGTATTGTCTCGATAATGAGCAGAGACTTCGAGACGAGACAGGCATAAAATTTTAGAGACAAGACTGTGTTTGTATGGAACCGGACGAAACAGCTACAATGTCACCTCGTCTCGTCTCGTAGCAACATTATTAAGTTAGGTAAGTTTGTCCAGAGCAGTAGCTAGAGATTTCGGCGCCCGGGGCGAAGTAGAGTGGTACCCCCTCCACCTCACGAAGTTTCTTCTTTTTTTTTCCTTTTTTTAACATGTAAGAGAAGCACCTTTTGTTGTTATGCTAGGCTGAATTTTTATCAAGCTGCTTGGACAGACCATTGCAATAGCCAAAAGCGATCATTATGTATTCTTTAACAAATAAGAGCTGCTTTCAAGAGACGTTTTGTTAAACTTGACACATTTACGTTGATTGTATACAAATCCACTTGGAGAATAGTTATGAAAAGTTTCAACTATTTACAACGATTCATATTATCGATAAGAAATTAACTTTCAATAGATCAGGAACTATCTGCTTTTTAAAATGTTCGAAATGAGTGAAATTGTTAAGTTCCAGTAATAATTGTAAACTTCTGTAATTTTATTCTGCATGTGACCACACAAATAGCATTTTAATTTCGATTATTTTACGATAAAATATATTTTGTAAAATGCAAAGGAAATTCAGAAGGAGCCTTTTTGCGAATTTCTCAATATTGATTGATGGAAGTGATGAATATGTTTAATGTTTGTATATTTAAAATTCAAAATGTAGTTTGGCTACTACATATGTTTGAAGTTAGAGTAATTACTTAATTTCTTAATGAATAAAAGTTTCGAGTTTAAGGTTATTTATTATTAACGTATTAAAAACACACGAACACACACACACACACACACACACACACACACACACACACACACACACACACATTTATGCATGTAGATAGATAAAAATATCACATAACTAAACACGTATGCATAAAAACCCGTGGATGCAAGTAGTTGGTGCAGAAATGATCCCAATAAATTCCTTCAAATTGGAAGCATTTCATATATCAATGGAATAAAGAAAAACACTTTTAGTGATCAATCTTTGAAAAAGACGAAATTCGTTGGGTTAGTTTCCTACCCCTTAAGCCCCTATTCTACAACAGCTTCAAGTTCGAAAATGTTATTATTTCCCTTGTTTACCTTCATTTTCAATATTCCTGCGCAAAGAGCGGCTGCGTGTGTCTTTTCGCTCCTCTCATTTCCATACCTTCATTCTCATCATCGTGATTAATCCGATTGGGTAGAAAAGCATGATTAAGCCAACTCATCACCGTCAAAACGCCGAACACACATTTCAGAGTTTGATCTTTTCTGATTTTGAAAACGCTCCTGCGTACACTATAAGTCATTGGTCAACACCTCATTGTATAAGTCATTGTCACTCATAAGTCATTGTATACCACATCGTTATTAACAAATCATATATAACTTTTTCTGAGTAATAAGTAAAAGTTTGTTATGGCTCTTATTGAAAAGTTTCAAGTGCGAGCAGAGCTCAGAAGAAAATTTACAACAAATCTATTTCTTTGCACACCGACAATAGTGATTTAATAGGGCGCCAATACTTGTTCGCGGAGATGCCTCGTTTACTCATTTCCAACACTTTCCCTTTCTTCTCGCTCGTTCGGCGCCCTCTTGCTATCAGTGCCCGGGACAACGGCCCCACTCGCTCTCCGCAGCTAAGTCTCTGACTTTGTCTTAGGAAAACTTTAAATATCAGTAACCGTTGAAAACATTTGATTAAATGAATAAGTAGTGAATTCCTGACTCATATTGCATTTCGAGCACTTTGAATGTAGTTATTCACTAAAAATTACAGACATTTTGCTTTAATGTAGAAACGGTATTATTATTATTATTATTATTATTATTATTATTATTATTATTATTATTTGAATTCTATGACCGCAACAGGGAAAGATATGAAATTTAATACGTTTATATGATGAAATTAACAAATGTTTCTAATCTACAAACTGATGTTCCATATAGCGTAAAGAAAGTATTTTTTTTAACAGTAATTGCCTACAGTCTGCTTCAGTCGAATGCACTACAGATATTGGCATTAAGCAATGGATATTTTTGTTTCCAAAGATTCGTTTGTTTCAATACTGGCGTCATGAAACAGCCATGTGTTTCGCTTTGCCTACGTATTCTATCACCTCCGATACTTTAGTTGATTTTGCGTTTGTCAATGAATATTTCGTAAGTCGTAGAAAGCTGAGCCATTAGAAAGAGAACAAAAAATTCTACCTAGATGGGACTCGAACCTACGATTGTAAGCATTATGCCTTAAACCACTCTGCTATTCTGATCTCTTATTAACAGTTCACACAAACTGTGAATTATTGGACAGTTCTTTTGCCATGTCGTGCGAAATCATTTGAAAATACAAACAATTTACTTTCGTTGCTGTCAATACTCGGATTAAATGTGAAATGTATTCATACACAATGAACGGTTTACTAACTAGTTTTGTGTTTTAATTGATGCATCTTTCTTTTTTATTTTTATTTCCTCTTTTTCCAAATATATTTTTATTTATTTATTTGTTTATTTATTTATTTTCAATTTCAAACGTAAGCTTACCAAAGAGGATCCTAACATTTTATTTTTCTGCAGTAACTTCATCAGAGTAAAATAAAAACTATAGATAACATAAAGAACTAAAGATACGAGATCTTAGGTGGTATCGAACTCGCATATATCGAATTGATCCGCCATATTGGAAGAGGATAAAGAGGTGTTTTTCATGTAAGGCTCTATAGTAATTTATGTCTGTTTTATTGCTAATTGTCTGTGCTACTAGGAAAAATTGTACGACGAAAAGGAAATCAACGTTTTTTGCAACTTCATGATATGTCAAAAGTAAGTCATGTTTCTTCCTTCTTTTACTCTGTTACAATGAATAATATAATGTGGTTGTGTACTTGTAATAACACTCGGTGAATAGGCATATGCATTGTATTTACACTGTCAAAAGGCTCGTAAAGATTACTACCTAGAGAATTGTCAAACTATTATTGAGTTTGCTTATTTATTGAACTATGTTTATGGAGTTGTTGGAAATTTTGCCAAAATTATGTAACGTATAAGTGTTCTGTGACACCTTGACAAGGCAATTGTTTGGTTGTGGAGGGAGTAGGCCTACTTCGCCTACATTAAAAATTGCTAAAATAATCCTTACTCACTGTTAAAATGAACAAATATCTCTTATACAAGTCGCACGTTATTTATCGATATTTTCTACAAAAAAGTATATTTGTAAATGAGTTAACGTTCATAGTAGACAGTTCTACCAAATTAAAAATTTATATTAGGTATATAGTAAATAATTATTTTTGTTTTTGTGGTATTTGTTAGTTAAAAATCACACGCGCTACGATTTACTTTTAAAAATAATAATTTCCGATTTAGTGTCGTAAAGTGTAGAGCGGATAATGTAAAACGTTGTAGCATTTAGTATTGTTCAAAATCTACCGTAATTTATTGTGAAGTTCATTGTGGGTTATTGTGAAGTTTACACACTTTTCACATACAGCGTTGTCTATGGTTTCGTATTACAAATTAGAGAGTTCCCAACTGGGGGATTTTCACCATTATTTACACGTTGATTGAAACTTGCGGAATACGCCATCTTAGGAGAGGATATCTCGAATCAAACGATACAATCGAGATCACACTCGAATCAACACTGCGACATAGGGAAGGGCATCTCTAGTTGTTTATTTTATTTCAATGAGTAAAACATAAAGCGGGATGTCGATGTTTGAAGCTGGTCAACGCGCAAAATGACTAAAATTGAAGTATAGGTGCTTCGATGCGCCTAGCAAAACACTGAATTTCAAGTTGGATTCACATCATATATAGACTCTGTTAGCTATTGCTTACATCTTGAAGCTTAATACCTGTAACCAATGTATTAAGCTTTAATACTGTATATCAGGAGTGGCCAAAGCAGTGTTTCTCTAAAAAATTGGTCCGAGTGGCACACTTAGTATTCGGAGGAGCACATTTTATTTTCACACGGTACTAGTCTATTTTTTATTATATTACAGACGATTATTTTGGTCTCCTCCGGTGGGGCACTCTCAGAGCTCCCACCGGAATTTTTTCTGCAGGATTCCCCAAAAATATGTCTGGAAGAAACACTGGGCCAACGGGTGTCGATCGCCGTCCCTAGTTGAAAGACACATCATAAGAAGAAGCCTACATTTGTCTGTCATACTGTATGTATTGACCACTGTTTTATTTTATGACTCCCTCTAATGGGCTAGTGAATAGGTAAGTAGACCACCAGCGATTTCTGAAATGCACAAATAGCCCTCAAACCTAAACAGGTTGGTCACCCTTACAGTATATTAACTGTGACTACATGGAAACTACGTATGTATTATGTTGAGTATTAGTCATCAATACTGTGTAATTAGTGATATCATAGTAGTTGCTTGATTATATTTTCCTTGAAGCGCCATGTACTTGTTAAATATTGATTATTTTCTTTTTAACTGTTGGTGATTTTTTTAATTACTTTCCACCTTCTGCTTTTTATGTTTTGATGGCCAATATTACGACAAAGATTCATGGAGCGTGACAATGAAATTTCCACCAGAGCTCTGGGTGAAACAGAGATAGGTCAAATAAGAACAAACCGTTCAGGTTTCAATTAGTTGTACCTTATTATTAATATTATTTCGCTGTAATTTCAATTTGTATTTGCCCACGTCAATTTATCATTTTAGTTATGGATCCGGCATAAGCACTTCCCTTTAAGAAAAAACAGAATCATTCTGTACCATGTAAGATTCCATCTCTCTCTGTTGCGCATTCATGGAAAGGAGATATCGACCAAGCAAGCGAGGATGAGATATTTATAAAGCGCTCTCTCCATCATCCTCTCTTGTGTTCTTTTTCTTCGAGAGAGCATAGCAATCGAGACAGGGTTCAGTGGCATTGTGCCTAATAGAAACCTCATATTAGCAATGTAAACACACGCCAGAAGAGACATCCATCTCAATATTTTAACGGGATGGCGTTCTTTTATGTCTCGAACAAGAAAGAGAGATATGGTACACGAAGAGTGATAGACTGCTACATGATATTTTGAAAAGCTAAAAACAGTGGCTGCATTATTTGGTTTCCTTAAACAAATGCAGTCAGAGTTAGTTATGATGGTTACCATTTGTTTCGTACTCAAATAAATATTCGTCTGTCCAACATACCCTCCCACCACCATCAAACACAAAAGTTAAAAAAAAATGTAATGTCATGTTAGAACTACCATTAAATGTATTTGAATGGTCATAGTCCTGTAAAGTGCAGAATTTGAAAGGTTACAGGCATTTTACATTATTTTACGTTACGAATAGTAGGTTATATGTGACATCACTGGAAGATAAACAAGAATTACAAACTGCTAGTTAATAGTGTATTTTTTCTTACATAGAGTATACAAATCAGACTCCCAACCATGTTTACTTAGGATTACTCGTAGTGAACCCTCCCTATTTCACGCTCCCTTCCCGCATTCCCGCTCGTTGCTCTGACTTCAGATGCAGCATTCAATAAATCCTCAATAATAATAATAATAATAATAATAATAATAATAATAATAATAATAATAATAATAATAATAATAATAATAATAATAATAATTTAGTTGCAGGTAAACTGCTTATCATCGTAATACAGCAACTTTCTTTACCAGTTTTTTCTTAACGGAACTACAGTACTTACTCAATTGTTATTATGTGTTTGTACGGCATCTACTTAAATGTTTTTTTGTTGTAACTTTCGTAATATTTGTAACAAGCAGAATACCCATTTTTCGCACGAGGAGAAAACATTTCATTTTGGACATAAAGGAGTGAATCTGTATTTAAACGCCATTGGAAGTGTCACTGTTTGTCTCAGTGACCCCGAAAACCATGGATTGGATATTAATATCGGTCATTTTCGATCATTTTTACATGTCTACCTTCTCCTCCCCTAAGTTGCACCGTCAAAGTGAAATTATAAAAAAAAAAAAAAAAAAAAAAACATCCCAGACCTAAACTTCATCTGTGTTGAAAATTTGATTAAGATCGGCCAGGTAGTTCAAGTGTTATTAAGTCACAAACATAGTAACTTTCATTTATATATAGATATAGATTAAGAATGTAGTTTATTTCTATCAGTAGCTGGCGGCTCCTTGCTTGCTTTTCACACTCCTCAGATTGTAAACCTCTGAAATGAACAATCTGTTTTTAGCAGAAATAAAACTAAAATTTATTATTGGCAAAGAACGCAATAATTTTTTAGCGCAATACAAATAGTTTTTCTTCTAGATTTTCTCGTATAAAATAAGCACTTGAATTTACCCTCAAGCATCTCATTTTGTTTAGATCGATATAATCTATCGATTGATGTGTGTGTCATCTTTGTACACCTTAAATTAAACAAAATTTAACTTTAAGAGTTAATTATAGTAGTGAACTAAATTTCATTAACCATATGGTGTACTGTTGACATGTTAATGTTATAATGAAAATTATAAAAAAAAATACCTCAGTATCAGTTTCATCTGTATAGATGAGGTACTTACCATATACTGTAAGTACACAATAGCTACTCAATTTCTAATTTTTTGAAAAGTTGTTAATACCAATTTTCTCGAATACTGCGCATAAGAATTTACATTCATCTATATCATTTGATTCAGCTTAATTAGATCTGCTGATTAATATATGTCTCGTCTTTGGTCATTGTTTCGTCAGTGGTGCTATTTTAATTTTTTAACAACCGGTTCTACATATCAGCGTTTCTTGCAATTTAAATTTTGTGTAGTAAATTGCGATACAAATTTCAATTTGCATCGCAATTTTTAAATTTTGTATCGTTTTTTCTGTACTATAATAAGCAATTATATATATATATATATATATATATATATATATATATAGAGAGAGAGAGAGAGAGAGAGAGAGAGAGAGAGAGAGAGAGAGAGAGAGAGAGAGAGAGAGAGAGAGAGAGAGTTCATATGGCTGGGATGTTTTTTGAGTTAGGTTCATGGCGTCCTGCGAGGAGAAATTTTGTAAATACAGTACTATATGTTGGATTTTACAAGGGGCGTAAATAGGCATCCGGTATTTATCAGTACTTCAAATGAAAAGTAAAAAGAAGAGAAAGAAAAAGACGTGTGTATTTATCTATATTTTCGGCCTAGAAGAATATTGCTACTGTTTCAAAATGAAAAATGAAATCTTTGAGTTTTACATCCCACAGTTATACCGGCTAGGGTAAAGGAGATGGTGATGATGAGAAATGAATGAAGAAAGTGGGAGGAAACGGGAGAACCCCGAGGAAATCCACGCACACGTTGTTTGTCTACCACAAAGTTCATATGGAGCGAGCTCAGATCGAACCAGGAACCCCATGCCTCAGAGTGAACGCTCTACCATTGAGCTACCGCGCCCCCCGTTACTGTGTCAGTGATCTAGAGTACGCACTTCTGCGTTTTACTAACTATAGGTCTATCCAAGTCTCATTCATGCTGCACCCCATATATTGGCTAGGTCCACTAGCGCAAATCCCGGGGAATGAGGGGGACATGTCCCCTCCAATCTTAGAACTAGGGACTATCCCTCCAATAATCCGATTTGAAATGTGTTTTTCTGGGGGGGGGCAGAAATATGATTATTTCTGTCCGCTTGCTACAAAGAAAAGTGAGACGACATTGAATCCAGAATCCTCCAGACAACATTGAATCCTCCAGAATAAGAATCAAATCTGCGCGTCTTCCAATGTTGAAGACAATACTGCTTCCTTGATAGTCCACAGCATTGTTTATCAACTTCATAAATATCTTGATGTTGTTTACTAGGGACTGAGAAAGGTGGTGGTGTCCCGAGTTCTTCCACCTTGCAGTGAAATAGCCATAGATCACATCTTGTCCCTGCTTGTTTTTATCCACATCTATCCCTTGCAGATGAGAATCATCTACAACCTCAGTGTGGTAATAGTAGAGCTGCTGCCCACTACCATAATATATTTCTTAATCTGGAACCTACCCCTAAAGATCTGTCCGACATAAGAAGCCCTCTGATAGCGAAGCTATCTCCGGCATAGCTCTTGGGATCATTAGAGCACGCAAGCCTCCCACCACGGCAAGGTAGAGAAAAGCTTTTGACGACGTGAATTGGAATATCATGTTCAAAGTGCTGAAAAATCAGAAGGTGGACTACAGAGAAAAAAAAATATGCCAACTTTAAGGAACCAAATAGCTATTATAGGAAGAAAACAGAAGGAAGCAAGAATAAATAAAGGAGTAATGCAAGGATATGGACTTTCACCGCTCCCATTTAGAGTCAATATATAAAAGGCTATGAAAGAATTCTTTGATAAAAATGAGAAAAGCGTAAAAGTAAATGGCTAGATAGGTTTGTTGATGACAGTACTGATAGCAGAGAGCGAAAAGGACTTGCAGGAAGCACTTTCCAACTTGAACGACCAACTTGAAAAACATGCAAAATGAAGATAAGAAGAAAACCAAAGTGATAAAGTGCACAAGAGCAGGACAGAAAGGTAAACGTATGGCTAGATGGAGAGAAAATCGAAGACGTTAAGACTTTCCTCCATTTAGGAAGTCTAATATCCTCGAACGGAAGAAGTGAAAAGGACGTAAGTTCCAAAATAGTGCAAGCTAAACAAGCATTTAATAGAAAAAGAGGACTACTAACAGCAAGAAATGTTTCGTTGGAGGTTTGGAAACGATTTAATAAGACCCTGGTATTGACCGTGGCGTTTTACGGATCAGAGACGTGGACATTAAGAAAAGCTGAAATATCCAAGCTAGAAGCATTTGAAATGTGGTGTTGGCGCAGAATACTGCGCATATTATGGACCGAAAGGAAAAGGAATGAAGACGTACTAAAGAAAGCTAATGAAGGACGACAGATTATGAAGATAATAGGAAAAAGAAGACACAGCATCCTTGGCTTGGCCACCTTATTCGGCTCTCCGATTGGATAACCGTGGTGATAGAAGGAAAGGTAGAAGGAAAACCAGGGCGAGGATGACCAAGGATAATATATCTAGGTGCAGTTACGAAGAAGACGCCTTATCAAAGTATAAAACAGCTCTCCCAAGCGAGAGAAAAGTTTTAATATTTAAATGTTGCCCACCAACCTATGGTTGAGGTGAACAAGAAGAAATATTTTGAGCACCGCTTAAAAAATATTTTAAAGGGGGAACGGTTTTACCATCTCCCTTCCTCCCCCCCAATTTTGAAGACAGATTTGCGCCGCTGGATAGGTCAGTATAGTTTGAACTTGTTTTCTCCGCTGCCAATGTGCCTTTTCTTCAAACGACATTTTTCTGTCACACTCGGAAACAAGGATAAGATGACCCGAAAGCTAAGGAAGTCTGGAGGATGACCCACTAGCAATAAACCGACAAAGGGAAGGAAAGACAGAGTGGAAAACTATTTTGTAACAAAAAGTCGAGGCATTTTTTCTCGCAGCAACCGACCCTTCAAACAAAAGTTTCTTGAAATAATAGTAATATTTTTTCAGCTTTCTCCTTATTTTGGCTTCTGTGGTAATAATGAAAGATGCAAAGATGCATCGAACTTTGCGATATATTTTTCAATCTGTTTCCCATTTCTGTTTTTGCATCGCAAATTGCGATGCGATACCGCTTTAAAAAAGTGCTGATATATATATATATATATATATATATATATATATATATATATATATATATATATATATATATATATATATATATATATATATATATAGAGAGAGAGAGAGAGAGAGAGAGAGAGAGAGAGAGGGAGAGAAAGAAAGAGTAGATTGATAGAAATAACTCTTAGAAAACAAATGAAACAAGGTAGTCAAAAACAAATTTTTTACTGGGTATCAAGTGACAAGTAGAGACCTACACAGCATCCTAATACAAGGTGATGTTACGAAATTAAGTAGCAGTGCAAATGTCTTGGAAACGAATTATCCAAGATAGATGCTTCTAAAAAAAATATTGGAAACACCTTAATGTAGCAATGGATTAACAAGTATTGATAATGGTATATACCAGTTTCAAATATAAATAACCCTCACTACTACACTCATGATATTCCAGTTCTCATTCTTGATATCTAACCATTTGAGATTAAGAAATAAACGCTTATATCTTGTTCTGAGAGATCATATGTTTAACCCTTTAGTTGTAAGAATTTCTAAAAACAAAGATACTTAAGCTAAAATTTACTGTTCCTTTGTATGACTGGGTAAAATTTACTGGTATGTCTAGGTATAACAAACGGTTCTGCGAACTGGAAATATTTTAACAACTGGTTGTAGCGAACCGGCGAACCACTGTGTTTCTTTATGTGATAATAATTATGTAGAATTTTACAGAAATATAAATTGGAGATAAAATGAGATGATCCAAATGAAATTAACAACATTCAATGAAAAATTAAATGAAATATCAATTTTACGTCCCACAATTCTTCCGTTTAGGCTAAAACAGAGGGGTGGTTGATGAAAGCGAATGATTATGGAACCATTGCAGGGATGAGAATATGGAAGGAACAGGAGACCATCAAGAAAACCAACGAATACAATGTTTTCCCTAAGTGTATGAGTGAGGAAAACTACGTAACGCTGAACTCGACGTGTATTTACAACATGAGTCATAAATCTTGCAATATTTCCACAATCCAAACAATAAGCGCGTATATACGCCGTGATGGAACGTAAGTACAAGATGAAACCAGCATAACAGGTAGTGTGGCAAGAGGTCATTTTAACACAGAGGTCACCATTCTGTCATTATCTTCACTCAGTTTTTAGTTGAAGTGACAATGAGTGTTCAACAACGTGTAATATGTGGACTATCACTGTAGGAGTTCAAGCTCTGACAACGCTACGGCAGCAATCCAAAACTTTTGGCATGCGAAAGGGGAAGGTGTAGTGAACAACATGACAGCAATTCACTAGTTGCAGAAATTTCAGGCAATTTCTAAAAATGTGGAAGATTAGCTAAGGTTCGGCTGCCGCAGAGTACAGATTTTGAGGTCATATGACACACCATTGAGGAAAATACATCAACCAACTTACGACGATTGTCAAACCAACTCGGTATGTGCCAGTCGACTGTAGCCAATTATCTTCACGAATTAGGGGAAACCACCAGGAGCTGCCGCATTGCACCACATGGGTTGGCCCCAGCTCAGTTCCAGAGAAAAAGTGGAAGTGTTCTGACAACTGCTGCAAAATCTCCATGATAATCTAGCAGCTAGGAGAGTCCTGTTGGAAGTTTGAGAGTCAGAAGGTAGGTTTGTTTTACCGAGTTCTACTATCGTTAGTGTTTAAAAAAATGGTCACATGTTCTGAATCATTATCATTGTCATTGTTGTGCAATAGCCGCCATCTTGAATAGTCCTTTTGTATTCCCTACATTTTTCTTAAATACATCTAGTTCAAGCTGTAATTGTCGTAAAGTTATCAATTATACCTCATTCGATTTGCAATAGTATAAGCTTCTAGTTGACGTTATTCACGTCAGTAGTATAAACAAGAGGGAAGTAAAAGAGGGAAATTATTCAAAAGTTTCCCCTCTTACCGACTTTTTGTCATTGTTATATGGCAATGATGTTTCTAGGAGAGAAAAAAATTGCGTACATTTTCTGTAACGTGATAAATATATACTGAAAGTTTTGACTTGATTGATTACTCCTCTCCACTAGCAGAGGAGTAATAAAATATTATATATTTTATGATTTTGGTTGCTCTAACAATCTTTGGATTTAATGGGGGTACTTTTGTCACATAGAAAGACCTCCAGCTCAGACTTAACTGCCGCAGAGATATGATACAAATAATGTCTCGTTTTATAATTCGTTTCATTGGATATAATATATGGTGTGAACTAATGTGACATATGTGCTATTGTAATTTATAAGAAGGAAGTATAAGAGAAATAAATATAAAATTCACACGAAATATTTTCCTGGATATTTTCCCTTAATGTTGTGGTAACACAAAGATATGAGTGGAACTACATGCCACTTTGATCTTAGAAATTCACTAAACATTAATACCCAATATTTGATTCACAAATGAAGGCTTAAATGAAAAAAGATCGTTAATATTTCATATTTTATAACTAAGAAATGTGATATCAAGTGGTATTTTCAAACAACAACTTGTTTTTCTTCTTACATAACAGTGCACAAATGTCTGATAAACTGACATTTTCATCCCACATTTACACATATATTCTGCACTTTACATTTACAGAATGGACAGTACAGTATTTGTTTCACTCTGCAAGGACAAACATTAACTTTTGCACATGCAAAGAGAGACAAATTCAGGTCGTCTCAAATATTCGGTCGTTATTATTGGCTTCCCGCTTATTATTGGCGATATCCCGCTTCTTCTGTGTAACCACGCTCTAGTGGATTCAGTGGTTCGGTTTGATTCAGCAGTCATCCATATGTAGCACTGAAGATATGCATGCTATATGTGAAAGACTATCGTTGATGATGGTGGACATAGTTCAGAAAAGTTGATAGCTTTTGCTTTGTGGCATTGTTCAAATCGTATCGTATCACAGTTTGTTTTTGATGAACCAAGTACTTTCGCAATAAAAAGCTCGTTCCTTTATCAAAGGGAGCAACCCCAAAATTGCTGAACGGTGTATCTGGCACCATTGCTGTTTTAAGTGCCATAAGTTTTTTTCCCAACCTTACTGGTATCACAACCAGTTAGACTGTAAACAGAAGGAAGCACACATAAAAAAGTGTCGTCCATGTTCTGCGTCATTATGTGAAGTGGTATGTACCTCATAGATGGTCGTGTATCTGACAATCCAGTTGTTTCAGGCAACATTTTTGATAACTCTTTTTGAAATGGTATAGTGTGGAAATCGTAGCATCAGTATCTACTGAGGTAATCATAACTCTTTCAATGGAATCAGTCTCGACCATGTGTTAGATGTGTCTCATGATTCTATTATCAGCTTCATCACATTCACAGTAAAGATCTGGTACCAAACTAACATATCCTTCGTTAATTCCGACATAGCTTTGGGTTATGTTTGTGAATTCCTCTGAAATACAAATATTTTGCAGAATTTCCTTGATCAACAATCCACTCGTGAAGAGTTCTTGCAAACGTGCTTTGTTCTGGCTTGAACCCGAAAAAATATCCATGTTGACAGGAAGAGGTGCATTTGGTTTACTAGGAATTACATCAATAGGATCAACATCTTTTGTCGCCTCAGCCGCTCCCAGTTTTTGATACCTTTATCTTGATACAAATCAAACACGATGCCATGCGCAAACAACCTTCGGAGAGTTTTAAAAATATCTTCCACAAGTAGCCAAAGTAATCTTAAGAACGTCTTACACATAACCGTTTGATATAGACTTTTCGCGCGTACACCATAAAGTCAATCACCGTTGCTACTCTCATTTCCTGTGTTGGTAGATGAGTAACTATATCATTCTTATTTAAAAAGTGTTTTTCAAGTTTTTTGCTGAGTTGTGCTTTATCTGTTTTCTTTAAGAACACATCATCTGTTAGATAATACGATGTAGATGTAAGCTCGTAGTTTAGTAGTGTCTCAATATCGAAATTTCTTGAACATGCTATTTCCGAATAGCATTATTTGTTTCTTGGAGCGCCGTCTCAGTTGCAGATACGTCTTTCTTTGCCTTTGGAAATTGTTTATGTATGGGATCTAGAATACCTTTGAATCTCTCAGTCAGCCTTTCTTAAACGAAGTTTTTGTAGCTAGTATCTCTTTTCTCTTGTATACAGAGTAAGTACTCAGCTATTACTTGATCAATTTTTGTTCCAGTTATAATGTTAGAAATTCCACAACTATCAACTTTCTAGAAGGGATTTCCTCTCTCAAACACAAGAGTTCACATATCTAAAATATTCTACTGCTCTTGAATTGTTGAAGACTTCGAAAACTCGCGATGAAGAGCATATTCATCGTCTTCATTAGGACCACAAAACTGTTTCAAAAAGTGTGTTATGTTTTCTTTCCCATGTTTGACGAGATCGTGTTTTGTCAAGGCTTCTTTTCCTCCGGTTACTCTGATTATACTTCCATATCCCTTGGCTGGCTTATTGTAGTGTTGCTCTAGTGCTTGATCCAATGAAACGCTGCTAAATCTATTGTTAGTATGTTGAACTGTGAAATGACCGTTCTTAAACTCCTTACAGGTCAGAGAATGTTCTTGTTCTAGTTTTAAGCAATCGTGGTAATATAGAGTACACCACTGTGCGTAATTTGTTGTCAAATGAGAAGAAAAATGGCAAACACTCTCTTAGGTTGCAAACATGCAAGTCCCAGTTATTATTTCTGTCCGTTTGAATTAAATTTCGGAGAAGAGAAACCAGTGTGGATACAAACTGATCCCAATACGAAAAATTCCACTTCTTTGTGCTTCATTTTCTCTAAATTCCATTTTGACGGCACTCAGGTTTTTGATAACACATTTAGTTTCTTCAGGTAAACTTTGTTCTTCATACACTGATAACTATATGCGTTTAACTATTGAGAACAATTCAGAATACTTAGTTACATTAATCTGTTCCATGAACGCCTTCCACTCCAGTGTTTCTATTACTTCACAAAGCATTTCTATTGTTCTAACTCCCCTGCTATAGGTGTTTCTTTTCAAAGCGCTTTCAGCAGTGGTAAACCCATGGTTTCAGTCTGTACAAGAATTTCCAAAGCTCCACTGCCCTTGAGGTATAGCTAAATACATGCACGCACGAATTTCTGAAGATGAAATCCTCCAAGGCCAAGAAATGTGTTGTAAAATTTTAAGGGTTGAAGAAGCTGGATTTCTTTAACTATATGATATATACTCATTTGTCACACCACAGTTAACTCTCTTCAACATTTAACTGATACAAAATATCTTGGAAATTACACACTGTTGTATAAATAGAGTCATACTGAGATGCAGGATAGGATAGAATTGGAGTATATCCCATAGTGGTTCTGTGAGATAGATGTTCGGGCAGTGCAGTCATAAAAACGTTTGTGGAGGGAATTTCAACTTCCTGAGGGAAATCGGCTTCAGGTGCGTTGGATTTTTTTTAAAAAAAGAAATCTTGAAATAAACCATATGAGATCCAAAATTCTGCCTGGCTGTTTTATTTCATTTGCTATATTTAGGTCACTACGAGTAACGTAAGTACTGAAGATGCTGCGCCTTATTTTGGCTTTTAGTACAATAATTTTTGGATTTCTATATTTTTAGTGAGAGTTCGTGAAGTGACATCATCAATGCCACACGTTCCCAGGTATCTCTCTGGATTATCACGCTGTTCTAACGAGACATTAAGTTTATAATTCAGAAGATGATCTTGAAACAAGACAAGTACTGTGTCATGTGTTAAATGCATTTTTCTCTGTCGAATTTGTCCATAGCACCACTTTTGATCATAATCAAGACTCCAACAGTGCTGCCAAAACCCACGCATCAAGAAATTTCCTCTTGTATTTACTGTGCTAAAGGAAAAAAATAAACTTTTAAACGTTTCTTCCACATTTTTAACTCCTTCCCATACGTATGCTAAAGGGAAAAAATAAACTTTTAAACGTTTCTTCCACATTCTTCACTCCTTCCCATACGTATGCTAAAGGGAAAAAATTAAACTTTTAAACGTTTCTTCCACATTTTTCACTCCTTCCTATACGTACTACTGGCAAGCCACCAAAAAGCCTATATCATTAAAGGTAGATCGAGATATTATTCATATCTCTGCGGCAGTTAAGTCTAAGCAGGAGGTCTTTCTATGTGACAAAAATACTCCCATTAAATCCAAAGATTGTTAGAATCAAAATCATAAAATATAAAATATTTTATTACTCCTCTGCTAATGGAGAGAAGTAATCAATCAAGACAAAACTTTCAGTATATATTTATCACGTTTCAGAAAATGTACGTAATTTTTCTTTCTCGCCTAGAACCATCGTTGTCATATAACAATGACAAAAAGTCGGTAAAAGGGAAACTTTTGAGGGAAATTTCCATAATTTCCCTCTTTTACTTCCCTCTTGTGTGTACTACTAACAAGTGAATAACGTCAGCTAGAAGCTTATACTATTGCAAATCGAATGAGATATAATTGATAACTTTGCGACAATTACAGTTTGAGCTAAATGTATTTAAGAAAAATGTAGGGAATACAAAAGGACTACTCAAGATGGCGGCTATTGCACAATAATGACAATGATTCAGAACATGTGACCATTTTTTTAAAACACTAACGATTGTAGAACTCGGTAAAACAAGCAAACCCTCTGGTTCTCAAACTTCCAACAGAACTCTCCTAGCTGCTAGATTAATGATGTGCTTCTTCTGAAACGGGTTGTCACATGTGATGAAAACTGGATGTTTCTTTATAATTCGAATGTGCAAAAACTGTGGTCGAGCAAAGATCAAATTTCAGAACAATCTTATCTTAAGGTTTCATTTAAAATAAGAGCGTATTTGAAAGTTTTTAGATGTGTAATTTGGAAGGACGAAAAAGGAGTGGAAGTTGATCACTAAGATGCCCACACAACGAGTTCGAATTTCTTGCGAGAATTTGAAAAAATGAAATGAAATTTTTGTTTTTACGTCCCACGGTTATGCCGGTCAGGCTAAAGGAGACGGTGATGATGAGTAATGAATGAAATGGTGGAATGAAAAAAGTGGGAGGAAATGGGAGAACCCCGAGAAAACCCACGCACACGGTGTTTGTCCACCACAAAGTTCACTTGGCGGGGGCTGGGATTAAACCTGGGACCCCAAACACCAGAGGTGAACGCTGTACCACTGAGCCACAATTGAGTTCAGACAAATTGTATTTGACAATTGAATTTGAGTTCAGACAAATGGTATGTGAAAGATGCAGAAGGAAGGATGCAATATATTGCCCACAGTAGCACGTGAGGTTGTTTGCTAGTATACAATATTGGATAAATACTGTAACGTAATCGTTTTTTTGCTCTCATAAACTTCATTCTTGCTCTTCTACATAGTGGCTGGGCATGAACTCTGGCCATTATCCTGTCATAATTTGTAAAGGTATTGAGCTACTAACCATAGGGAAGGCCTATACCAGTGGTTCCCAACCTGAAGCACGCGTAAGGGTTCGAACAAGGGGTACACAAGCTACTAACAGAAATGAACTACATTCGAAATTACAAATATTAAGAATATTCTAACAAAGAGGCATTAAATTAAGTACGTAAAAACAGAGTAGAGTAAGAATTGTAGTTCCATTTAGAACAAATCTCGTAAACACAATAATATTGCTTAGAAGGGTATGCAGAAGTCTTAGTGCAAATAAAATTGTGGGATTATTATTATTATTATTGATTTCGGAAACCAATGCCACATGAAATCGCAAAACGGGAGAGGTAAAAACGCACGTATGACCAATGAGCAGCAAGCAGGAGGGCGTGAAGAATACAGTATTCAAGAAGGGGCGCTCCAGTTAACCAAGGTTGGGAACTACTAGCTAATGAGCAAGTTTTTTGAGTGATGCATATAGTGAAATCCGATAAGTAGCATATAAATGACATGCGTTGCCACATCCCATTTTAGCGAGAAGCAGGAAAGTCATGGTTGATTATTTCATTATTATAATCAGTTCTGTTATGTATCTTTCAGACGACATCTTGCTTCTACACTAGAAATTGATGACGTGGTGTAGGTAGCGGAAAATTAAAACTTCATAAATGTAGAACCTGGGTTTTTAATACAACGTGAATATAGGAAAGCTCAAAGACCGTTTAAAAAACTGTTGTAAAAGACAAGAAATGGGAACTTGTAAAAACAGGTTTAAATTGTCCCTAAAACTAACACAATTATCACCAGTGCTTAATACCAGAATTCTCTACACAGAAACTCAATATCTAATTTGATATTGAAAAGGCAGTTCTATTCTATCCATATTACGACCATTCTGTTTTAGTTAACTTCATGGACGAGATATCTA
Source organism: Thermobia domestica (assembly GCF_964235325.1). Lineage (NCBI taxonomy): Eukaryota > Metazoa > Arthropoda > Insecta > Zygentoma > Lepismatidae > Thermobia > Thermobia domestica. The sequence goes on from NC_137468.1 coordinate 140,690,012, forward strand.
ATTAAAGTTTATAGTTTAAATTTTGAGTAGTTCTAAAATGAATGATCCGATAGCTCCCACAACGCCCAAGGTAACTTTCGGAGAACTAATCCAAACGTGTCTTTCTACCAAATGGATGGTTTGAGGTTTCACCCTTAAAGAAGTTTATCTTTACGGTCGCAAGAAAAGGGATGAGCTTAAAAACTTGTGTGAACTTGCTCTGCTCAAGAAACTTATCTTTGTACAAGAGTATCAAGGGAATACTGGTGGTTCAGAGCTATAAAAGATACGATAAATATAAATCAAGTTACATTAAATGCGGACATGCTCCATGGTGCCTCTTTCTTTGCTATGGCGAGTAACACAAGATGAAAGCTATCTATAGTATTAAAGAATTAATGTAGGATACATTAAGAGTTCTTCTAATAACGATTTTTCGACAGCTACTGTCATCAAAACCTTCTTAGGTGATAAGAAAAGATCGATTAGGTTACTTAGCGGAATTCTTTCTTTTCTCCGTAGACAAAGTTTGGAAAGAAACTGTCGTTAAGGACAACATTATTAAATATTTATTTTAAAATCGAACATATCAATCTTTCCACATAATATCCGGAAGAAATCATCATCACTTGCTTCATTTTGAAAGGTTTCAATCATGATGCGTTGAGTTAGAAAATTCAACTCATGAGTGAGGTAGTTACTTCTCTGATTAAGACAGTTTCAGAAACTTATGTCTCCATTTCTTTAATTGGTTGACTATTACTCAATGATCAAAATGATCAGCATACAACCACTTCCTCTTGATTTTCCCGTCAAAATTAATGAATATAAAATCGTGGATACTGTATTATTCGCAAAGTGGTAAACGGTCAGTATAAAATTTTATTGGTTTCATTCGAGCTGACCAAACGTGCACCCAGAAATTTTTGTTGGGAGGGGTCCAGAGTAAAGAGGGTCCAATACTACAGGGTGTCCAATATACAATGCAACCCGGAGTTCGGGATAGTAGAACTTTTGAACCTGAAGAGATACACGCATAATGGTTATACCAAAATGAAGCTTTGTTCATGCATATATTTTTAAACTAGGAAGCAATGATTGAAGTACACTAGGAACCACACATATGTAACCGAAGGTGTAAATCAATTTTATTTATTTATTTATTATTTATTTTTGCAACACATGTAAATTGACTCGTAACTCATACATATGGATGTTCTGTCGTTAATTTTCAGTTTGTTTAGTTGGAGTAGCTTGGAAACTATGGAGCAGAAAAAAGAATTTTTCATATCCACCGATAACTAATCGGATGAAGCCTCTGAAAGGGGAAACTAGGGAAATCGTAGTTTTCATAAATTAACACTGAATTGGCAACCCTGCTGATGTTTCTGTGCATCAAAAGATGTGTTAAAGAACTGTCTACATTATGCAATTTCTGAAAACAACGAAAAAGAAACTTTGAAATTATGATAAAACTTTTACTTACATGTACCCGGCAACACTGCTATTCATTTCTATGGGGCTACTTAAAGCAAGAGGTATATAGGAAAATTTCTGGAACTATACAAGACCTGCAAACGAAGAATCGCAGTGCCATTGAGAACATTAACACTTCTACTTTTCGTAGTTGCTGCCAACATGGTGAAACATGTGAACCAGTGTTTGAATCAACCAGGAGGCATTTCCAGCATCACTGTAGAGCTGATAATTTGTTTCGTGATAGTAGCAGTGTGCCAGGTGCATGTAAGTAAAAGTTTTATTATGATAATTTCAAAGTTTTTTTTATTATTGTTTTTAGGAATTGCATAATGTAAACAAATCCTTAACACACCTTTTGATGCACTGAAACATCAGCAATGTTGCCAATTCAGAGTGTTAATTTATGAAAACTACGATTTTCTTAGTTCCCCCTTACAGAGGCCTCATCCGGTTAGTTAAGGGTGGAAATGAAAAATTATTTTTTTTCTGCTATATAGTTTCCAAGCTACTCCAACTAAACTGAAAATTAACGACAGAACATCCATACGTATGAGTCAATTTACATGTTCTGCAAAAAAAATTTATTTACACCTTCGGTTACATCTGACATCACTATGTGGTTCGTACTGTACTTCAATCGTTGCTTTCTACTTTAAAAATATATGCATGAACAAAGCTTCATTTTGGTATAACCATTATTTGTGTATCACTTCAGGTTCAAAAGTTCTACTATCCCAAACTCCGGGTTGCATTGTATATTGGACACCCTGTACAAGACACTATGTCTATGTAGTACTAAACCGGTGTTATTCTGCATCCGAACAGACAGTAACTAATTGTTAAGTACTGCTACCTACATTCTCAGCAAAAAATCATAGAACTTAAGTTCATTCAACGAACCTTCTGATCCTGATGTAAACATTGCAGAATTATATTGCTCCGCCAGTCATCGGATGATTGGCTATCGGTCAGCGCTTCTTTCGAAAAGCACATGATTGTACCCTGTCGATGTTTTACTTATTCCTTGCATGTGACCATATTGTTAACTGTGATTCGCGCTAAAGTTGGGTCAAAACCACTTTCAATGCATGCGTATTCTCTTTTATTGCATTAATTCAATTTAGTTCTTAGATAAAGTGTTGTTTCTGTTGTCTAATTCTAAGGAATTTTGGTAATGAGCCTTATAAGCAAGGACTATTTTCTTCTGCTGCATGGGTGTTCTAAGGCTCTCTAACCAATAAAATCAAACAATCACCACGTGTATTTGTTTACATGAGGTACTGAACGTTCCTTGAATAAATTTTAGATATGAATCATTTCTCAGCTAAATAAGCATAGTTTTATTAAGAAAGTTTCTTTGGGGAGGGTTTCGACCCGATGGATTCCTCGCGTGGGTGTGCTACTGGAGATATTGGTTAAGTGTCATTATCCCAAGGACTTTCTTCTCATATTCCCGTTAAAGTAATATTTTCTTTATACATACAAAAATGAATGAATGTATGTGTTTGTGTTTGTTCCAGCATAACTCTGGAACGTCTGGAGCAATTTTAACCAAACTTGGTATGCACATTGCTTATAGTCTAGCAAATAGTACTATGAGGGTAAGACCCCTGGCACACTAGAGGAGAAATGGGAGGAAGTGACACAAAAAAGATAAAAAAGAATCGATATTAGTGTCGAATCCATAGTTTTTAGGGTCGCTGAAATGAATAGTGACACTCCAATGCCATTTAAGTCCAAGTTGAACCCCCATTATCACCCATGAGAGGGTGTGTTGACATGTAAGAATAATAGTATAAATAATAAACGACCAATATTTGTGTCAAATTCAAATTATCGTTATCCATAAGGTCATTGGTGACAGTTTTGATGCTCTTCAAGTCCAACTTCAGCCTCGAATAGAGGGTGAGATCTGTAGAACGCCTAGGAGAGTGGGAGAGGGTTACATAAAAATGGTCGAAAACTCCCGATATTAATGTTGACAAGGGGAGTTGAAAAGGGGTGAAAAATAAAATATCTCAAATGACCCAGATTAGTATCAAATCCATAGTTTTCGAATTTTGGGTCACTAAGATGCTAGGTAATAATCCTGATTACATTCAAGCCCAAGTTAAGGACATATAAGTTAGATTGGATTTTACAGGGCAACGCCGAAGATGTTGCTTGCATATCTGTACGAAAAAAGAGCAAAATGGTATTTCCCCTTCAGTGGCTATATTTGTAAACAATAAGCAATCGTATAAGTTGAGGAAGAAGAAGACATCAAGGCGGAGGTACTGCACGAATGACTGCGAATTTGCTTTAAAACATGTATGTTTAACTAATGTAAAAGAAAATTACTAGTATGACTGTAAATTCCAGTTGATGTTCACTGAAGTATTTCATAAATGTCGTATGCGAATGCGAAAATTCTAAGGATTACGACGAGAACCGGTGACTGTTGTGAACGAAGGCATATAGGCCTCATGGCGCAATAGCTGCAAGCAGTGTTGGAAAATAACGCAAAATATTTGCAAGTGTACTTCGGGGCAAGTTGATACAGAAAGACGTGGGACAAAATGGTACGTGTATAATCTTGCCCCATTATTATTTGTATGAAGGGTACAGGGAAGAAACGTTAAGTTACATTTTGTAAATTTCTCAGGAGACCGTATTTAAAGTTCGGAAACCTATGCTTTTCTCCTTGAGGGCATGTAGACACGGCGCACAACAACTCTGCACTTGAGTGACGTCATGCTGTTCGCGATTTGGCTCCCATCTGACCGTGATTTAGGAGGCAGAAAAGTGAACTTATCAGCGTTGCCAACTGAAATAAATATTCGCCATGAATTTAGAAATGTGAGATATTATTCATAACTCGTACTTTGTACTTTTTCATCTATGTATATCTAGATCATTACTATTAATAATAGACGTTGCATTCCACAAATAAAAATGAAATGTCAAATATTTTTCATCTATGTGTATGTGTACATAAAGGAAACACTCACCTACATTTCTTCTATTCCGGATAAGTCACCGTCAGTGTCCTCTTCTGAATCACTGTTGCTATCACTATCGACACCACCCAGACTGATAACGACCCTCTCAGAAATTTTATCCATAATTCCTTCTGCTTCCCAATACTGAGTTTCAATTTGCTTCACGTGATTACAAACTGATATCCATTCGTTCCTCCCGATTTGCCCGAACCTAATTTCACAGAGTTTTTTTTGAACATCATTAATTTTGAAAGTTGTGTTTCATGAAGCAACCTATCCTTGAAATCTTTTTGTGCTTCACTTTGGGGTTTATAACATTTATAGTCACGTTAAATTCACTACAACACACACCGAAACACCTACAAACTATTACACTAGCCTCTCCACACTACACTGGACCGGAATACGATAGTAACAACAAACACCTTATTTTCAATCTACCAGCACACTACACGAAACCCAGCGAAAGAACAAAACCTCCACAAGCATCGGAAATATCTTATTTCGAGGGGTGAGTGAGCAATGTCTCTTGTTTTAGACCCTAAGCGAATGGAATGCTACGATTGCCAAAATGTACCATGTGCTCTGTTGACCAACAGATGTGTGGGAGGATTTCTTTTTCTTTTCTTTTCTTTACTTTTTTTTTTTGGTAACCCAAAGGTCAAAATAAGAAGGGTGAAAGAATGTTTTCCACTCAGTATTACTTAGCATTGTGTTATAGTGGTGTATATAAATCTGAATTTTTGTGATTTGTAGAACTAAAATACTATGTGTATCTATTCTTTTGTGTGTTAATATCTGGGTTTGTGTGGATGTATTTGTATGAGTTCTTTACCCCTTTTTTTATGCCGGCACGTTCAGGTGTTTGATACATTCAGTTATTCTTAATTTTAATAATTGATTTCAAATTCTCTTATACTTTGGTTAATTAACGCTATGATATGGAAGATGAAAGATCTTTTTTTAAAAAACTAGGGAGCAGTACTACGATCAGAAGTCTAAGTAGGGAATTGATATATAGTGTCAGAGCTTACTTCGAGAAAGAAAGAGCAAACGACGGTTTATTGTTGTCAATTGTACCAAGTCCAGTTGCAAAAGCAGTGGAGAGGATGTGTGATGCTTTGCAAAGAGGCAAACATTCAGTAATAAACTATTAAAAAAAAAAAAAAAAAAAATTAGGATCTACTACTGAGAAGTTTGGATAATCGCGGTTGGCAACATATCTTGCGCATGCGTAGGATCAACCATTTCCTCTCATTTTCATCTCACTCGCTCGGGAAGCAACGGTTTCAAAGTGCAAAGTTATCTTGCGCCGTGTCTAACCCTGTACGCGATTCACTTAATAGCTAATAAAAATGATAGAGGAAGGACTTGCGTGAAAGGATAAGAAGGAAAAACGCATTTTGGGGAAAAATATCAAGAAGTCATCAGCACCCAAAAGTGAATATTATTCCCCAATATGTTCAGAAAAATATGTCGATCTGCCGTCCATTGATTATATTGAGTGTTGTGACTGCAAATAGTGGTTTTATGAGAAATGTACAAATTATAAAGGTGTTAGTCCTTTTATCTGTAGTGACGAGTGACATCTGTAAGTGGTGAATGATTAGTGATAAGAATTCGGCACACCTCACAACTCATTTAATTTTTAAAACATTCTATATTACTTCAGAATTAGTTAATTTGCTTTTCATTAAAATTACTATTAGCGAACGAAGAATATGGAATAAGAGTTTTATTTTAAAGTTATAAGATTAGAAGAATAATCTGAATATAGACTATGAGTAGACTAATCCGTTTCAGGTTTCTATTTTCAAATTACAAATGCCGTTTTGACCTAGTTTTTTTTCTTTTTTTTATCTACATCGTTGAATCTCTCATTGTAGCATTTGTGTTTATCATTAATATAGATTTAAAATCTTCGATATAGGTTTATTTGTACTTTTAGGTTACAAAATTATATATTATTTATATGTAAGGAAAGCATTAATATTGTGTCAACTTGCCCCAGTATTAATATCATCTTGCCCGGTATGTGGAGTAAGATGATATTTTTAACTAAGTCATTAAGAACAAATATCCCTCGGTAACCACTGAGGGGACATCAATATCACTTTGTTCGTTCTTACTAGAAATGCCAATCTTTCTGTCAGTATAAAAAGTTGTGACTTGTGATGAATAGTACTTTCACCACGTAATAAAAATCAACAACTGTATCATCTTCCCCTATATATCTATCTCCGTCTCTCTCTCTCTCTATTATATATGGATATGTGTGTGTATGAATGTATATTCTAGCGTAACTTTGGCGCCCAGGAGCGATTTCAACCGATCTTGGTAGACGTATGACTTACAATATGGAAAAATTACAGTGGAAATATGACACCCCAAGGGATGGGAGTTGGAAGAGGACATGTAAAATTAATCCAAAACTACCGATATTAATGATTAGTGTGCAATCAACAGCTTTCCAGAGTGCTGAAATGAATAATGGCGTTCCTAATGCCGTTTAAGTCGAAATTCAGCCCCGTCTTCAGAGGAAGGGAGAGAAGAGGCGAAAAATATAATGCCAAAAATGACTGAGATTAGTGGCGAATTCATAGTTTTCGGGATCAGGAAAAAGGCTGGCTCATTTAAAATAACTAATCACCTCAAGCTGAGTTTTAGAATCATATCAGTTTGATTAAAGGGTATATTCTGTGAGAATATAATGTTTCAAAATTTATGCCAAAAATATAGTTTCTTTTATATTTTTATCACGCTTTCATTGCAATACGTATTCTAAGGGGAAAAGGGGATTGAAATATTTCCCATGAACCTATTCTTTCCGTGAGAAGAACGGGTAATCTTAGTTGAGTTTAGAGAATGCCATATCGACAAAAAATCGAGTTGTTCTACCTTTTGATTTGACTGGTGTTGTAAGTCAATGCAGCGATACAACTAGGGATTTACTTTAGAGAAAGTTCGACGGACACTTCTGTGTTAATATAGAATTTACTATGTGAGCTTAGCTATACGTGCATTTCATTGTTGATTTTAATTATAATCACTACTACTACTACTACTACTATAAACAATAATAATAAAGTTACCAGTCCATTGCTGGATGAGAGTTGATTTAACTTTTCCCCAAAACAATTCAGTTCTGTTTTGTATTACTCCACAATTCTTAATTTCGTTACACTGCCTTATATGACTATATTTTCTAGGATATTCTCCTTGTTTTTTGAACTCAGACATGTATTGTTTCTGTTTATTAATTAATTTTCCTTTTACAATGTGCTTTCATAATATCTTTCGTTCTTTATTTCTCATCACTACAGATAACTTCTAGCACATATGTCTGTTCAAGCTTCACTATGAAGTCCCCTGCAGACTGTGACCTCTGACCCACTTAGCAACCACATCTCTGATCCATATGTGAGAAGAGGTAGATTGCATTCAGTGAAAGTGTTGCACTTTAGACAAGTTTAGATTTTTCTTTATAATATGAATCTTTCTTCCGAATGCACTTTAGCTTATCTTAGTACGTCTGTTAATTGCATCTTTAATGCTGTCATGCATATTCGCTTCTTTTAACTTCGCATTTTCAACTTCTATCCTTAACTTTCTTGCAAAGTTGTGGAAAATCATTTCTCTGTTTTCTTCGTTTCAACTAGACTTCCTCGCTCTTCAAATTGAGCTTTCCTTTCATATAATTTCTGTGATGTTGATTTGGATGTGACCTAGTTCTGTTATATGATGTTGATAATAGGGGCCATGTCATCAGAGAAATGGAGATGGTTCAAAGGCTCTCCTTCATATTTGTCTCTTTGCCCAGTTAAGAGGTTGAAAAACAAGTTGAAATAAGTTTATTAAAAAGCTTGAGAGAAATAGCATTACCCTTACGTATCTGTTTTTCTATCTTACAGTATTTGTACAGTTCAACATTTGGATATCACCACTTCTTTATTTGTAGATGCCATTTCCAATTTTGATACAAATTTCTTTATTTTGTAAACAGTTTTATGCCTTCAAATTTCAATTAACAATTTTCAGAAAATATAAACTGCAGAAGTGTCAAAATCAACATTCTGAAGAAGCATTTTACTTACATTTGTTAATTTTCTGACTTCTTCCTTTAAATATAAATTACTATTTAAATAAAGAAAAAAGAGAAATACATTCAAATAAAATTTTAAGACTTGAAGATGAAACAAATGAGTGTCCACATCGCTTTTTTTTTAAATCTAGACCTTAATTAACAAGAGCAAAATTTGTTATCCTCTTGTTTAGATTAATTTTATTTATGTAAAGATTATTTTACATGAACAATTTTTCTGTAGTTTTCTACATGGGTGTCAATTGTGCCTTCAGGGGAAAATTGCCTAATGTGAGTAGATTGATATATGTATACATATTAATAAATGATGTAATAATATACTAATGCAAAACATGAGACTATATCCGAAAGTCTCCCTCTCTTTCCTCCAAAGCAAAACCTCAAACGACGTTGCTGGTTTTGTAATTACGAATCTTAAAGAGTCAATTTAAAATTTAAAAATTTCAAAGTCCTCTCAAAAAAAAAAAAAAACTATATGTTTGCAAATTGAATAGAAATTTTGAAATTCATAGCTCAAATAATATTTTTGTGACGTTTTTAAAAGGACATAGGCTGTTTTCTGTTGTGCTACATTAAGGAAACAAAAGTTCATTTTTTTTAGAATGTTAAGATTTAAAATCAAATCGGAAACAAAAAAAAAACTAGTTTCAAACAGTTGAAGTCAAGATTAATTTTTAAGTTAAACTTATGATCAGATAAGCCTACAAATTATTAAAGTGCTGATCTTAAGGTATTTCAAGACATGTAGCTGAAAGTAGAAATTACAACCTCCAGGTAGGCTTAACTGTATTAAAACCAGACACACCGATAAGGATTTTGCCAGTGTCAATAAAAAGGGAACTAGATGATCTTGTGATGTGTAATTTTTATTCATAAAATTTAGCTGAAGTTACAATGGTCCCAAACTCTTATTTGAAGTAACCAAAACTCGTTTCACACGTCAAAAGTTTCTTCTGCCTGACTGATTACAACATTCAAGCCAAAACCTACAGTCGATCCACTCGGATAAATATATTCGTATGACAAGTCCCCTACATAATATTTCTTAAAAGTTTCAAAGTATTGTTTCCAGGATTTTTAAGATTTGTATGAAAAACAAAATCAGTTTATTCTATCTCAATAAGAAAAGTGAGAGAAAGATTTTACTATTCCCATCCATTTATTAAAGTTCTTAAAATTCTTGACGGAGATGTAACTTTGTAATAGAGAGAATCTTGCATAACACTCATATCCTAAAAAATTTAAGATCCTTTAAAATGAAAAATTTAATTTCAAACTCTTACACTTTTCCAGAGTTTAAAATAATTTCAATTCGTAAATGACGAAAAATAAATTTCAACTTGAAAATCTTAGAACATTTAGTAACTAAACTTAACAAAGGTAATAACTAAAACACATCATAAAAACATTTTTGAAAAATTAAACATTTTTTAATTCTTGGATACTAACTAACATTTTAAAGTAGTAACTTAAAACTCGTAAGCATTTTCCATTCTTAGCTCCTGACAAAACATTTATACCACAACTAAATTCGGTTGATAAAGAAAAAAATCTTTTAGTATAATTACTGTATTAAGCATTTTCACAAAAATATCCATAGTTTGCTTTCAAGTCACAATTCAAGTGAAAAAACAAAGTGACATTTTTCAGTTTAACGTCCCATGATTATGCCTGTAGATTAAGGGAAACAGATGATTAAGCGATTGACCGTAGAAATTCGAACTCCGGTGAGTGATAATTTTACAGTCTTGGTTTATTACAAATGTAACTTTTTTATTCAGTAGAGAGGAGGGCGTGGATCATGGATCAGAGTTGATAACATTTGGTTTTGGTGGATTGGGAGTTGGTCACAATGGGTCAGAGTGGTTCATAGTGGGTGGTGGGTCAGAATGGGTCACGGTGGGTGATGGGTCAGTGTTTTAGTGGGTTAAGTTTTCACTGACCCACGCCGTCTGTGGTTCCATATTGTCGGGTTCGCACAGTAGATGCTCTAGGGAAATCCTGTAGGGAGGAACGAGACATTTATGCGTTTGATTACCCTGCAACCAAGTCTGTCGAGCGGAAACTACGATATCATGCAATAGTTCACATTAAGCACAGTTGATGGTGGTGGGATGAAGTATCTCAGATAACCAGCAACTTCAATTTGTTCGGATAGAAGCGGATCAGCCTCAGTATAAATAAGAATCATCCAGGTTGTTATGCTTCTTGACTCTACAGTAAGTCTCAAGAGTGTGATTGTAAAATCAAATTATATTAATGCGTTACAACAATGTGTCAAAAAATAAGAATAATATACCAATGAATGTCAAGAGAACAGATTTTTACATTGCATTCTGCCTATTCTACTAGAAAGAAACATTCAATTTTTCTTTTTTCCTCTTTTCACTGAGAGAGAACATATTTCATATATACAAGCGGAGATACATATTTCATATTCAACGGTAGCTAAAATAAATTTGTTTCAGAATATTAAAAACTGCACGAGAAAGAAAATCTAATATATGGGAGAAAGATGTTTGCGCAAAGTTGTGATTCCATAAATTTTTCAAAGTAATAAATTCCAGTCAAACATGCAATGTAGAATAGTAATATTGTGTGTGATAAAATGTAGAACGCATATAGGCCGTGTTTACTAACTTCAACAAGGAGGCTCCTTTGCTAGTATAGAAGAATAAATGAGATATGATATTTATATTCTCTTCTCCCTGTCTCTCTCTCTCTTTTTCCTTCTTTCTTCTCTCTTCTCTTGCTACTTCCTTTATTTCTACCAGCATCTGTTATAAACAAGATTGAGCTACTTTAATCTTGAAACCAAAATTCTTCATTATTGGTATTTAACGGAAAGAATTGTTCAAAGATGAGACACGTAACAATCGATGGATTTGTTGAGCTGATCAAAAGGATATGCATGAGTATAGAAGTTCATGCGCAGTTTTCGATAAAATGGAGGGGAAAACAACAACTAATTTTAAACCTAAAAATTTGATGCTAAATGAGAATCATGTCACTTACTGAGATGAAAGTAATACTGAAATTATACCCTCATTAGGATCCTCATTATGACACTAGCAAAACAAGACCAGACAACATAGTATGATTAATGAAATATAGCTTAATATTGTTAACAACTCTTAAATTTGAATGTCTGTTTAATTAAAATATTGTACAACTATAAAACGCACATTGTAAGAGCAAATAAAATCTCTTAATCTTTATTCTTAATCTGTACTTTGTCTATCTTATGTATCTCATAAATCAATATAATTCATAACTTCCAATCTTTACACATCTCAACCTTAATCGTGTTTCTCACATTTGTAATCTTTCACGTAATCATGAATCATCATATCAATCTATTTTCCAAACTGTATCTTCATACTCTCTACTCTTATAATCTATATCTTCATAAACTATATGTTAATCATCATACTTATTTACACAGTTTCTCTCTAATCACAACACAACAGTTTGTGTCTTATTAGTGAGCACTTTTTACCATTTTTATATCCTAACACACATCAGTCGACAGAGCATATTGCCATGTTCTGTTTGGTAGAACCTTAAATAACGGACTCGGGATTTAAACTAATTACCTTTTATTAGAAACATAAAGTCGTATAAAAGTTTTACAAAGTTCTTGTAATTTTCTAAATCTAATCAGGGTACAATAAAGATCCTTGGAAAACGAAAGTGGCCTCGAAATAACGGTTCAATTGTCTTTAGGTTGAAGTCAGGTATCGATCATAACTTTCGCTTATAGTAGCTTTCACGAGTTGTTGGTTAAACGATGTCTCCTTAGCTCATAGGAGCCTCGGGAGATAGTTAAAGGAATTCTTCGTAGCTCATCGCAGCTCCGGGAGAAGGTAGGTTAAGGATATCTCCTTTGCTCATTGTAGCCTCAGGAAATGGTATTAAAGGAATTCTCCATAGCTCATCGCAGCCCCAGGAGAAGGTATTGTGGGTGAGTGATCAGCGATAAACTGAAAGCTTCTTCTTCTTGAGGTCTTCTAAAAGCTTCTTCTTGAATGGAGAAATGAGAAGGTTGGCTTCCAGCTGAACAAGACAACAAGCTTGAGGATAAATTCTCAGGAGTAGTTTTCGAGAAAATCCTAAAAACAAATTTCCGTGGCGCTAAATGTACACGCGCTAAATATCGTTCATTGCCAATAATCATCGATAGTTTTTATTTATTTATTATTTTTTTGAAGAAATTGTTATTTACTTATGTACAGCATATGCAATAAAATGAAGTGTTAAGTAATGCAGTAGAGTACTGTTTACCACTTTTTAACGATGGTACAAATATTACTTGAAAATAAGCTAAAATTTGTTTCTCTTAGCAATAATTTTTATTGTTGTAAAGGAAAATGCTCCCTATCAGAAATGACACAAAGGTTCATTCCTGAACAGGAGCGTCACTTCAGACTTCGCTTGAGGGTGGCAAGAGCACCACCGACATAAGTCTTTAACGTTTTGTACTAGTATATTAGTAGACAATCGATTAAAGTATACGTATTCCTCAAACTCTTGGCCCCCTCCTGCCCCCCTAAATGACGCCCCTGATTTACATTATTTTATTATTTAATATTAGTAAAGTTCCTATCTGCGCCATTTTCTCTCTTTTTTCGAAAAGTAACTGTGAAACAAAAATTCCTTTAAAATTTGGACCAAATACATTGCTGGAAATAAAAATGCAATTTTCAAATATATATATATATATATATATATATATATATATATATATATATATATATATATATATATATATATATATATATATAGTAATAGCCCTATATACAGGGTGTCTCAAAAGCCCTGACATAGGGCAACTGTTATTATCTGAGTTATAACAAAATGTAAAAGGAAAAACCGTCTTCAATATGTTTTCAATCTAAAGTGAAGGATTTTTTTTAATCAGACGAGCCGTTTGGGCTGTACACTCTTTATGCCTCAATGTTAAATGAAAATGCAACGTTGCCATTTACCTGGAACCACAACATAAGCGAATGAAGTACATGTCTTTTACACTAACGTGTCGATGGACAGCCCCCATTTCAAACATGGACCTATTTATTTCATATTGTGGATCCAGGAAAATGGCAACGTTGCATTTTCATTTAACATTGGGCGCATAAAGAGTGTACAGCCCAAACGACTCGTTCGGTTTAAAGAAAAATCCTGCACTTTAGATTGAAAACTTTATATTTGGAGACTGTTTTCCCCTCTTTACATTTTGTTGTAACTCTGATAATAACAGAGTTACCCTATGTCAGGTGACTTTTGAGACATCCTGTATACGGTAGTCAGATAACTTCAAGTAGAAGTGTGAAACAATTACACGATCTGTATGGCGTATAATAGTGCCGCGACAGACTTGATACGTTATACATTATCTAATGTATTATGATCCAAGATTTTGGAAAACTCTATATGTTATCCTTTTATGCAAGAATGTAATTGTGTCTCAAATATTCAAAATTATTATATTAATGTTGTGCATTCGGTGTGAAACTTCCAAATTTGACATTAGTTTTTCTGTTACATGTCATTTGTAAGTGTAATCGTTATTATTGTTTTTGTAATATATTCAAGCATACATCTTAGGCTATTTTCGCATTTAAAGGTGTATTATGTTATTTTTGCATGTTTGCTTGGAAAAATCTGGAGTACTCTTCTTGGAAATGGATCAGCTTTCAAGTAAGTTGTATCTGCACAGTTCAAAGATTTGTGTTGCAGCGTGGTGAACATATCTTCTAAAAAATATTTGTAGGGTGAATTTCAAAGGTGGAACCCTCCACAAAATTCGTAACCTAGACATTACTTTTTGGCATGTACCTTTTGACTTAAAACTTTTGATTTTGTTCTTAGCATGTATTTGATTATTTATATGATGTTTCATTAAGTAAAAATCGTTCTATAAGAGGCGGCTATTGCATCCTCCTGCCATGTAACCTTTTGTGATCCTTTGAGATGAGATTAAGTAAACCGTCACATACCTTACGTACCTTGTTTATGTAAGTCAAAATTTACATCATACGTAAGAACAACGTTAAGTAAAACACCGTATCATTAAGGTATGTGGTTTTAGCTCTGCACCACCACTGTTTTCTTGAGCTCTCAAAAGTTGGAAGTTTCGAGAAATAAACTTGTCAAAATTATTGCTTCAAATACTTTCATAATATTATTATCAGATAGTGTACATTTATGAAAAGGCTGTCACTTTAATCTGAAGTTGTGATACTTTAAATTATAACCAAGGATTTAAGTTGATTCTTCTCTTCCATAATAGTATTCCCTTTGCATCAAAAGTTCATTATTAATTAATTTCTGTTCACTTACAATTTCATCTCTATTAGAAATTTGACTATTATTTGCTTTTAACGTAAACTCTTTTGATCAGTGTAGAAATTATATTACGTATTTACTAAATAGAACAACTCTCATTGTTATACGGTGAACTTGATTTTGTATGTGCTTCTTCTGTCATGTTCTTAGGTTAAGATAGATTAGGTTAAGGCTGTAGGTTAATATTATTTATTTTGTGATGTAAGCCATTATTTTTTTGTATGTAATGTATATTGTGTCAAAATGTTTTGAAAGCAAGTAACTAAACTACTAATAAATCCTGCAAATTAACAGTGAGGTTTACTTGAGGCTCGGATGGGACAAATACTTTATGGGAATGCATAGTGCGTACAATGAATATGTGGAGTAGCGTATAGATAACACTGTAGACAAAAGAAAGTAAAGATTTTTTGCTGTTATATAGACGTATGATATAAGGTCAGACTCAACTCAAGAAGTGGGTATTGAACGTTGTAAAGAAATATTAAATTCGTACACATTGTCATATTATTAGAAGAAAATCTAAATTTGTCAAAACACGACTTCCGTGTTAGAAGTTTCATTTAATAGTTTTGAAATTCATGCAAGTCAAGAATGAAACAATGATGTCAGAGACTTCGAGATCTTTTAAACCGGTGATTTGTAAATGAATGTGTCTGCAGATTTTTAGTGTCCAATAAATAACATCCAAGGAAATCATTTTTATTTAGTAACATGACTTTATAATGATTTTCTTTTGACACAATATGACAGTATTTAATATTTACGAAATTCTGGTGTAATTGTTTAAATGTCTTGAATGTACTCAGAATGTCTTTTTTTTTAGATTGTATTTTAGGTATAACTACATGCTATTAAGAAATACTTTTTAGTGCGATCGGAGACAGATATAGGCAAAAACAATTTCAAAATTTATTTCAAGTGCGATTTCATCTTTTGTTTCATTTTACTTTTGTTGCCCAATCTTGGTCTAAATTTCCCTCTCCAATATTCCGTTTTCGTTTTGGTTCTTCTCTCCCTCTCTCTCTCTCTCTTAGTAGAGATAATTAGGTTCCAATTCTCAGTATTCATTGGTTGCGCTTCAACTGAGGATTCAGTATGTCTTGGTAGTTTGATGTTTGCAAACTACTTCTCAGAGGATTGCAAATAAACTGCAGACTGAAGTCTGAGTTGGTGTGGGAGATATTATAAAAAACTTCAATGGGATGAACTGAGTTCTGTTTTCCGGGGGCATATTGAATACACAAATATGTTGTTGGTTAGTAGAGGCACATCTGTTTTATCCCAGGGGAATGTGTAGAAATCAATTAGCAGTGTATTTGAATAATTCATGGTCTAAAGGAAAGCGTACATCATAAAACACCTTTAGTTATTCAGTATTCATAAATGCTATTTTATTTATTCAGTTAGAAACACATTCTTTTGTTTGAGAACTTACATTTATTTCTTACTTATTCACAGAACTACTCTTTCAGAAATATCCCTTGTACTAAAAGTATCCTATTTTATTTTCCTATTTATTTAATGGGGGGTAACAGACTTGCAGAATATACAAGGATTGAAAGCACGTGGATCTACCATGGTTATTAAGAATGGCTGCGACATATTTGTAGCCGAGAGAACCTCTGGTGAGAGGAATCCTCTGAGAAGTAGTCTGCAATCTTGGACCAGACATTTTAAATCGGCGAGAAATCAGCTGAATGGACCGACCATGGATCCAGTGGAACATGGTATCTATCCAGAAAGTGTAGGATGTTGCGTACTATATGGGGTTGTACGTTATCGTGTTAGAAAACAGATCAGTGACAAACATGCAGAAAAGGAGCTACAACTTTACCAACTCCCCATCAATATACCAATCAAAGACCCGTGAATGCGTGTTACATATTGGATACGAAATTAAACTACACCCCACACTATAACGCCAAGTAATGGACTATGTGTCGATACAAAGTGCTGGTGTCACTCAGTCTGTTGCCATGAGTACTACAAGACAGAATTATGTTCATTATGATGCTCCAGACAGAAGCAAAATTCTTCCAAAGGGAGAATGCTCATTGTACACCCCACGCGTGATGTTTGTACCACCACAGCAACCGGTTATGCCTATACTGTGCGGTCAACGTGTGCAGCAAATGATAATATGCTCTTCAAAGCGTGCAACAAACTATAATATGGACCGTCTCGCCAAATAATATCAACTATTCACGGGAATTCTGCTAGAATTACTCCGCGATCAAGCAGAAAGGTAGCTGAAATGCTGCCTCATTCAATAACAGCAGATTTTGGCTCTGTTCTCCCTCAGCTAAATTATAAGGGATATATATTTCATAATAAAACCTAGAACTTCAGAGTAGATTAATAGCAAGCAAACTTGTGTTTGTTGAACATGACTGCTGACCCAAGCCCAGGAAGAGCTTCCATCTTGCCATAAAGAAAATTCGAATAAAGTACCAGCAGATTGCAGGCCAGAAAATGAAAAATAATGGTGCTGTAATTCAATTCATCATAATAATAACATTAAATTTAAAGAAACCAAAAATCAGAATTTGAAACTTTTAAGGTAAAATTGAGTACTCGCCATTGAAACATACGCCGTATGTATTTAAAAGAAATCAATTTTTCAAAAGGCAGAAATTAAATTTTAATAGTGAAGGAGAAAATGAAATACAACCTTCTCTGTAATATCACAGAAAATTAAACAGCATTTATTGCAACGGAGCCCAAACGTTATTTTACTAATTACTCTATATCCATACGCAAAATATTTGGTATTTTCGGCTGGAAATTCCATTTATTTGGTACAGACCAAGTTGAAGAGGATCAAAACAAATACACTTATATTAACTTCTTTATTGTTATCTATTTGCAAAAAAATGCACTGTGCAAGCCTTACAAACCTTATAAGAGTTTCTTAAAATCTCATTCTATTAGCAACTTCTTGATTTACAACGTATAGATAAAGTTGAGTGAATCCATTACAAATACGATTATAAATATAGGGATCTCTAAAATTCGGGAACTAATGCCATCAAACTTACAGTTATTACACTACAAGAGGTGATTTATTAAAGTAGATGAGAAAGTTTTTCTTAAAGCAACAGAGACTGAGTATAAATTAAGAAGTGAGTGAAATCGCCTCTGAGTTTAAAAGGGGTGTACTTTTACTTTAGACTCCACTACCAAGAATTTAGGTACCGTCCTCTCAAGTGCCTTCGTCGCCCTAACTTCTTGACACGCCAACCTCGTTCGCTCTAGTCCATGCGCTTCCCGGTGGATAACGAAACTATATTATTTAAAAATAAATATTTATTGTTGGAAATATACTTAGTGATGATGGTTGTTAAATTTACTAAGCTGGCCTATTTCAATACTACATTCATAAATCATGTTTAGGTCGTAGTACCAAACTCTCACATTTTCTCAAAGTACCGTCCCAACATTTTATGCAAAGTTCCATCTTCCAAAACATTTTTTGAAATGTCGAACACCATATTTCTGAGGTATGGCTGTCAGGTTCTCTCACCACTTTCTGGTGACTCAAATTGATGACCACAAATTTTTCCTTTCATTGTCGGGAAGAAGAGAAAAAGTCAGATATTTCTAAATCAGGACTGTAAGGAGGATGGAGAGTTTTCACTCTTGACTTAGTCAGAAACGTCGTTCATTGTCCTGCGGTGGGTGCAGATGCATTGTCATAATGCAAGAGGAGGCAGCGCAAACATGCCTTTAGACGTACTATCCTCACACAATTTAGGAACACATTTCGTCAACTACTATCTTGCCGTCACTGCTTTTTTCTTCTTCTTCGAGCAAAAGTGGCACGATAGAACCACCGGATGAGAAGAAAGAGCAAACCATTTCCTTGATAACGCTTCGAGATATTCCCACTACATTTGGGCAGATCAGCATCTAGGAAGACACAAACTAATGATTGCCGCTTTGTTCTCTTTTCAGGTCTATTGCTGTTCAACGCGAACAACTTCTTCCAGTACACAGTGCATCCTGACTCAATCTTGAGTTGAATTTTCAAATTTAACGTACCTTTTAACTAAACAACTCTCTAATAATGATCAAAATTTCAACGAACTGCAATAATTCATTGTTACTCATTCTCAAAACTTTAATAGTGTCCCTCACAACTCAGTATCTACATGACCTAATTCCCCCTCAGAATAAAAACTACAGAACAGAAACTACATCATTAAAATTCTCTTCAATAGTTTTCATTGTTTTCAAATGTCCAGTCAATCAATCATTCATCAAACTCTTAATTTTTGGGGCTTTCAACATCTGTGAACTCGATGTTTTCTGAAAAAATCGGTACAGCAACTTGGCTAATTCAAACAAACACACACACACACACAAACACAAACACACACACATATTATATATATATATATATATATATATATATATATATATATATATATATATGTGTGTGTGTGTGTGTTTGTTTGTTTGAATTGTATATATTAAGAAACACTGAACAAGTATGAATTATTTCAATGTGAAGCTGATGATTATAGCAATGAATATAAGGGACGGTTTCTGAAGTTCTTTTTGTAATAGTTTTTGAATACCTCCCTTACATCCTGCTATTACACTACCACTGTCATAACACAACTTATTTCTTCTTTTCGAAATCTTGAATTGGAAAGGCTTTTAAAATATGCCTTTAGATGATAAATCAACTAAAAAAAAACCAATACGTGTTTGTGCATCTTTCCTTCTTTCACAAATCTTATAACCACTGACAAATTTTGCACACCAGAGGAGTCTCATGTTTCATATACTTTCAAGCAAAGAAACTGTGGTTCACAGTACTATCTCAGGCACACACTTGACATGGTACCTGTTTCTTGGTATATGTTCCGCACCTAAAATCATATTGACATCTTTCCCCTGTACTGTCTTAATTTAAGTTCTTCCCAAATTTGAATTGCTTCTGTGTCTTATAGAGAAACAATGCTTATCAAATCATTTCCCTCGCTACAATACTAACTTCCAATTACACCAATTGCAAAATTCTATCTAAGGAAGAGTCTTGTCTCGTAGAATGTTCCTTAAAAACTTTCCACAAGGATAACAGAACGTTTGGTCCCTTAAAACGGAATATTCTAACCAAGGCCTTGTGTGATCCACTGACTTGGAAAATTACTTTCTTTTTTACCAAACTTAGATTTTACCGAACCGTAGATTGACTTACGAACCGTTTTTAGGTACTCACGTAGATTGAGTTGATCAGTACCTTGTAGGTCCGCAAGACCCGTCGCTTGTGTAATGCAATTCGAGGTTGCAGATTTTGCACTTGACAACTTGCTCTGAATATTATTTACTGAATGTTCAATGCAAGATATTTCGTTGTGACGGTTGATTTTACCATTTGATTCTCTCGGCTGGCGAATAACAAACTTACCCATACCACTTTGAGATAATGTTTACAAGAAATAACACTATTTTAACCTTACAATATTTCCTTTTTTTTCGTAATGACACATATAAGATGAGCAATATAATCACCGAAATAAAATAACATACGTTGAGAGTTTGAAAGAATTAATCTTTAATAACGTGAAGTTCCTACATTAATTCACTAGCATATTGTGATTAATATTTCTTGATTTCAAAATATGATTTTTTTAAAGCTTTATAATACCCGTACATTTGAATTCAAAGTTTAAATTGCTCGTGCCATCTAATATTCTCCAACAAAACTATTTAACAGGAGCTATTTGTCTATCTAACAGGGTCCGGGAAAGAGAACTCCCGTATTTGGAGGGAGCGCTGTATAAGTTGCCGTGGGGATACACTGAGGAAAAAATTGTATGTGGCGTACGTAAAATCGTATGTTACATTTGTAAATCCTGTAATTTTTAGACTTAACGTACAGCAAACGTATAACTGAAAAAGAATGTTTTTTTTAATACTTTCTGTATAAGTATTCCATCTGTACGTGCTTTCCGTATGAAATAATATAGGCGGTCAGGATCTCACATACAAATGGACGTATATAAGATACAGATGACGAAGATAACATACATATATGTATGTAATATAAGGAAGACTGTTAGATATCAGACATCCTGCAACGGCATGATGTAACATCTAAGGGCAGAGCCTATGTGTAGCATACGGATAACGTATGCTCCGTACTGATTTTTGTAGTAAGCAAGAGGATTTCGTATATTTGTACAATATATCACTATCCGGAGAACGGGTTTTTCCCAGTGCACGGCGGCGGAGGGGATATCGATCGATAGCGGTATACGTGCAATCTTCAGTAGTCGAAACGGTGCGGCACGGTGAACATCGTGCGTTTGTTGTGGAGGAGTATGTCGTAATGATGTTTCTGTGATTACTTACTCAGCGGGTATTTCGAATTCGGTTAGGAATTGGTTGACATGATTCTGTTCCGGACTGAAAAACTATTAAAGTTTGGGTATCAAACTTTAGAACAATAGGTTCTGCACTGACAAAAGAATCGCCTGGAGGACCTTGGATCGTAATAACGCCGGAAAATGTGGCGCGTGTGAGAGCGGCTATCCAGCAATCTCCAAAAATTTCAAGGATGAATTCAAGTATGTGTCAAGAGTGGTTGTAAAACGCCATACTTTGCTTATTAGTATCTTCTCTCTCATCAAAAATATGTTTTACATATTCATTGTAAATTAGTGAATTCGAAAGGATAGTTAGGCAAAATATGTAATGATTTACTGTTCTCATATAATAAGTCTTAGAATTTATTCTAAAAGCTTTTGTAGGTCAATCGACGTCTGGTGTAAATATCATTAAATATTGCTGAATTTATGTTAAAAGTCCTTGTTAATTAGGTGGTCCTTTTGTGCCCCTCACTTCGCCCGTTACTTCAACCTTTGCCCTATTTGAGCCCCGAAATGACGAAAAGTAGCTACCGAACGATGTACGGCATTTCTAATCTAATGAACCTGATATAAAACATACCAAACATTGTGTGTTAATGTTTCATTTGGGGACCACGACTATATTTTGGGGATCTGGCCACTGTGTGGCCCTCCGTAGCTATGGGTCTGCCCCCAGACATGTCACAATGTAATGTAGGTTAAGTAATATAAAAATATTATTTTCGATATACTAACCAGGGATGATATCGAAACTGCACCTTGAATTAAGAGACATTCTATATATTTCCTGATAGGACTTCTCGAGCAAGTTCCCAAACAGGTGTTCGTTTCTTGCCCGGAAGTAATCCCGCCTCTGCAGGGGCTAAAATATATAGCACATTTTGACCTATTTTCTATAGCAGGTGTACATAAAGTACGTTGCTACCCCTAAAAGTTGAAACCTATGCTAAAATCCCAAAACACCTGTTTCATCATTGTAAAAGCATAATTTAACGAAGTAAAAATATTTGCCCCAGGGTCACCGCAGGGTCCCAGGTGGAGTCCAACTCAAAATTTGCAATTGAAAAGAGGGGCAAGTAGCATATCCTTTGAAAGCTAGTGTTAAAAGAAAAACGATAACAGAAGTCTCACAGCTCTAATCAGACTCTGTGCGAAATGGAGGAAGATTCAAAATTTGAAAACAGTCTGCAGCTAACAGTGCATGGCCACCACTAGAATTCCAAAATTATGATAGAGGTGTCAAAATTCTGAAACACGTGTTTCATTATTTGGAAAGTTCTATTTATCGAAATGATAATGTTTACCCCAGGGTCCCAGGTGCGGTCCAACTCAAGATTGGCAATTGAAAAGAGGGGCACGTAGCATATCGTTTGAAAGCTATCCCGCTACAACTCACCGACAGCCCGTCTGGTAGAAGCGATCTAGAAACCTCTAGACCATGTGGCTGTTTTCCATTTACAAGTGTCGTTTTGATGTGAAGAACCACATAGTTCGACATTTGTTTCAAAGTTTTAGGCGTAAGAGGTGGTCATGAACCTTAAGATTCAGCATGTAGACGTAGTGTAAACATCTCACCATTTGCACAGGATTGGTGTAGAGATGAAAGATTGGTTCCATACGCTGTCTGTTTTGAGAAACTTTGAAAGAAAATACTACTTAACCCATTTGAAAATGGGTAGTTTGACCGCTGCCCGCATATAGGGACTCCAGGACATACGTTTTCATTTCTATACATTGAACGTTTGCAATGACGAATTTAGAAAGCCAGCAACCCTGACTTATAGCCTGTGATTATCTTGAATGAAAAGTTGTGTTAGTCAATTTGCAATAACGTTGACTTACATCTAGAAAACCGATTCTCTAGATCGCAAAGAAGGTTCACAAGCTCATCAAGTTGATGGTGACAAACTCTGTTCTCCAGGACATTACAATGACCGTAGACGATTATGTTACGTTCGAAGATAATACTCAATTCCAGCCCTTGGACCCGACATCAAGTCAACAAGGAACTGCTTTGGGTACTGAAGGCGATCCTGATTACGACTACCTGGACCCAAATCCTTCTCAGGAAACCTCATTTTGGAGATCATGGAGTGAAGCGAAATTGAGGGATACTGTAGCAGCTTATAACAACGCGTTCAGTGGTCGCAAACTCAAGGATGCGAAACGTGTAGCAAGAGTTGACATCTGTACAAGTGACATCATTCGAATGAAACTATTCCTGAACAAGGCATCCAAGCGGACCAAGCTAGCAGAACTCCGAGAATCTGTCAAAGCATGGTGCAAACATCAACGCGCTGCTCCGAATTTTTTTCAGGATCACTGAAGAAGGCATTGCCGTGGAAGCCTTAGAAAAATCGCGGAAGCTAGGGGTTACTGGTTTCAAGGCATCCCGATTCTGGATCCGCCGACTATTGAGAGAAATGAATTGGGGTTCCAGGAAAACCACAAAAATCATGACAATGGCAGCCAGAAAAGCACTGGAACGTTCAAATGAATTCGACATCCACATTCAACAAATCAGGCGAGAGATTGAATAGGATAACTACATCCTTGATCAAATTGTGAATCTTGATCAAAGTGGATTCAATTATGAATTACTAACACCACGAACTCTAACTCAACGTGGAGTAAAAAATGTCGAAACTGAAGTAAGATGCGAATCAAAAGTGACACATTCTTACACAGACCAGGAAGCGATTTCGGCATCAGGAAAGCTCGTGGGCCCGACTGTCATTGTGCTCCGCGAACCTTCCGGGAAATTTAGATCAAGGGTCCAATGTAAAATCCCTGAGATCCCTGGAGTCATGATCAGAGCAAACAAGTCAGGAATGATGACAAAGGCAATATTCAAGGAATACCTGCCACATCTTGTTCGAGACGTTGGAACTCCTTGTCTTTTGCTGAAGGACGACGCATCCATCATGAGAGATCCGCACTTGTATCAAGAGTGTCCTGACTTACATCCAGGAACAATCATTCCACGCTGTACTTCCTATGGACAGCTATTCGATATGGGATATATTCTTTACAGAAAAATGATGGTGAAGCGTACCCACAAGCATGTTCGGAATGAAGGTCTTGGTGACAAGCTAGGCATGACAAATCGGTATTCCAGTGCTCACTTGATTGGGGTAATACGAAATCAGTTGGAATCAAGAAGATTCCAAGATATAATCAAGTACGCTTTCGGCAAATGTGGATACATCGACCTTCCTGATGATTTTAGTTACCAGTCAGTGAGAGACTTGTCTTTCAGTTTCCAAAGGATCCAGCTTTCTCGACATGTTCGATTTTGGGCGACGAACATGGAGAAATGTTTTATTCAGTGCAGTTGGTGTCTCCAACCACTGTGCTTTTATCACTTCTTCATGAACAATAGCACGGCCGCACCACTCCACGAGACACTCAAGCCTCACTATCACGCCGTAGAGTGATCGTCATGCATATGGCCCTCATACCTGCATAACAAAAGATACAGTCTTGGCAGCTACCACGTTGGTACGACCGTGGCGTGTGACTTACGTGGCTCTCATACATAGACCATAACAAAAGCCAAGCTTCAGCCAACAACAGTCGACGGAGCCGTGTTTTCTAGACTCCTTCTACCAGACGGGTCGTCGGAAAGTTGAAGAACGATAGCTTATAAACGATATACTTTTTGAAGCCTTTCCAAATGAAAACTTCGAGGTAGACTGCTTGTGGGACCCTACGAGGCCCCTGGGGCAAACATTTTCATTTAGATAAATTGCACGTTTTAAACACTGCAACACATGTTTTAGAATTTTGACACCTCTATCACAGTTTTGGAATTCTAGTGGTGGCCATGCACTGCTAGCTGCAGACTGTTTTCAAATTTTGAATCTTCCGCCATGTCACACAGAGTTTGATTAGAGCTGTCAAACTTATGTTATCGTTTTTCTTTTAACACTAGCTTTCAAACGATATGCTACTTGCCCCTCTCTTCAATTGCCAATTTTGAGTTGGACCCCACCTGGGACCCTGCGGGGACCCTGGGGTAAACATTATCATTTCGATAAGTAGAACTTTCCAAATAATGAAACACGTGTTTTAGAATTTTGACACCTCTATCACAGTTTTGGAATTCTAGTGGTGGCCATGCACTGTTAGCTGCAGACTGTTTTCAAATTTTGAATCTTCCTCCATTTTTCACAGAGTCTGATTAGAGCTGTGAGACTTCTGTTATCGTTTTTCTTTTAACACTAGCTTTCAAACGATATGCTACTTGCCCCTCTTTTCAATTGCAAATTTTGACTTGGACCCCACCTGGGACCTTGCGGAGACCCTGGGGCAAATGTTTTCACTTCGTTAAATTATGCTTTTACAATGATGAAACAGGTGTTTTGGCGTTTTAGCATAGATTTCAACTTTTAGGAGTAGCAACGTTCTTTATGATCGCCTGCTATAGAAAATAGGTCAAAATGTGCTATATATTTTAGCCCCTGCAAAGGCGGGGTCACTTCCGGGCAAGAAACGAACACCTGTTTGTGAACTTGCTCGAGAAGTCCTATCAGGAAATATATAGAATGTCTCCCAATTCAAGGTGCAGTTTCGATATCATCCCTAGTAAGAAAACTATCCCTCTCCCCCTCCCAAAAAAAGTGTCTGCCTCTTCGCGTACCACCTCCCAGAAATTAAAGATGGCGTCGTCACTGTACCGAACTGATATCACACCCGACATATAGTTCTCACTTTGTCCCTTCAAGTTACTGCCTGTTTCGGTCCATGTTGTTCTTCCTGAAATCAAGATGCTTCAACTAGCACTAGGAAGAAAACAACAGTGACTGTCTTGTTCACCTCTAAAGACAATACTTACCTTATAGTATCTACATGTAATATCGAAGAATTAGCAGGAAGATGGTCGCAAACACTCCAGCACGAGAATCTATACTTTGAATGTTTACCTGCTGTCACTGTGCTGTGATAAATACGGTGTACCGTGCACCAGAATATTGAAAGACTTATGATCTATCCTTGTATTATATATTTGTAGAAAGTAATAGTTAATAATGAGAGCATTATACATTTGCGAAAAGTAAAGGTCAAGAATATGATATTATACAAAGCAAAAAATCAAATAATGAGCGTTACAGTTTTCTGAATAATTTATTCTTCCATTTTTATATTTCTATATGTATTTCTCCCTTCCTTGATACTTTGAGAAAATAACTACTTTTATACAGAATTTGTGAATTTAATGAAGCATTCTGTTCTTGCATTGCTGTCTTGTCCGTTTCTGCCTTGAGTGAAGGTCTGTAGAATTATTTATATGAACCGTTATATGGCTACCGTCATTCATCCATTCATCTTCTTGCATCACCTTATTTCTTATTTTGTCGATAGCTGATGATATTGATCATACAAGATTTCATGCGAACGCTCAATTTAGCGAACGATTCGATCACATGCAGCCTTAGTTACACTCTTGAGTGGCAAAATGTTCATGGCAACCTTGTTCTTCGCTTCAAGGAACATTAAGAAAACTATCAGGTATTTAATGGCTGTAAAAATATTATCACATCGTTTTACGTAATTGCATTGGAAAGGAAATTAAGTTACTAGCTTGTTTTAATGTAAACGTTTACTCATTATTGATGCTGTAAGATGATCTGATAATACACTCCAGGCTTCATGATGGATGCTATTCCTTAGTCTAATAAGATTAAAATTTCCTCAATGAAGTTTTTTTTGTTTTTTTTTTTTTTTTTTTTGTTTTTTTTTAAACACACATCCACCCATACACGAAATTTTTACAGCGAGAGTACAGTGTCTCAGTGATAGAGTGTTTACCTTAGATGCACAGAGTTTCAGAAAATGAAAAATAAGATGTCTCGTTTAACTCCCCCCACGATTATGTCCTTTAGGCTGAGGGAAGGGGATGTTTAATGGAAGTGAACGATTATGGAAGAATAAGTAGAATGGCAATGTAGAAGGAAACGGAAGAAACTTGAGAAAATCCACGGACATCCACCACAAACTCACATGGTCTGGGGTCGAATCAGGGATACTTCGCACTAAAGGTTATAGGATCTCTAGTTAGATTCTAAATCATATGATCTTGTGAGAAAAATACAACAATCTGATATTTTTTTCAACATACACGGCAGTGCATGGCAGCCAAATTCCGCTAAGAAAATGAAAACTGGCCTGCACTGCCGTAAGCATATTATACACGAACAAGAGTTTTGGGTAAAATCGCCGATTTCGAGGCTTTGTAAAAACGATTCCATTAAGGGTAGAAACACGAAATTTAGAATTTAAGGAGATATCCGAGAGATGTAATAATATGCCAAATCTCACATTCCTAGCTTCAACCATATTCAAGTACTGGACCCTTAAAATATGCAATTTTCAGGCTCACTGACTCACTCATCAAATTGATTAGCTACTTCCCAATGAGAAAGAGACGTGAAACTTCACATAAAGGTACCCTATAACGACTTGCTTTAAGATTTTAGATATTTAGTTTTAAAATAACACAGAAGAAGCATGATATAGTTACCGGCACGTAGCATGCCTGCTGAAGGTCACAAGTGCTGGCCGAGGCGAGTTTCCACTTTATTCTGTTGCAGGGTTGGCAGGATAGTTAGCTACTTTGCACTGCAGAATGTACGTTGCAGTGTCTCAGAGTTATGAGGTATGCGTATGTGTATAAAACACAACCACAATATTCTAACAAATACGCGAAAATATTGTCACTCTCATACTGGAATTATGTTCATGTTACACAGTATTGATTAATGTGGGGACGTCAAATTTTAGTTATTATCTGCCCAAAACAGATGTTCGTTACGACAAATTGACGCTATTGTTCGTGTTAAACTAAAGATATGCAGTGTTATTTATTTCAAATCATGTTATTTTTCTGAATAGTTGTAATTATGCATTTTCTCAGATTAAAATAAAAAAGGATTATAAAATATAAATGTCATCATTTTGAATGAAATGATTCATTTCGGTCTCAAAATAAATTTTAAGACAGAAATACACGCACACACGTCAATTTTTATTTATTTTTTATTATTTCTACTATAAGGATTCTTTTCTATCTGTTATTAATCCCTCTGTGACTGACTGAACTTGTTATTGGATGCTGAAATAATTTTGTAGGGCTGGCAGTACTGCCGGTTATTGGAAAGCTGATTGACGGTAGGATCGTTGTTTGAAATTCGTCTGCTTTTGTAGTGACCTTGAGTTGCCATGCTACGTGGCGGTCACTATACTTTTTAACCCTCCTATGTTCTCTTTCTTTCCACGAAAATCTTTTACAATCTGTTGAAATTCAATTGGATAATAATTCTAAATGAGATTTTCCGATTAGACAAATCGTCGAAATTATCTTTTGGTTTAGCAACTGTTAGGGGAAATTGCTACTTAAAGGGAAATTGTTAATTGTTACTTACCTAATAACTCAATTTCACTAAAAAGTGGCGCTTACCACTGTCTTTTCCCGAGCTGCTCATATTATCTGTTAAGACGTCAGGAAAAACTACTCTTTATAATTCACAGTAGGTCGCAAAGCTGAAAAGCATTGCTTCTCTCAAAAATGCAAACTTTGCAGATGCCGACCGCTTTTAAATTGCAGTTACATGTATCTTGTTCGCTCCAACTTAGCATACATAAAAATTCACATTTTAAAAGTATCATATAGATATTATTTCGTCGGTATCGAAAAACTTTAATCAACTATTAGAATTAAATATCTTTACATCTTTTTTTATCCCCAAATTCAAGGTGTAGACCCTTAGTACACGGATATATTCCGAACAGTATCGGCCCTACAGAGTATTGGTCGTATACCTTTTCGACCGTATAACTGTTTTCCCCTATATATCTGCAAGAAAATGATTATTACTTAACACTGTGTGATTATAAGGTGTTACTATTATTATTATTATTATTATTATTTAGATCGTATGCAGGTAAATCCTTTCGATCCTATACTGTTTTTGGTACTACACATGTAACCCATTTTTTACACAGACTAGCCTTTGGTCAGCTGAGGGCCTCACCCCCAGACCCCTGCGTTTGGTCGACTCACAACTAGTGATGGGTAAATTCTCGGGAAGATATTTATCGGGAATATTCCCTGGGAAGATTCTCAAAATGGGAATTTTTCCTGGAATTTACGTAAAACCACAAAGAAAATTGCTTTCTATTACTATATTATGATTTTAGAGTTAAATTCGTTTTTTATCACAGTACCTACGTATATTATTACAGTTGTCTCCAGATGATTCTTCAAAATGTATGTTCTGAACGGTACTATGTTATTTTATTAATATTTTATTATATTTAAAGAATACACATAAATGTATATTTACTTACAATATATTCTATGAAAGTAAATATGTGGGAAAAAATAGTATAGTAAGTCCACATATTTTTACACCGCTAAACAGTTTAAATTTATAAGTAAGTGGATTTTCTGAACTTGACTCTACTTCTGATATAAACATATTAAATTTTTAAATGTTATAAATAAATTAGATTGAGTAACTGCCAAAAGATACATGTCTCACCAATTTATCAACTTTTGCGCATACATATTTATGTTCACAAAATTTGCAAGATACTGACTTATCTTTATAATTTAGCACGTAACATTGCCACACACGACCTTTCTTCCTACCTATTTCTCGAAATTTCATGCGTTCATTCACATGTAAGAGGAGTCCGGGTACCTCTTCAGAAATCCGAGTCAGAGACAGGAGACAAACCGACGTCTATTACTAACGGTGCATCGGGGTGTATTAATAGTACTTCATATCTATTTCTACATAACTATTACATTACTCTACAAGCTGGTTCCTTTTCATCATTTGTAAATTAGTACTTTGCTACTTTTTAGTGCAAATGGAAATGGAACTAATAAATCATATGATTAGTTATATAAAGTACAGTCAACGAATTTTATTTTTTTTCACCTCGAAATTATTTAACGCCTAGAAGTAAATCATAATAAATGAAAACAAAGTAATTAGTCATACGGTTCTTATAATTTGGAAGATAAAATAAAGAAATGGAAATAAATTCCTTCCCGGGAATTTATATGCCAGGGGAAAAAACCCGCGAACATTCCCATTTTTTATTTTCCTTTCCACCGGGAATATTCCCACTGCCCATCATTACCCACGACTCGCATCGCATATGAATCATCATTTGCTTCAAGAGTGAATTTCATGGATTTGCTCTTAATATTTCCTGAGCTTAAGAGTGTGAACCTAAAGTAAATTAGTCTATTTTGGCAACAATAATGTATATTTTATTTTATTAACGACGACATGTCCATAAAGAACAACTATCGAAGTAAAAACATTGTAGTTGAATATACTTATAACAGCCTGTAATTTCCATTATACATACCCATTTTAGTTCAGTGAACGACCTCACACATCTTAAACCCAGAATTCTAGCCAGTTTCAAGTATATTTTCCTATTTCAGCAACGTAAAAGATAATATTTTGCACCCCAAGAAGACGCCCAATTAAATAACATGAAGATTTTTCATTTCCCCTCTAGACTCCCGAAAAACTAAGAATATTCAGTTTTGGCAAATTTCCTGTGTGTTCATTCCCCTCCATTAGAACCCCTAAAAATTAAAAAAAAAAATCACTTTTGGCAATTTTTTTGCAGGCTAGTCCCGAAAACCTACAATCATGCCGAATTTTAACTTTCCAGTCAACCGGAAGCATCCGTTATTCTGTCAGTGAATGAGTTCATGTTATTTCAAGAATTAAAAAGAGTTGTCTAATAATTACGGTTTTTACAGCGGCTTACGTCACTGTGAGTTACCAAACTCTAATTGCTACAACAACGTAAGAATCACAACACACATACATATTATGATATTTATTAGCATGACGCAATGTGGGCCTTGTCAGATATATTCTTCATAATATTGTAAGATTGAAATATCAGTACGTACGTTACGCCACACGATAACTCTTGAAGGAAAACTTTTTCTTTAAAAGAAAAATCTGTTTCTTACAGTGATAGAGAGATTATCTCGGCCAAGTTCGATCTCTTTTACATCTTCTCGGGTAATGACGACTTCAACGTCCTGAATCGTTTAAAATCCGTCATTCACTAGTTTGTACGCAACCCGTACAGCTTTAAAGCATTGTTGGTTGCCTATGATAAAAGGTTAAGTAGGCTTTCTTACAAGTAGAAAAGTTAATCAGCCTTTACTTTCGCTAGATCCTTCAGATTATCATTACCAGACTTTATTTTAACTATTGTGCAACACATATCACGAACCATTCTCAAGACCGTTTCGTAATTAATACGGTTATTATTTAAATTTGCACATATTCTTTCCATTACTATTACAATAACGTAATCTCATCAAAATGTAAATCTTTTATCTTGAAAAGTTAAACCCTAATATGAAGACAACAAACTGCTTCCTTCATCTTTTATATGTTAGTTAAATGGTGATTGCTCTTAATCTTTGATACGCATCTGTCATCGTAATTTCCACCCTGATTCTCCAATAGTTTCTAATATTTTCAACAACATGGGTTGAATCTTCCATTTTTCAATTGGAAGAAAGCGACTAGCTAAATCCCCATTTGAAGACAAGCCACTTCACTTGGACAAGTTCATCTCTGTTCTATCGCGATTTACTCTAACGCATTTCATGAAATAGGCCCTCGACAATTTTCGAGAGATGAAAACTATTTAAGTCTCTATTTTGACAGAAAATAGTTTAAAAATGATTTTTGATAGAGTTATTTGTGAAAGCTCAGTAAAACTGAAGCCA
The DNA here is from genome assembly GCF_964235325.1 of Thermobia domestica. Lineage (NCBI taxonomy): Eukaryota > Metazoa > Arthropoda > Insecta > Zygentoma > Lepismatidae > Thermobia > Thermobia domestica. Next base: position 140,722,070 of record NC_137468.1, read on the forward strand.
CCTTAGCCCTTGGTTCGATCCCCGCCCGCGAGAATTTGTAATGGGCAATGTCGTGTCAATGCGTTTTCTCGCGGTTCTCTCGTTTCCTCCCACATTCCCATTCCACCAATTATTCCATAATCACATTTTTCATCTTTTATCATTCGTCTCTTTAGCTAAAGGGCATAACCGTAGAATGTAAAAATAGAAATTTTATTTTGTCTGAATCCGCGTTGCTGTTTCTGCTGATCTAGTATCTAGCAGGCGCGCCTTCGGTGCACGGGAACTTGGATTCGATTCTCGGTGGAAGAGTCTTGAAATTTGAACGCATTAGTGTGGTTCGGATTTCGCCTTAAAATTATACGATCTGTCTCATATGGCCTTGGTGTTGAAAAGGGATGGTAAACTTCAATCACTTAACTAATTTAATCCATATTATCGAGTTTTCAGAGCCACAAATTGGAAAACTTTATATATGCGAAACATTTTCACTAATGTTATCAGCAATCTTAGAAAGAAAAGTACTTAAGCTGTAAAGAATCAAGTAATCATAAGTATTTTTTTTTAAAATAAAAATCCCGAGAAATTCTACAATATTGTTATCGTTTAACGATATGCCCAAAGATCATACGACATATACAAGGTGGTTACAAAAAATTGTCACAAACTTTGGGAAATAATAAAAAAAAAAGTTCATGTAGACTTATGATCGGAAGTGCATAGTTTCGTAGTTACACGGTGCCGAATACATGGAAAAAGGCCCATAGTTCCACTATTATAGGATAGATCATATTCGGGTCAAAACATTACTGAGAAACCAGTATATGAACTATTCATCTTTCAGAACCTCCAGTACTTGTACAATCATTTTTAGAAAGGATATTTGGGAGTACTTGGTCACTCTTCACCTACATCTCTAAAAAGTTGGTCTGCAAGTACTGGAGCATTCTTAAACATGGATATTTGGATAGTTTACATACCAGTTCCTCGGTGATGTCTTGACCCGACTACGATAGGTCCCATAGTAGTTGAGCTATGAACGTTTAAACTTCACTTCTTTCACATTTTCGGCATCCTATAACTTAGAAACTATTCACTTTTGAGCACAGGTCCATATAAACTTTTTTTTCTTATTTTGATGAGAGGAATCTGATAACAAAATATTCTTATTTTGAAACACTCTGTATAAAACAATAGATCGTTTCGAGCTGAACAAATTTATATTCAGGAGTGTGAAACCTCATACGTAGCTTCAAGAAAATGAAGAAAAAAGTAATGTTAGAACCAAACCACTTACTGAGGTTAAACTAACACTACAACACCTTCAAAAGCTCTTCGTTATGACACAAGCAGGACATAAGTAATGCGATATGAACAGCCTAAAATTATTAATCACTGTTACATTCTAATTCCTGTTTAACTAAAATACTGCACAAACAAAAGACATACACTACCGTCCAAAAGTATTTGAGCACCTGCATATGTCGGTGTAAAGTCAAAATAAAGCAACAAAGACATACAGTCCGACGCAAATCATCGCCTCAATGTTATTGCCACCAAAATATTGTCCACATCATTGGTGTCGCCTCATTATTATTCTTAAAGACAATAAATAGAACGTTCTTTGCATTTAGACGTTTGTCGCAATTTCGTTTTTTTTTTTTTTCTTCACTAGAGACTGTTCCTTGGGCTGTGCATTTTCAGTTGGTTGTATCAGTTTTATATTTACGTAAGCCCATAAATTACATTTGCTTTATTTATCTTGTCACATGTGACTAGAAAACGTACATCCTAACTATATATAAAACTACATGAGCTGACAAATTATTGAGCACTTCCTGTAGGGCTACAATGATTAAATTTGGCATGATTGTAGCTTTCCGGAACTAACAAACAGGAAAATTGTCAAAAGTGAATATTTTTAATTTTTAGAGGGTCTAAAGAGGGAATGAAAAATTTCCCTATCTTATTTAAATGGACCTTTTTTTGGACTTATAATCTCATGTTTTAGGTACTTAGAATTGGAATAGAAACTTGAAATTCGTTACGCTTACACATTTTCGTGAGCACTATCTAAGTAAATCAGTAGAAGTAAAAAATTCAGAACTTACAGTGGTTTTATAGGGAACTGAAAAATCTTTCCCATGTTATTTATATGGGACACCTTTTACACCCTCGAGTTATTGAGCACTTCCTGCAGGGCTACAATGATTAAATTTGACATGATTATAGCTTTTCGGGACAAACCCACAGGAAAATTGCCAAAAGGGAATATTTTTAATTTTTAAAGGGTCTAAAGAGGGGATGAAGAATTTCCCCATGTTATTTAAATGAGACTTTTTCTGGACCTATAACCTCATGTTTTAGTTACTTAGATTGGAATAGAAACTTGAAATTCGGTATGCTTGTACGTTTTTGTTAGCTTTACCTAAGTGAATCATCGCAAATGAAAATTTCTAACCGTAAAGTGGTTTTATGGGGAACTGAAAAATCTTTCCAATGTTATTTATATGGGACGTCTTCTATACCCCAAAATGTTTAGGCACTTCCGGCAAGATTAGAATGATGAAATTTGGCATGATTGTAGCCTTCCAGAACTAACCGACAGAAAAATTGCCAAAAGTAAAAAATTCCAACTTTAGAGTGGTTTTATAGCGAACTGAAAAATCTTTCCCATGTTATTTATATGGGACACCTTTTACACCCTCAAATTATTGAGCACTTCCTGCAGGGCTACAATGATTAAATTTGACATGATTATAGCTTTTCGGGACAAACCCACAGGAAAATTGCCAAAAGTGAATATTTTTAATTTTTAGGGGGTCTAAAGAGGGGATATAGAATTTCCCCATGTTATTTAAATGAGACTTTTTCTGGACCTATAATCTCATGTTTTAGGTACTTAGAATTGGAATAAAAATTTCAAATTCGGTATGCTTGTACGTTTTCGTTAGCTTTACCTAAGTGAATCATCAGAAATGAAAATTTGCAACCGTAGATTAGTTTTAAGGGGAACTGAAAAATCTTTCCAATGTTATTTATATGGGACGTCTTCTATACCCCAAAATGTTTAGGCACTTCCGGCAAGATCAGAATGATGAAATTTGGCATGATTGTAGCCTTCCAGGACTAACCGACAGAAAAATTGCCAAAAGTAAAAAAAATCCAACTTTAGAGTGGTTTTATAGGGAACTGAAAAATCTTTCCATGTTATTTATATGGGACATCTTTACAGCCCCAAATTATTGAGCACTTCCTGTAGGGCTAAAATGATTAAATTTGACATGATTGTGGCTTTTCGGGACAAACCCACAGAAAAATGCCAGAAGTGAATATTTTTAATATTTAGGGGTTCTAAGGAGGGAATGAAGAATTTCCCCATGTTATTTAAATGGACCTTTTTTGACGTATAATCTCATGTTTTAGGTACTTTGTATTGGAATAAAAGCTTGAAATTCGGTATGCTTCTACGTTTTCGTTAGCTTTACCTAAGTGAATCATCAGAAATGAAAATTTGCAACCGTAGATTGGTTTTATGGAGATCTGAAAAAATCTTTCGCATGTTATTTATGTGGGACGTCTTCTACACCCTAAAATGTTTAGGCACTTCCGGTATGATTAGAATGATGAAATTTGGCATGATTGTAGCCTTTGAGAACTAACCGTGAAAAAATTGCCAAAAGTGAATATTTTTAATTTTTCAGGGGTCGAAAGGGGATGAAGAAATTCCTATGCTATTTAAATGGGCGTTTTCTTGGGATACAAAATCTTATCTGTCAGATAGCTGAGATAGGAAAAAAAAGAAAGTCGGTAGAATTCCGCTCCGCTGCAGCTGCCTTTGTCCCCACTTTGAACTCGTATTGCATACACGCCCTTTGACGCTCTGTGGAGGTCTCATTCACTCTGTTCTTACGCAAGTTCACAATATAACTGAACTACCATAACCAGGTAGTATGCTGCACATACGCAGAACAACAGCTGACCTTCGTCTTATCCTCATTCGCATTCAACTCACGGTGGGAGGTCCAATTGAACACAGACCTTCACAAAAGCGACAGAACTTTCTTGCTTACCTTTATAAATTAACAGAAATAAAAAATTCCAACTTTGGTGGGGTTTATTTATATGAACTACTTTTATATCTCAAAATTATTGGGCAATTTCTTTAGGATTACAATGACTAAATGTGGCATGTCAAAGGAAAATTGCCAGAAGTGAATATTTTTAGTTTTTAGGGGATTTTTGAAACGGTTATTACGGAACGTGTTTGTTACAGTTGCTTTATATGTTGTATTCTTGTTGATCTCTTGTTAAAATGCACGGTTATTGTTACCTTAAGTTATCATTATAGTGGTTGCTGTTAATTGTTTAATTTTATTTAATGTTATTTGTTTTAAACAGTTGTGCACTACATATCAAATCAGTACCTCCGATAATTGTAATCGTTCCGAGGACAAGAACCTGCGCTCCTTACACAGCGCATCATTCGCATATGAGCATGAATCTCCTTGACATTCCTGGAAACATCTGTACAGGTTCATTACAGACAAAAGTTATAGACGCCGTGATAAAAATTGGCAAATGATACTATAAAAGGGAGATTTTTTCGATTATTTTTTCAATATCTCGGACCGTTTGCAAGATTTGAGCCTACTTCCATTTGAAGTTTCTAATTCATGTATGATAAGTGTATTCTTTCTTCTTGCATTCAGTATGTAATAAGCAAAGAAATTACATACAAAATTAATTACAATGTCAGTTATAGATGGTGTTCAATGGGCAAAACACTGCAAAAATAAAAGTTCGTCTTAGACTGCAGAAATGGTTATCGTTCCTTTTCAATTATTTGGGCATAAAACAAACGTCTGAGACATTTACAACCCCAACATACAACGATGTGGTGTTGCAATGCATAATGCTTAGGATATGATGCTCTTTTTTTTTTTTTTTTTTTAATTTCAACACTTCCAGTGTACCCGTAAAAATGTAATAAAGAAATAACAACTATACCCAGGGAACAACACCATTGGACTTTCATTTCGGAGTATGATACATGTCTGCTGCAAAAATTCCTTTTCACTTATACTTGATAGTAACATAAGAGTCTACGCAAAAAGAAATCCCTTTAAGCTTCTTTATGGAGAATGCTTGGTGCCTGTGCAAATACAAATCATATTGAACTTCATTTTCACACTACGATACGAACCTTCCCAGACATAAATACCACTTACGTTCCACTTTTTTTAGTATACGAAAGACATGACGAAGCAAAAGCTTTTATTCAAAGGAGTATGCGTGTAGCAGGATACTACAGGGGTGGTGTGGAAATACTACAAAGTTACAAGAAAAAGAATCGACCTTTGTCTTACAAAAATGCAAGACTTATGGTCGAACAAAAATCCCATATTTCTTTTTTGAAAATTATAAATAAGAAAAAAAAACCCTGAAAATGAGAATCCAACATCATCATTCATTATACAAATCAATAAATTGTGGTTGACAAAACAAAGGTTGCTATAAAAAAATAAATTGTGAGTTATTAAGCAGAGTATTAAGGAGCAAAGGATGATAAATATGAGATCTTGGGATGTTGGGCCGATGTAAGGAAACATTAAGAATAAATGCACGAACATATGAGATGCGAGGCCGTAGGCCGAGCAAATACGGGGGTCTGGGGGCGAAGCCCCCAGCTGGCCAAAGGCTAGTCAATATTATAAAGTTTCATTTTATTTAACAGAATGTGAAAAACAAAGGAATATTTCGAAGAAAGTAGAGGAATTACCAGCAGTCTTCATAAATCCCGCAAAAGTATTCGAGAAATTTCAAAACTGTACAAGATCAAGTCAAGTATCAAGTGTGCACAACCTCATCAAGAAATTTAAGACTCAAGGCACAACATCCAACAACCGTCTTTCAGACAGAACCCCAGATTAGAAGGTTTTAACATAGTGCTGAAGAGCAAACGCAACAAACGCTTGACTGCATCCGAAATAGCAGGAGATGTCAATATGGGCTGCAGTAAACCTGTGAGTGTGACTACAGTTAAAACAAGGTTACTGGATGCTGGTCTGAATGAAAGCATAGCAGTATCGAAACTACTCCTCAAGACAAACAATGGAGGCTCAATTGGGCAATGTAACATTAAAAAATTGGACAATTGTTGACTAGAAAAAGGTCCTCTCGAGCGACGAATCAGAATTTGAAGTGTTTGGATTCTAAAGGAGAGTATTTTCCGCCGTCGGCCTGATGAGAGAGCATTTGAACCATGCGCTGCCCCTTCATTCAAGCAATGGCGGAGATTCTATGATGACGGTTTCGCAGTGAGAGATAATGTACGAATACAGGGAATACTAAATAAAAAAAATATTATAAGGACATATTGAAAAATCATTTTGTTCCTTCTGGCAGGGGTGTAACCAAGGGGGGCCATCGAGGCCAGGCCCCCAAAATGGTTTCCTGCTCCCCCAAAATGACCAGCTTTTAAAACATCATAGTAAAATTATCTCGCTTCATTCATTTAAAAGTAACAAAGTTTATTGACAATTAATAATTTACGGTAAATAGTATGGAGAAATATTGTTTTTCCATACCGATCGAAAAATAGTATAGTATCTCTTCCTTATACCGATCGAAAAATAGGATATTTTTGTGACAGCAGATTACACAATTTACTGCGTTTTAACAAGGTACTACAAATACAGCTATAAAACTGATTTGTAAGTACAGTATATATTTATATGCTTTAATAAGTGTTTTAAAAGACATAGAGGATGGAAAATTTGGTGAAAAACAATGTTTTTATTCAATTTGGATTTCATTCGCTCTCTCGTTTATTTCTACTCAGTGTAATAAAATAACTATGTTTTTTTTTTAAGTCACGAATAATAAATAAATATTTTTGTCAGGAAACCGTAAAGAAATTAAGTGAAATTTCAAAGAAAATCAATCTTGTGTAAATAGGTTCTGTATACAAGGTCTTAAATTTAAATATAAAGGTAACCAAGAAAAGTTTTGTTGCTTTTTCACCCACCGCCTTCGAACATCGATATGTCACCTAACCTGGAAGATCAAAAATAGTCCCCATCAGCATCGACGACCTTCTGAAAATGTTCTGGAAGGCCATGGAATCCATCGCGGTAGAACTTGGTGGGCCGTGAAACGAAGAAAGTATCAGGTGCATTTTGGACTTTTACTAGGGATTTGAACTGGCGTTCTCTAAGGTGATTGTCCAAAGAATGGAACAGGTGATAATAGGACGGTGCAATACCCGGGGAATATAGTGGTTGCAATATTGTTTCCCATCCAAGGCGAAAAATGGTGTTCTGAGTCATCCTAGTCACGTGGGACTTAGCGTTGTCCCGTAAAGGAGGGCCCATTTGCAATTCAGAAGTGATGACTCCAGAGTTTTGAGTTTTTGTTGAGCACAGCTCAACTGCTGACACTACACAGTTGCATTGATACTCTGACCAGCTGGTAGCAGTTCCCGATGCACGATACACCAAACACATAGAAGGACCTTCTTATGGTACAGTGCTGGTTTCGGCTGTTTTGAAATCGGTTCATGAAATGCTAACCAATGATGGCGGCACCGTGGAGCTTCGTATAGGACACACTTTTTATCACATGTCAACGCCCTCTCCAGAAATGGCTCCGAAACAGTGAATGGAAACAGGCGACTGCCGCGTTGCCTTCTGGCCCGGAGTCAAAATATGAGAGACCCATCGACCAAACTTGTAGTGCTTCACAAGTTGATGGATGTGCTGCGGAATGGTTTCTCCACACACTGAATTGTAGTCCCAGTTCCTCTTCGTACATGTGTTTGTCTTCTGGCACGTGGTGTTTTCTGGTGTTTCGTCGTCGTCCTTAAACTTGTTAAACCATCGCTGCAATGTCCGCGTCGTCACGACACTCTCACCAAAGGCCTGGCATATCTTCTGTCCCGCTACAGCGGCGTTTGACCTCCATTTGAACTCGTTCAGCATACATGCTCTTATGACGCTCTGTGGATGTTCCATGTTCCCTCTGTCTTTACGCAAGTTCACGGTGTGCCTGAATTGCCACAACCAGGTAGTATGTTGCATATACCCACACCAACAACTGACGTTCGCCTTATCTCCACTCGCATTCAAGTCACGGTGTGAGGTCCAATTGAACACAGACCTCCACGAAAAGGGACAGAACTTTCTTGGTTACCTTTATAGTTATGCACAAAAGTATAGCGTTTGGTCCAGGATAGTAGTTCTTGTTTAAGCATAATAAAAACTATCTTGAATATAATTTATGGATAATAATAATACTAATAAAATAATAATAATAATAATAATAATAATAATAATAATAATAATACAAAGAAGAAGAAGCTAAAATAGAGTTTTTAGTTTTCCAGAAGGAAACCAAAATTTTCCTTTCTTTCAGGCCTGAAAAACACTAGTAGCAACACACTTTTTTTGCTTTGTACATTGTAGCTGCCCCCCTTCAAAAACGACGGGCCCCCCTACACAAACCTGCTGGCTACACCCCTGCCTTCTGGAATCCGTCTAATTGGATTTATCTTTCAACGACCATAAACACACATCCAAGCTATGCAAGCAGTTCTTGGAGGCACAAGAACAACAAAATATCTTAAAATAGAGTTTTTAGTTTTCCAGAAGGAAACCAAAATTTTCCTTTCTTTCAGGCCTGAAAAACACTAGTAGCAACACACTTTTTTTGCTTTGTACATAGTAGCTGACCCCCTTCAAAAACGACGGGCCCCCCTACACAAACCTGCTGGCTACACCCCTGCCTTCTGGAATCCGTCTAATTGGATTTATCTTTCAACGACCATAAACACACATCCAAGCTATGCAAGCAGTTCTTGGAGGCACAAGAACAACAAAATATCTTAAAAGTCATGACATTGCCCCCACAGTTTCAAGACTTGGACCCCATAGAGCTGCTGTGAGATGAACTGGACAGACAGATACGGAAACGTTGCCCTACATCAAAGAAAATTTATTGCGAATAATACAAGACCAATGGAACAAAATAACTATATCCATATTAGAAAACTCAACTGCACGTTTACTCAAAATTTGTCAGGTTGTAATGAAAAGCAAAGGTGGACATACTGATGAATCAAAAATATGAACGTTTGACCGTAGATTGGTGTATCATACTTTACGTACTGAAAACGTATATTTTCTAAAGGTATGGCAATGTTTCATTTAATCTAACTCAATCAAAAACATTGTTTTCGGGATGTTTAAATACTTTTGGATGGTAGTGTATATGAAACGGTAGATAGCATCAAGAGGAACATAGTAATATGCTTGAGGCTTATCTATAGTTTTCCAGAAAATTTTTAAAAAACGAACGATTGTGGTGCTAAAAACTATTTTGTCCGTTGCCGATAGTAACTAACGGCTTTTTATTTTGCTGGAAGAAATTATTTATTTATGCACCATAAAAAATACAATATTAATTTGCAGACTGTTTTATTCTAAATCTGACACACACACACACACACACACACACACACACACACACACTTCTTTGTGCAATAAATCAGAAGCAAGAAGAATTATTTTAAAAAGAAACAAATTCACATTTTCATATTTACATACGAGAAAAATATTTGAAAAGCGAGATACTCATAAATGAAGCAATGAGCGAAAATATTATATATATATCCCTGGAATAATTTAATTTTCTCTTTTATATTGGTTCTTCTCTCTGTGCATGTGATAGATTTCCCTTCCAGCAATTTTACCCATAAAATCATTTTAAACCTTTCTATAAGCTTTTCGTCGTCAAAGAGTTCATTAATATGTAATGGTTGTTCCAAACATCCCGTATCGTACAAGTATTAATGACACTCAAATTCAGCAATAAAAAAAAAAAAAAAAATCTCAATGATGTATGTAACAAAAAGTAACACACCTCGAGGGTTGAATATTTTACATATATGAATTTATAATTAATCCTTTTTAAATGGTTTAATTTGATTTTACTGAGAGCCTTGTATAATGTGAGGGTAGATCAGTTAATTAGTTGTTACGAACAGATTAATTATTCTACAGTTCACTCTAATGAGCAAAGTTTATTGATTGCTTCTGCACAAGAAAACAATAAATTATTTTGGATGTTAAAAGAAAGAAATATACAACATAAATCAATTCTTCACATTTGTGATTGTATCATGTCTGGACGCTCATTGCTTCACTAAAGAAGCCAGGATTAGTTAGTGCTAGAAAGCAAAGCTCAAATTCTCAACAGACTCTGTTGACCAAATCCGACTAAGTTGAACCACCCTAACAATAGTAACGCATTACATATCTAATAAAAATGTTATTGCCTTTGTTTCAAATACTACAGGCCCACAAAAGGAATTAAGTACGTTCAGTGATGCAGTGGAAAATACGCTCGCAACAGTTGAAACTCTATGATCTGTTAAAAGAGCAATAATGCCAGTACAATGTTAATGTTATCAAGTCCCTAGCATACAATAGCGGGAATGCGAAAAGATGTTCCCAAATTGAAGGCCGTAGAAACAGAATTGCCAACTAAGTTTCAAGCAGTGTGTCTTCCATACATATTTTTGGAGGAAACTGCTCCTCCCCCCCCCCTCCTGGTGCTCTGCCAGTCTATGCAGATGAACATGAAATGCCATCCAACGCTGAAAACAATACCAGGAACCGGATATGGATTGAATTCGGCAGGTTGTACCTTCGCTACACTAAAAGATACTCTCCGAGGATAAAGTGAAAAATCTAGCAGAAATCAAAAATATTAACTTCTACCCATCATGGTGTCGGATTGAGAACATGAAAAAATAAGCATCTCAGATGGAATCACGTGTTGAAGATACTTGGGATACTGAAAACATGTGGAGGATTTGTGGATACATATTTGCCAGCGCCACGATAAGCAAATTTTTCCACTGGATACAATGCCAGAGTTGTTGCGTTTGGTATCACAAATACTGTATAGGTCCTAGTAATAAGATGTAATTTGTGTGCGGAAGATGTTAAGTTACCAAGAGTTACAGCTTGTGTGGAAGATTTTGACTTAACCAAAGTTACACACAAAGTATTGTGTGAAAGATGATGTTACTAAGTGCGCATTGAGACAACACCAAGTTGTGCCTTCAATTCTCTACATCTAATGTAATATTAATGGAATATTTTTGCTTCATCCTGTGTACATATATATTTGTACTTGAAGCTTCAAAGTTCAAGAAGTTGCTGTAAGTTTCTAGTACATACGTAAATTAGAAGTCTACTGCAAATTCCTCGAAGCCAACACACTTCACTCCCAATGACTATCTGCAGTATCCCACTACATAAGCAGATAACGAAAACTCTTTATCAAAATAGGGAACACATGCGCAGACCTCATTGTTCATAAGGTGACATGATGTTATGGAAAGCGCCTCTCCAATCTAACTTCGGATTTGAAACCTACTTAGTAAAAAATTAACAATAAACTTATTTCTTACCTTACACGGACAAAACTTACATCGCAAGCAACGAAAACTGTCCAAGTTTCCCATACATTAATCACAGTTCTTTAATGTGTGCCCCCTTGGTCACATGACATGTTCACACGGTAATCAAATTCCAGACTCGGTGCAGCGCGCTTGGTGTAATGGTTTGCAGTACATGAGTTTTTTTCGAAGAACACGGGCATAAAGTTCCTCGAGGAACACAGGCAATGGCGGCACGTAATCTCTAAGAAATCCCCAAGGAAATACATCGAATGCTGTTAAATTCGGCGAACGCGGTGTCCAGCGGAGAACGTCCGATCCACCTGGTGAAGAACACAATTGTAAACCTCTTGTGCATTCCTGTAAAACTGGAGGGAGCACCGTCAAGTTGCAGAGCACAATTGTTGTGATAGGTGCTCAGTTGAGGTAACAACTGTTTTTTCTATATGTCTAGAAATGTGTTACCGGTTACAGTATCTTGGAATAAAAATGGGCCATACAATTCCTCGTGGCACACCGCACAGAAAATTTTGACTTTTAAAGAGTTGTGCTGATTCTATATCAGTGTATGTGGTTGCTCGGTTTCCAGAGACGGACATTGCTTCTGATCACGTAGCACTGATATGGAAAGTGGCTTCATGGCAGAAGCTAATTCTTTCTACTAAAATTTTACTCCATTTTGAACTATATTTCTTCACAAAAGTCACGCCTAGTGCAGTCAACCAATCGGATCTTGTGCGGCTTTCCTGTTACAACGCCATCTCAGAAACCGACCGCGCAGTGAGTATGAGAGGCAAATTGCTGGTAGCGCATGAGGAACTTAGATAGTTGCCACTCTTTACGGTGTAAGTTTGTCCCGTGTAAGATAAAAAAATTACCGTTAATTTTCGAAATCGCGCCATATTAAAAATAAAATCTGCTATATTATGTGGGGTAACTGTTTTACTGATGTCCACGTGGTTCGTACTTGGGATAGACAAAAAATATATTTTATGCAAACAGGTTATGAAACATGTGGAATTTTAATTATAGAGTCTTAAAGAGAGATAGTAGAGAGAATTTGAAGATAGTCAAAGTTATATTTGTATGGATTCACTTAGAGGTGATATAATTGTGTAAGAAAGTAGAATACCTTAGCCTTAGTGGAATAAAGATACATATGCATGTGTACAGAACCTGTGAGTCACTGGATTCCACCTGTGAGTGATCGCTAAAACTTCAACAGGGATTTAAGTGACGTTGGTTAATCATAATTGATCTATCAAGTCAACTCTAACATTAAGCTTATTACGATACTAACACTTTTCTACCCGCGGCGAGCAGTCCAAGGCTCGATTCCCGGTGGGGGCACTGGTCGAAAAAAGCTTCTTCAGGCCAGCCATCCTGAATGACTTTTTCCTCATTCACGCCAGGCAAATGCCGGAGTGGTCTATAACTTATAGGTCCCAGGCCGCTTCCATCCTTCCCTTTCCCCGGATAGTTTGCTCGCTGAGGAATGTTATCCCTCATACGTGACGGGCTAAATGCCCATGGATGCTGAGAGCCCAGAAATCTAAATCCTAATTCTCTTCTACCCGCGAATACGTTTCCCAAATTACAAAGTCCAGTTACCTGAAAATGGTCTTGCCAGACCAATTGTTCCATATTAATAGTTATAGCTTATATGCGTCTGAACAAAGACAAGAAACTGGCATGTATAGTGCACAAGAAACTCAAGTCCACTTTTGTTCATCCTTCATACTTTAAAAGAAACTAACATGTTTTAAATTTTTTTCATTAACACAAATATAATAAATCATGTCATTAAATTACGTATTACCTAACCAAAAGAACCCTGGAATGAAAAAATGAGACATTTGTTTTTTAAAAACATAACCTACTTTACTATTAGTAACTGAAATATACATAAGTTATATACCCTATGATGAAAAAAAAAAAATTACTCCCGAGATCTTAGCGATTAATGACTTGGAAATTTTCGGGCAGCTCCAAAAACTGTTAAATCCTAACATTTTCCTATTTCTTGTTTTGTACGATACGGACACAGACACGGACCCAAAAATACAAACACTCCGTACAAAATACGGACGTATGGTAACCCTACTTATAGAGTAGTACAAGAATCAACTAAAAGATTACGGCTCCATATCGAAGTCCCCTATCTAAGTTATTAGTGTGTATCATATACCAAAAACTAAGGTGGAACTAACGGGTAGGATACATTGAGGGGAGGGTCCTTAGCAATTTATAAATAAGAGGTACAGTCTTTGTAGAAAGTAGATTGAAAGCTGTCGTATTAGATAATTGATTTTTAACCATTTGATATTACCGAATTCTTAAATTTTCTGGGAATTCAAAAACGAAAATCGAGCTGTATATATATTTACTTTACTTGACTTAGTACAGTGCAAAACGAACACAACTAATCGAAGATTTGAAAAACAGAAGAAAATATTGTGGACAGGGTTCTAGAACACTGGTGCTCATCCATTGAGTCGTAATAAAGAAAGTAATCAACCTGGCTACTAGCCCGCCTCCACTCGTACTTCGCTCGGCATTACTTTGTGTATTGAGTATTAAGCTTTGACAAGGTAAGGAACCAATTTGGCCACTAACCCACCTTAACCTACGTGGACAGACCAGAGTTCTAGAACTTTCTCAATATTGGTAGTTAAAAGAGGAAGCGGAAGATCGTTAAATATGGAAGAAATATTTCCAGGCCCAAACCTAAACTAAAAAAGAAACATCCTTAATTATTCCCAGAACGTGCCAAAAGGCAGAATAATTAATAACAAACTTTCGACATACGAATTTAATCATCAGAATCAAACGACAATTTCTCCCAGGATTGACCTCCTCTTATGAATGAATGCTTCAATTTCTTTTTAATGATAATTTACATCTGATAATCCTGTTATAGTAAAAGCGCTTCATTTCGAAGGTAGGAAAGCAGGCCCATACCTACGGGATGTTGGGGGCTGGGCCCCTCTAAATCTTTACTGTCTCCCTAAAATGTTTACGGTAGGCTTGCAAACGAACTATAATACGGTGATGAACTATAATATGGTTGAATCGCCCCCTCCTCAACTTATACTGGACCTCTCTACATTTTTGAGCTGGCTACGGGCCTGTAGGAAAGTCCTCTAAAAGTGTCCGAATTCAACGAAATCTTATCAGCGATTAGAAAACAGTTTTAGATCAGTGCCATTCAAGTCATATAACCTGAAATCATAACAATACGGCACGGAAAAGGTCTCATCAAATTCAAAATAAACATGAAATTGTATAATACATGTTAAATGGAAAAATTAGAATTAAGGAGAACAAGTTTCAATGGTAATAGTCCTGATTTTATACTTATAAACTAATCTTTGAATACTACAAAAGGTCATCTGTTTTAGATATCCTGAAAACTAGGCAAACTTTCACGTTCACTGAATCCAGAAAAGTCACAGTATACAGTGAACAAACACACTTAACACTTGTGAATGAATCATTACCTCAACTTTTGTTATATACATAACATTCCTAATCTAGAACTGTTCTAGAAGGCTGCCAATTAAATGGCATTGAAAATCCATTTTTCGGTAACCATAGCACTTTAAAATGACAGTTTCTCTTTAATTAATTAATTAATTTTACTGTTTTTGATTACAGTTCAATGTCTCTTTTTAGGGCAAGGTTCTAGAACACAGGTTCCCCTTCCCATTTAGCTGTAATAAAGACAGAAAACAACGTGCCCTGCGGGGCTCTAACCCGCCTTCACTCGCTAACGCTCGCTCGGAAATACCATATGAATTGAATATTAAACTTTGGTACAGAAAGGAATCAACTTAGCTACTAACCTATAAGGGGGGACCTGTGTTCTAGAACTTAGTATCAAGTCTATATGAGACGGAATCTAATGTATAAAATACATCTGAACTATTAGTCAAGTTTGTATCCGAGGCAAGTTCTTTCCAACGTGAATCGAACTCAGGGAAACGTGTCTTAATCGTTCGGCACGAAAAGATATTTTCCTAAACCCTTTCCAGATGGGCGTGGCATAAAACTACACAAACCTCTAAAACCGTCTCTAAAGCTTTAATCTTATATTAAATTTCTTTAATTGAAACAACAAACCAGTAGAATGATAACATTAAATTTATATGTCAATTTTTTCATGTAGAAATATCATGAAATAATTCGTGAAATGAGAACACGGGACAACCCTGAGAAAACCCACGAACACAATGTTTGCCACAAACTCACATGGCCTAGAATGAACCAGAAGGCAACGTTCTAAAATAGAGATCTCCATCCAGGTCCAACACCAAGAGGCCAAGTTAGGTGAATTTGGCCAAGTAAACTATTTCAAACTATTAACTAACCAAAATACCACTTGCATAAAATTCTTTCTTCCAATAATCTGAATTATAAAATAAGTGGGTGTAGATCCCCCCACAGCCTCAAATGTATATTATTTCTGAATATACGTTGTAAAAAGAAATCTTTCAATGCTAATGGAATTTTGGTTAATTACTAATTTCAAATAACTTATTTTGTCGTAATTCACCCAACTTGCCCTAAAAAAAACAATAACCAGAAACATCAATAACATCAGATAACAATATACCCATTGTGAAGTGTGGTTAAGTAAACAAAGATGGTAATGGACTGTTCAAAGATTGAAGATCAGTACTCTTAGTTTCGGTAACAATATATTTCAACGATAAAGTCCAAAAACTGAAAGAAAAGAAGACAGAAAAGAATAACTAACGAAAAGGAACCAGAACACAGTACATAAAATATGTTTACCTAGTTTTATAAAGTGGGACCTGTGTTCTAGAACCTTCCGAAACCGGAGACATTTCGCACCAGATATGAGCGCTTTACAAGTAGGTCAATGTATCAGTCCTTAGAAATACCACGTGTTTCTTAATAAATAGAAATTATGAGCTCTCTTGTGGCTATATGGTTAGCATACAGGCCTCTGGCGCGGAAGAGCCGGGATCGATCTCGAACAGGTACAGGAGGTTGTGTGGTTCGGATCCCACGCTAAGCTGTAGGTCCAGTAGCATAGCCTCGCTGCTGAAAAGGATGCTAAAACTCATATCCAATACATCCAAATGTGAATTAACTTTCTTTCAATCATTACATTCAAAATATTTCAGTAGATTTTTTAGATTTTTTAAAATGGGCATTTGAGTAGGGATAAAAACATGCCATGTCCACAGTTAGTTGAAACGAAATGAAATTGCGAATACATTCCCATTCTTTCTATTATTTCTCGAAACGTAATAAACTTTGATTTAGAAGTAACGCATGTTCACATCTATTTCCTGAAAGAGGCGAAGTAAA
The DNA here is from genome assembly GCF_964235325.1 of Thermobia domestica. Classification (NCBI taxonomy): domain Eukaryota; kingdom Metazoa; phylum Arthropoda; class Insecta; order Zygentoma; family Lepismatidae; genus Thermobia; species Thermobia domestica. Next base: position 140,738,856 of record NC_137468.1, read on the forward strand.
ACCCAAACAGCATTTACAAATCAGTTTTCCTCCTGTAAAAGCGTTTCATGCAGACACAATTCACTTACCTTTTGTCGATGCAAACTATCCAGTCAGTTGTCATGGTGACAGGGGTCGGGGGTGTTGCAGGCTGACACCGCCCGACCCCTACACTACTCTTCCGCCTCGTGCCCGCCGTGTTTGAGCTCAACGGAACAACAATAACAATAATGCACGGACTGGTGGTGTTGCCTCCACCGGGTCACAATAACACAACAAAGATGATTCGATGCTTATCGGTCTACATACTCTATCGACGCCCGTAACAAAACACTTCATTGCCCTTTTCGATTCACAACTAGCATTATTACTTTTTAGTTGGCTTGTTTTCTGTCGTTCGTTCTCACGATCACCTCAGCACCCTTTAAACACGCACTAACGATCTGTTTCTTTTCCTTCTTAGCGCTCTGCGTTGCTTTTGTTTTTTCTTTAAAGCGAAAAAACTCGTTTTCCCTTGTAGCGCGAGATCAGAGCGCACGCCTGTCAACTATGCAGCCCTACTTCCAGCTTCGTTTCGCTCCGAACACAACAAACTCTGACATCAAACTGCCGACCACTACCTGTGTGCTCCATGCACTCTGTCTCCCGCCTGTCTGTTAGTTTCCAAAATTACCACTAGAGGCGCTGCGGAACATCACCCAAGAGAACGACTTCACGCTTTTTCCTCTTTATTCTTTTATTTCGTTTAGTAGTACGGCCTGAGTCTCTTTTTACGAGAACCCTTCCTTTTCTGTCACATTACATTTTTTAAAAAATATATCACAATATATTGTCTATTTTAAAAAATAAGGTAAGTGACCATTTTCAAAGTGGCAGAGATCTCAAAACAGATTAACCGAATATTCGCTAAATAACCTTACAATCATTTAACTAAAAATTCTATAATTAATTGTTGGCATTAATAAATCAACAACAATGACTCATTAAAGAATACACTATTGTGATAAATAACAGACGTTTCAAATAAGGATGGCCAGATCCGGATCTTTCTGGATCGGGATATCCGGATCCACTTGGGTCCGGATATCCGGATGTCTGGACATTGGATCCGGATCCGAAAGTCCGGATATTGAATCTAGATCTGAAATTCCGTGTCAGAAAATTCAGCAAAGTTCCGAATCAGCAAAGTTTTCGAAATCATTGACAAAGTGATTTTCAACCCTAGTCTTAAAATAAGATTTTAAGAAACTTGTAGCATGTGATCGTGTGACGGTCTTGCGTTCTCTTCATTCTGTCGATATTTGGTCTTCGTGCCTTAATACGTGACAGTTAGTCCAAATTTGATCGACTAACACTATCGACTTTGGTGAGAGCAATCTCATTGTCAGTTTCGATTCTAGTGGAAACAATCGATCGAGAAAGTAGTAAATCTTTTTTAAAGCTGTCGTCTTGATTGAAGCTTGTCCTTTGTTTTCTGTGACACTAATCAAATACTGGGATGAAACCTTAATCGCAAGCCCAGGTTTCTTCATTAGGCTTAGGCTGCTTCCTTTCCAAATCCTTTCTGAATTTTTGTAGTCACTGAATTACGCCATTTCCTAGTCGTGATGGGCTAGGCCATAGCTAATAGAACAGCCCATAAAATAAAGATCAAATCAGATTAAGGAGCAACTTTCTTTTCTTGCTCTTGATGTGCTTGTTTACTTTCTTTCTATAAAAATACGTTTCTCTGTGACCGTATCAACTAGTATTAAGAATTGTAGTGAAGATAAATTTCTAAATATCAATTAAGATATCAAAATTAATGTATTAATGTATTTGTATGTGTATACAAAATATCATATGCAGCCTCGAGCAGTAACACGTATCTTTATAATTAGTAATCCACCACTACTAAGTCTAAATAGGTTGTATAAGGAGCTTTATCATTCACGCAAGCACATAGGCGAATCCTGAGGGAGGGCGAAGGGTTGTTCGCTCCTACCCCAGCGGCACCATTAACAGTGTACTTTGGTGTAATTTGTGGCAATTTCAGATCATTAAGTAATTTTTCACTGCTAGCATTCTCCAACTGCCCCCCTAAGAGTTCATTCGCCCCGTCCAGGAGTCCGTTCTGGATCCATCCATGCGAAAACATAATATATAACTCATTCAAGAGTACATTTTTTTTAAATTTATTTTAAAAGATTGTCATTTCTCGTGGCTACTTATGCAATTTTCTCCACAGGTATACATGCAATTTCCAATCATTACGCAAATACATTTATATACTTACTAGCCTGCGGCTAGTTGGAGGCTTCGCCACCAGACCCACGTTACTGCTCGGCCTACGGTCTCGCACCACAAAAGCCTCTAATCATACTGAATTTAAAAAGAAATGTTTGGGGGATTCCCCTCAGACCCTCTGATATTTCATTTGATCTGTCTATGGCCTTGCATCTCGTAACCTACAACCATAACGAATCTCACAAGTAACACTTCCGAAGTGTAACATTTCGATTTTGATAAAATTTGGCAGATAGATACTACACATAAAATAAACGAATACGTGTTTTTTATTTTCTGCGGAAAGACGGTTTTAGGAGGCAAAAGCCCCACCCAAAATTTTGAAAGTTGACAACCGAAAGGCAATGTGAATGAAATTGTGCACAGATATTGCAGACGTAAAATGAGGGAATACGGATTTCGTATTTTCCTGGAAAACACCGTTGGGTGGGGCACGGACCCCTCCAAACCTTTGATTACGAACTATCGAAAGTGTTAGTAACAGTATGTCAGATGTGTGTAAAGAACATGAAGAATTTCAACGAAACTTTGTGTATGGACATTACGCAAAAAATAAACGAATACGTTTTTTTTTTTAATTTTCTGCGGAAAAAAGGTTTTAGTTGGCAAAAGCCCCCAACCAAAATTTTGAAAGTTGACACCCGAAAGGCAAGAACAAGTGAATCGAAGTGAATGAAATTTTGCGCAAATATTGTAGACATAAAATGAGGAAATACGGGTCTCGTATTTTCCTGGAAAAAACGGTTAGGTGGGCACGGACCCCTCCAAACCTTTGATCACGAAATATCAAAAGTGCTAGTAACAGTATGTCAGATGTATGTAAAGGACATAAAGAATTGCAACGAAACTTTGTATATGGACAATACGCAAAAAATAAACGAATACAGTTTTTTTTTTCATTTTCTGCGGCAAAACGGTTTAGGGGGCAAAAGCCCCAACCAAAATGTTGAAAGTTGACGCCCGAAAGGCAAGAACAAGTGGACCGAAGTACATGAAATTGTGCACAGATATTGTAGACATAAATTGAGGAAATACGTGTTTCGTATTTTCCTGGAAAAAAACGGTTGGGTTGGGCACGTACCCCTCCAAATCTTTGATCACGAAATATCAAAAGTGCTAGTAACAGTATGTCAGATGTGTGTAAAGGGCATGAAGAATGGCAACGAAACTTTGTGTATGAACAATAGGGATTTTTTATTTTGGGGGGGAAACGGTTTTTGGGGGGCAAAAGCCTCCGTCTAAAATTTTGGAATTTGACCCCGAAAGGCAAGAAGTAGTGGAACGAAGGGAATGAAATATGCACAGATATTGTAGAGGTGAGATGAGGGAATACATGTTTCGTATTTTCCTGAAAAGAAAAAAAAATGTTGAGTGGACCGAGACGTTGAGTGGCGGAAGGAGTGGACTGATGCGTACGAAATTGTATGTAGATATTGGATATGTAAAATATGGCCTTTCGTGTTTCACAAGTGTCTCCATCCGATTTGTTCAAATTTGGCAGGTAAACTACAAGCCAAAACAGTATAGCGTATTTTATAGTATTTCAGGAGGCACCTTTAACCCTTACAATGTTTTTCCGCATAAACAAAAACAGTGTCGATTTATTTCCAGTTTGCTGTTGATGTGCCAAATTTGAAGCAAAATGGATAGGGACACTTGAGAAAGACAAAAGACTTTATTTTACATAGGGTCTATATAATATCTACACACAATGTCATTTGCTTCGGTCCACTCCTTCTTGAGCTATTAGGGTAATATTTATTTTTTTTCGGATGAGCCCTATGCCCCAACACTGTTTTTCCGCACAAATTAATACACGTTTCATTTATTGTTTTTCAAATTGTCCCTATACGAAGTTTCGCTGCAATTCTCCATATTCTTTAGGAACTTCTGACGCCTGCTTATTTGCACTTTTGATATTTCGTAATCAACGGTTTAGAAGGTCCGTATCTCACTCAACCGCTTTTTTCCAGGAGAATACGAAACCCAATTATCTAATTTTACGTCTACAATATCTGTGCACAATGTCATTCAATTCGGTGTACTTCTTCTTGCCTTTAGGGTGCCTCAAATTTCAGAATTTTGGGTGGGGAGCTTTTGCTCCCTAAAACCGTTTTTCCGGAGAAAATAAAAAAATCGTATTCATTTATTTTTGAGTATTGTCCCTACACAATGTGTCGTTCCAATTCTTCATTCCCTATAAGCACTTCCGACATACTGTTATTAGCACTTTTGATATTTCACGATCAAAGTTTTGGAGGAGTCTGTCTCCCACCTAAACGGTTTTCTTTTTTTCAGGAAAATAAGAAACCCGCATTCCCTCATTTTATATCTACAATATCTGTGCACAATTTCATTTCACTTCGGTTCACTTCCTCTGGCCTTTTGGGCCTCAACTTTCAAAATTTTGGTTGGGAGCTTCCCCCCTCCTGAAATCATTTTTCCGCAGAAAATTAAAATAAACGTATTCGTTTATTTTTTGCGTATTGTTCATACACAAAGTTTCGTTGCAATTCTTCATGTCCTTTACACACATCTGACATACTGTTACTAGCACTTCTGATGTTTCTTGATCAAAGTTTTCTAGGGTTCCTTGCCCCACCCAACCGTTTTTTTTTTTTTTCAGGAAAATACGAAACACGTATTCCCTCATTTTATGTCTACAATATGTGTGTACGCTTTCGTTGATTTTGGTACACTTGTTTTTTTTCCTTTCTGGCGTCAACTTTAAAAATTTTGGTTGGGGGCTTTTGCCTCCCCTAAAACCGTTTTCCCCAGAAAATAAAATAAACACGTATTCGTTTATTTCATGTGTAGTATCTACCTGCGAAATTTTTATCAAGATCGCAGCGTTACACTTCGTAAGTGTTACTTGTCAGTTCAAATATCTAGTTGTATGTAGTAACATTCAGGTATCCTAAGATATACCGAATTTCAGTGCGAATACGTGGGGGCTTCCATCCATCCCACACATCAGCTCGGTCTACGGCCTCGCACATCATACGCCTGCAAACATAACGAATTTTTTGTTCAAATAATAAGTTTCATTTCTCTAACATTTCAGGATTCCGAGATATGAAAATCTTTTCATTCCGCCCCTTTTCTTTCCTTCTAGGACATACATCAAAAAACGTCGATACGTAGATACATCATACATACATACATATATGATACGTCATACATCAAATACGTATCTAATTATTTTCAGTGAGAAGTCCAAATACCAAATTCCATGTTTCTAACCCTGTAAGTTTCGAGATATCGGCATATTATTATACTAATTGCAATTCACATCCCTTTTTTACTTTCTGTCTCTTTCCTGCCCCTTCTAATTTAAATATTCAAAAATACTTAAACAAGAATGAAACTATTTTCAATGAGAAATCCAAATACAAAATTTAAAGTATCTAATGTCAAAGATTTCGGAGATGCGGCCATTTTATTGAAATATTTCCTACTCCATTTCCCCCTTCCCTGTCGAATTTCCCAAAATCCTTCTTTTGTGGTACCCTACGTCACAAATCCTAAATACTGTCCAAATTTCAAGTTTCTAGCTTAAGCGGTTTTGCCTGTACGGTGATCAGTCACTTCGTCACTCAGGACTTTGCCTTTTTTATAAAGAGAGATTTAAGATTTTTATGGGAAAGCCATGGATTTTGTTCTAAGACCGTCAGTGTCTACAACGCGCTGGTACTTCCTTTATTTCGTATTTTAATTCTGCAATATTTGCAGGTGGCCTTTACTTTCGATTTTGCACTTTGAAAGTGTTTCCAAATAGCCCTCTTGCCCATCCTGTATTACCTCTATCGTAGAACACAACCACACAGCACCAGGACGTAAAACAAAATGCCGTCGAATACAGTTCAGTTTAGCGTTGCCGTTGTTAAGAGGCCTCATCACTGCGAAATTAAAATACCGCTAATTTTACAGTAATTATGTGATATCTTCAAATAGATAAAAGATTATCGAAAAGTGGTACAAGACCTCTCTAGACAATATTGTTCTGCTTGAGATACCGTTATCATGACTCATTTATCTGCTTTCGATTTCCAGACATTTAGAAATTCGGCATTTATTTTCGCGTTTCTAAATAACTGCAAACGGAAAGCTACTAGGTGAGTCGTGAAAACGGTACGTCATGCAAAATAACATCGTCTAGGGAGGTCTTGATCCACTTTTCGATTATCTTTTATCTATTTGAAGATATCACATAATTAATGTAAAATTAGCGGTATTTTAATTTCGCAGTGATAGGGACTCTTAATCCAGACAGTCGAATGAAAAACCACACGGCAGCGCAAGATAAGCAAATGACGATTAAGTATAGATCAGCTTTGCATTAATTTCGGTTACATATGACCCACGTAGTTTTATAGAAACGGGAAAGTACCTACTGTGTGTTTCTTCTAAGATTACTAAACATTTTCTTGACATGATGTAAGTCGAATGTCACAAAGCAATAAGTTAACAAACAAGAGTGGCCAACCCAAGGAGCGCACAACGCCGACAGACAAAAATTTAATGATTACTTACAGTTCCCGAAAACGTTTATGTAATTTAATACCTATAAAAAAATGCGAAAATTGTCAACGAATAGTTTTGTACCCGAAACGAGACAAGACATCCACGAAATATAGAATTTAATAAAACTTTCCAATTTTAATTTAGAACCTACTCAGTATTTTTTAAAAAAGTAAACGTGATATTATTTTCTCACCGACTCACGTTCAAGAATATTTTTTCCTTAATGATTTTAATTAGTACTTTCTTGAATATATTGTAGGATGTCCGCTTAAATATTGTCATTCATGTTAGTTCGTTACTTATATAGGCTTAAATGTCTTTAACAAGGGATGTACTATTGTTCGAAGATTTTAAGGCATTTCTCTCCAGGAGTGTACTGTACATTTCATTAAGTTTATTGTCAGTTAAGAGCATACGTACAACAGAAGCAACGGATAACTACCTTGAATAACAAACACAGGACAACGAGATTTAATAAGCATTGTTTTTAGCCAAATGGACAATCTGCAACGGTTTATTATATACATATGGATATTTTAGTTCTAGGATCCGAATGTAAGATTCGAAATTTCGGATCTGGATCTTATAAGATCCGAATATCCAAGATCCGGATCCGTGTGGCCATCCCTAGTTCAAAACACCCAATTGTCTTCAGACGTTAAATAATATTTACTATTTATTTATTTTAAAGATTGATGATTGAATTAACAATAGATCTTACAGAACCACGGTTTGCAAAGTGACATTGATATCCTATTTATAATCATTTTATTAGGTTACTTTTGTGTGTGTTTGTTAATATAAAATCTTGTAACTTGTTTCACATATTTCCATATTAATCACATGCATATAATTCTAGAAGAAATCAAACGCATTCGAAATCACACATCACCACTTTATAATAAGACTAGCCTTTGGCTAGCTGGGGGCTCCGCCCCCAGACTCCCGGGTCTGCTCGGCCTAAGGCCTTGCATTTCTTATTTATCAGCCTTTGAATCAATAGTGAATTTCGTGAACTTGGTCTTCATATTTCCTGAATTTGCCCATCCAGGGGTTTCGTTCCCACACACTGTCTTTGCTAGGCCTACGCCCTCGCACCTCTTGAGCCCACAATTCTATCGTTTCTTTTCCTTTTCAACTGTCTAAAAGATATTCCAAGAAAACGCCCATTTAAACAGCATGAGAATTTCTTCATCCCCCTTTAGACCCCTAAAAAATTAAAGATATTCACTTGTGGCAATTTTCCTGTTGGTTAGTCTTGGAAGGCTACAATCATGCTAAATTTCATGATTCTAATCCTGCCGGAAGTGCGTAAACATTTTGAGGTGTAGAAGACGTCCCATATAAATAACATAGGAATGATTTTTCAGTTCTCCATAAAACCACTCTACGGTTGGAATTTTTTATTTCTCATGATTAACCTAGGTAACGCTAACGAAAACGTACAAGCATACCGAATTTCAAATTTCTATTGCAATTGTGAGTACCTAAAATATGAGATTATAAGTAAAAAGTTATAAGTAAAAATATGAGATTATAAGTTAAATAACATGGGGAAATTCTTCATCCCCTCTTATTTAAAATATTCACTTTTGGTAATTTTCCTGTGGGTTTGTCCCAAAAACCTATAATCATGTCAAATCTAATCATTACAGTCCTACAGGAAGTGCTCTATAATTTGGGGGTGAAAGCATACCGAATTTCAAGTTTTTAATCCAATTTTAAGTACCTAAAACGAGATTACAGGTCTAGAAAAGGCCCATTTAAATAACATAGGGAAATTCTTCATTCCCTCTTTGGACCTCTTAAAAATTAAAAATATTCACTTTGGGCAATTTTCCTGTCGGTCAGTCGTAATAGCGTTAGGTGACCATCACTGATTTTGGTCAACTCAACATAAGCAACTCTTCTCAATCATATATGAGTAATCCCAAAATATTTTGGTAAAGTAGGCACTTGAAAAGGAAGTACAAGGAGGGGGAAGAATCCGCCCCTTACAGGTATGCAATGGATTTTTTTTTCGTTAATATATACAATAATAGCCAAGACAGAAAAGTGAAATAAGTTTTGGTGGAAAGGTGTTGTGGTCGTGTATCTTTTAGAGAACTTTTTAATTATCTATATTAAAAGGAAAATTGTCTATCTAAGGTTTTAAACTCAGGGATCATTTTGACTCCTCTGGAAAATAATAATAATAATAATAATAATAATAATAATAATTATTATTATTATTATTATTATTATTATTATTATTATTATTATTATTATTATTATTATTATTATTATTATTATTATTATTATTATTATTATATTATTGCATTTCAGAAAGTTTAGAATGTACTGGTACTGAATGTCATTACTTTCATTACTTTTTTTCTCTTTAATTTCAAGGAAAGATTGTTTTCACTTACGTAGACTTGAATACTCTTCTCACATATTCTTAGGCTTAAATATTCTTTTCCTTAATTAAATCTTTTGAGTTTTGCCTAGAGGGGCCATATTGACCCCTCAGAAATATAATCTTTTTCATTTCCACTGTACACTCATTTTGAAATTTGTAGTGTTTTAGATAATGTCCCTAATTAGTTCTATGTCTCTTCTCATATCAAAGGATCAAAGATAGGATTTCAATGAAAAAAGAGGAGAAGGAAAGAAAAAAATGATTATGACGAAAAAAATCAAAGAGAAGATTGTGTCCCTGATGAACGCAAGCGACTAATGTACACTCCGCATCAAAACAAATGCGACAGCTAACGCCCTGCAGTTAGGCCACCCAATATACACCTTCCTATCCCATAATCGTGTCAGGTAAAGAGATCCCCTCTCTCTCCTCCTTTCCTCTCTCCTATACTAAAATTAGCTAACAACATGAGCGCAATTCTTATTTCAAACTACACATGTATTAGTTTCGATAAAATGAAATAACAAAACCGAGACGAAACAAGATTCATTGGTTGGTGCATAGTATTCTCCACGAGATGAGACGAAACAGAACTCTTTCAATAGAAACAAACATACTTCTAAGAGACAAGACAACAGTTTCACGGTACCTTTTCGACACCTGACAGCCCCAAATCTTGTATCGTGAGCAGTACTATTTGTGAAAAGCATTGTGTGAAAAACTAAATAAAAATCCTTGGTACCTTTCACCGTTTTTGCTGTTAAGAAAATCGGAATTGAGGCTGGAAATTGTACAGATATCTACAGCTTTCAGTTTTTCTAGAAAGAGCAATTAAGAAAGAATAATAATGGAATGAATAATGATGGACGAATTGGTGGAATAAAATTGTGTTTGAAAATGTGAGTACCTTGTAGAATCTCATGTAGATTATGTCCACTCAGAGGTATAGCCAACAAATTATTGTTTGGGGGTGGGCTTTTTACGTACTGTATGCAAACCAAAAGTCTTTCTTTAGAATATGAAACAAATAATAGCTTACCAAACATACGTACATAGTACACAGCAATTATTATTATTATTATTATTATTATTATTAATAATAATAATAATAATAATAATAATAATAATAATAATAATAATAATAATAATAATATTGCTGTTTTCTTATTTTCAGCGTAGCGTCCATTCAGCACAAGGCTATATTAGACGTGGACTTACAGCTTCACGTGGAATTCGAACCACATGCGCTCCAACCGGAAAACGAATCCGTATCTCCCGTGTCGAAGGCACGTATGATAACCATATAACAACGTGGGTGTCATAATACGTTACCTTTCTTGAATGTGTGCCTTGACAGTGCAAGAAGTTAGAATTTGGAAAAATGTACGAACAAGCCTAGTTTCTCGTATATTCATTTGACTGTGTTTATGCGGATACAAATGGTAAAAAGAAAAAGAACAAAGAAAGAAAGAAAGAAAAAATCGAGGAAAAAATTACCAGACTCACAGTCAGACACTGCTACGTAATAGAATGGTAATAAATTAGCAGCGTGTTCATCCAATGAGACAATTGAGAGTGCAGATTATATTAACAATTTCAGTTTTTTAGTTCTTTTAATGTGTTAGTCTGGTTTATTATTTTTATTTCATTCACATTGGGCTATAAATATACTTCGTTTGTGTATTAAAAAGTTTAAACCTAATGAACATGAAAGACAACTCTATTTTGGGGCGGAGTCCCCACTTTCTCTAACCCCATGGCTACACCCTTTTGTCCACTATAATGTTCCATATCGAGAATCGAGCCAGAATCCCTACACTGCAAATTGATCGTTCTACCAATAATTCGGCGTAATCCGCTCGATTTCCTGTGTACATTAACTAATATATATATTGTAATAATAAGGAAATATTATTTTCTATTTCTATTATATAGTTCTTCTAATAAAAGCTTTTTGATATGCAGATCTGATTACTTATCCACATATCTGATAACTTTCAAACTTTCCGCCTTCGTTTTAATAATGTGTAAGAGTCTTAAATCGAATATCTTCAAAGTAAAGAAAAAATATCTTTCAGGCTGAGAATTCATACTCTATTTACAACTTAAATTTCTCTATACTGGGTTATGGTTTCTGTTTAGACTAGTAGCAATCAAGAACTTGAATTAGTTAAGGATAGCTCATATCTTTGAAACTAAACGGAAACAAATGATACCGGAAATATTGGCAAAAGTTATTGCATACTTGACCCGTCAATAGTTCTACGGTTCACCTGAAGAAAATTTGAATTTTAAAAAATGAGTTTCGTTCCACAGTGTGTAACGTACCCTTTTACCGGTACTTTACATTGTTACTGTTTTACCGGTACTTTACATTGTTACTGTTTTACCGGTACTTTACATTGTTATTGTTTTACCGTTGTTTTGTTAAGTGGCCCTCATTTGGTATAGTCGTGCCATTAGTTCAAATACACGTTTTATTTGTTTTTACGTGTTAGCTATTAACGTTAGTTGTTGAAATGTTTCTTTACTATTAATACAATTCACTGGATGGTGGGGTTATTCTATAACTGTCCACTATATTCACATATAACTAATATCAATTACAAATGATTTAATATTATATCGGATTCTTCTAAATTTGCTAGGTAGATTCTATTAACACTGTAATAGTAAAATTCTTATTTACATAACACTCACCCATGACATCGTATAATCAGTCGTGTCGAGCATCGGTTCATGGCATTCAATTGTCTTGTGCTTGCGGCATGCTGGGTAGCGAGGCCAAGATGGCTATAGCCGGGTGAGAAGATATGAAAATGTCGTGAACATCGATTGGTGCTCTTCAAGTAAATGGACAGACATAACTGGGTGAGAATTATCAATATTCTGTTTTTAGTTTGAGGAATTATGTGTCTCATTAAATATATTATAAATATTAATACTTCATTAAGTTCTCAAATTTTAAGGGAGTAACTACAATAGAATATTAAGTTTTACAATATGAAAAATATGGTGTAGTTGAGCTATGTAGTCGCCAGGTATTGCATGATGCTCAGCCATTTTTACCGTGCTAAGAAATAGGCGACCCCTTCGGTCATCCATAATAATTTGAAATTTAAATACGTAAATCGTACTTTTAGGACTCAACCTCATCAAAATTTGTGTTTTGTTCCAACCTAAAAATAATTGGGATAAAAGAATTGGATGCCGAAGGCTAAATTAATCCTTAACAATTTTGGTAAATCGTCGCCTGATGCAACCACCTATGAATGCTGAAAATAGTAGGTGTCAGGTGGTTTAAAGTTGGATGTAGTATCGTCAATGCTTCGGAGTGCACAATTTCATTGCTTCGTGAAAAGGTGGGATCCGAAGGGGTGAGGAGGATACAACCAACGTGTCATAAGGTAAAAACTTTCCTTACTTATTTATCCTGAACCGGGAACAATTCACTTTGATGACAGCAAGGATACCAGTGGTGCTATAAAACCCAAACTATTTGCAACTTAATGACTGTTTGTGAAATTTTTATTCAGTACATCAATAGCATCACACACATGTGTAAATAAAATCTCGTATTCTGCCACGCATCTACCAGGATTATCGTAATACTTCCATTAATATAATTATTAATACTGATACTATTATGAAATGTTAGTATGCATTCGGTAAAAGTCATAAACTTAGCTTCCGGTACAGAGTTCTAATATGATGTCCTCGTGTAGTCTTAAAGGTTAGGTTAGCTATGCTCAACTTGTCGTTCTCGTATTTTCATTGAATATATGGATCCATATAGTGAAATGTCATGTTCACAATATAGTCAGGAAAGTGATAAATATTGTAGATGTATATTTTTTTTCATACTCATTTGTATATAAACATATATCATGTTCATTCATATTGATAATCGATGCAGTGTTGTTATGTTAAAGAAAAACGTGACCCAGTGTCATAGAAATAAACGTGGAATATCCTACAGATATAATTTATGAAACGATTCCTAAGTAGGAATAATAATAATAATACTAATGTAGTATATAGATGCTAAAATGACGCAAGTGGGCACGTATGCGACACGTGACGGAAGTGCACGGAGCATATTTTTCTTCATAATTTTTTTTTTATTCTTCACACTTTCCTGAGTCTTGCACGAAAATGAATGGATCAATGAATAGTGAGAATTAATAGGATTGTTCCATTGGAATGTAAAATTCTATGTAAACCTGCCTAAGAAGCTACTTATAATGTATCATCTATATGTTTAAAAGTTATTTATTTTTTTCTTTCTTATTTGTACCGGTAAGCTACGAATATGTAAACTACGTACAATTGCAATAATGTTTATCGGCAGTTGTGTATTGACCGAATGTAAAACTAAATGCAAAGAAGAGTTCAAAATTTATAACCGTTTTTTTTTCTTAAGCTGTACTTCGATTTTTTCTCTTTTGACAATAAATGATAACGTGAACTTTAATGTATGATTCCGTTCCAGTAATTCATATTAAGTACCTAGATTATAGAATAATAGTAACATAAAGTGCAATTTGATGTCGAACATGTGCTAGATAGCACAGTTGCTAAGATCTCATTGACGGTCTACCACTTGACAAGAATCTGCGATTGCTTTCAAAATTCCGTTGCGTATGTAAATAAGAAATCAATTCTCGTTCTTTACTTTAACAGAATTAAGTGGTTATAAATTGACAATTCAATCCAAGATTTTGCTTGGTATGTTTTCATTTATTTTTATGGCCCTAAAGTAGAACGTTTCAAAATTGGCTTCATTCAGCCAGGATTCTGTTTATTTTCATGTTAAGATATAACGAATGAAAATGAACATTGAGTTTAAGTAACTGTACAAATTTAGTGCGTTTCAAAATTGGCAATACCATCCAGGATTTTCGATTTGTTTTTTGAGATTTTCTCATTCCTGGCAAAGACTGTTACAAAATTGGCTCCTTTAAGCCAAAGATCCATTTCTATAGAAACGAGAACCAAAACAGGTCGTTTCAAAATTGGCTACACCAGCTAGGATTGATTAAATCTTTTTCTTCTTGTACTGAGAGAAAGGTGTAGTACAAAATCTGCGACCACAACCATTGATTTTTTTAAATCCATTTTTAGATCGTTTCAAAATTGGCGACTTCAGCTTCAGGATTATTACTATTTTTTATGTCTAGTAGGTAGAACTAAAATGAGATTTTAGAATAATTAATGGAAGTATTGGGATAGGGCTGAGAGATGCGTGGCTCAATCAATATAATGTAAGATGAGTGAAACAACGATGATAAATGAATCGGAAGAGTATAGTTGTTGTAACGGTGCTTACAGTGTTGAGAACACTGTGACAATTTGCTGTGAAGGTTGTGACAAATGGTACCATATGAACTGTTTCAAAATTCCTGTACCAGAACAAGAGTTGTTAAAGCGGTCAGAGAAAAAGTGGTTCTGTGCCAATTGTGTAGTTGAACGGCATGTAGACTCGGGTGCTGACAAAGTGAGTCGGGCTCGAAATCCAAAGAAAGTTGTTCCAGAAATAGAAATTGGGGGTGGTCCGTTGTTAGAAAAATTGATGGACATAATTAAAGATTTAAAGTCTGAGGTGTCGGCTGTAAGGGTAGAGCTTATTAATCAGATGACTGTTAACAAGAATGATTTGAAGTCCGAAATGAAAACTGAATTAAATAAGATGAGCAATGAAATAGTAGCTTTGAAAGAATCTTTTGCATCTGTAAAAGGGGAGTTAAACAGTGAAGTATCTAAATTAAGAAATGAGATAGATGAAACTAAACAGAATTTAGGTCAATCTGTAGAAAGTGTACGTGAAAATTGTATGGCTGAAATTTATAATGTGAATCAGGGTATGAATAATGTTAAATTAGATTTAGATAAGATCACTAGAAATTTCACTGAATTCACTGAGAATGTAGATTGTAAGTTAGAAACTACTGTTAAGGATGTGTCAATGTTGAGAAATGAATTCGGAAATCTAACCTCTAAATTTGAAACTGAGCTAAAGAATGTGAAAGAACGACAAGTTAATGACTATACGAAATTTCGTGATGTAAATGAACAAACTGTAAATATGATTAAGATATTGGAGCGTGATGTAGTGGATGCATATCGCCAGAACCGGGAACGATGTGAACGGAACACCGAGAATTTGAGAAAGGTACTCGAATCGGGTGAAAGAAATACAAAGAGTGAAAATTCTCCTCGTGAAGGGAATTTAGTTGAAAGTGATAGAAGTTACCAGGATGGTAGGGAACCTTCAGTTCCAAATCTCGAGAGAATTCGATTTGAAGAAATTATCAATGCGACTGAGGTATCCTCCTTATCTGACGTGGAAGCGATTGGGGATGAATCCGCTAGTAAACGTAAAAAGATGAAACAAAAGAGAAAAGGGAAAGAATCGCGGTGTGAGTCGCATACAAAACAATCTAATCCGTTAGATCTAGTTGTTAATGACCAGGAAACCGTGGAAATATCTAAATTAGACCGTGAAAATAGACACTGGGACAAGAGCCCTTCGTATAAAAGGGGTACAGGAGCCTATTTGAAGGAACTGCATCACTTTCCAAAATTTGATGGACAGCTGACCCAGGGAGTGGCGAAAATATTTTTAGATGATTTGTTGCAAACCATGAACATGTACGTTCTCACCGACAGGGATCGTTTGTATATATTAGGACGGGTTTTAGAAAAGTCTGCCAAGATATGGTATAGAAGTGTTGCTTCACAAATATGAACCTTTGAGGATTTTATAAAATTATTCAAGATACAGTACATATCGGAGCGAATGGAGAGGGCGCAGAAACGTCACCTCTATTCATTGCGATATGATAGAACAAAACATTCTTCGCTTCTTGGGTTTGTCCGTCACATTGTGGAAAAGTATAATTCGATAGTGACTTCTCCATCGGATCAGGAGTTAAAGGACTTGATTTTGGACTGTCTTCCTGGGGAGGAATCTAAAATTCTGAAGTTAGGTTCAGTTAGTACAGTCCAAGATCTGATCTTAAGAATTGCCGAGTTGGAATGTGGTCCGAATTCTATTCCAGAAAATTATGGGGGCACGAAATTCCAAAATAGAAAACCACAAATTCGGAAAACATTCCTCTCGACAACTCGTTCCGATAAAATAGATAATGCGGTGCAAACGGAACCAGTGAACAGAGAAGGGTTAGATAAAGATAATAATTTTGATAATACTAAACCTAGAAAATTTAATCGATCAAATTGGAAGAAAACTAAAAATTTAAAACCCACCTGGGAAAATCGTAACGTAACTAGACCTATGCCACCATTCCCCATGATTTATGGACAAGTACCGGTATCATATGCGGTACCAGGAATGTATACTTTTAACAGTATAAAACCACCTGTTGGTCAATTCCTTCCTGGTCCAATGGTGACATCTCCATTTTCTTCGAACATGCCTGTAGTGACTACGGTCACATCTGCACTGAATCCGCCGTATTCTTCAGTTGCAGCGGAGTCAGTTAGTAACAACAACAACAATCATGTTTCCCAGTTTGTTAGTAACCCTGTTATTAATCAGGAAAACATATTGAGCAGTCGTCATTAAGGGGAGGCGATGGCTGCTCGACTGAACTTCTCTCCCCGAAAGAACATTTCGAAATTAGAGATGAAGTAGTTCCAAAACAAAGTGAGCTTGTATTACCCTCTTTGAAATTATTAACATACTTTGTCTTAAAAGAAGAGGAAGGAAATATAGCTAATCAAAATTTCGAGATATATCCTTCCCCTTCTCTAGATTGTAAAGTAGGGGAAACACAGATAAAATGTATCCTGGATACAGGGGCTGAGCTAAACCTCCTAAATTATAACATTTGGCAAACCTTACAAAATTCTTTTCGGTCAGCTAAACTCAAACCTGTACCCAGTGTACATTTAAATGCATTTGCGGGAAAAGATAGCTTCCCAGTGAAAGCATTGTTGGAACTAACGTTAAATATACAAGATAATCTTTTTGATGTTCCTGTTTTCGTGGTAAAAGACATGAAAGCTGGTCTGTTATTGGGGTCACCTTTCTTCGCGAAGTTCCAAGTCACTTTAGATAGTAGTAATAGAAAATTAGTGCTGAAAAATAATTATCAAGAAAAAGTGACGTTGGACCTTTCGTACCCGAATATATTGTTAATTCATGTAGAAAATGCTAAATCGTTAACTGAATTAAATAAAAATCTTCCCCTTCTGAGGAACAAAAACACGACTATTGTGAAATTACAAAAACAGAAATCCAGGAATACGTAGATAATCGTGTTGATTTAGATACAAATACTAAAATGAAACTAAAAGATTTGTTATTGAAATACAACCATTTATTTTGCGAATACCCCAAACCGATAAATTGTGAGCCTTATAAGATCGAGCTTGAAGATCAAGAACCTGTTGTGGGATAAATATATCCCATTCCCCAAGCTATGCAGGAAGAATTCGAGGAAGAACTCAATAAGTGGATAAATTTGGGGATAGCTAAAGAACAAGCTAGTAGCTATAGAAACCCCATCCACTGCGTGAGAAAGGCTTCAGGGGGTGTGAGGCCAGTGATCGACCTCAGATCCCTGAATTTGAAAGTCATAAGCCCTAAAATTCAAGTTGAACCAATTAACGAAATACTTTCTCGAATATCTGGTGCGAAAATCTTTAATTCGATGGATGCCACCATGGGTTACTATGGTGTTCGGCTTCATCCTGATTCCTTTTCATGCACTAGTTTTATTTATCTAGGACGGCAGTATGTTTTATGCGTCTTACCAATGGGACTCAAGTCTAGTCCTAGTATATTTCAAAATGTTATGATTTCATATTTCGGTCTAAACACTAGAAAGTTGTGGTAGTCTATCTGGACGATTTGGTATGTTTTAGTTCAAACTTAACTGAACATTTTGAACATTTAGAAACCCTCTTAAATTCTCGAATTTGGAAATTTTGCCTTAAATTTTAAGAAGTGTCAATTTGTAAAAACTGAAATTTCGTTTCTTGGACATGTAGTGAATGGAAAGGAATTGAAGCCGAACCCTAAACAGAATGAAGCCATTAAGTGTTTTCCGATTCCCAAAAACAAAAATAAGTTAAGATCCTTTTTAGGTATCCTTTCGTGGAGGAGAAAATTTATTCCTCAATTTGCTGCGTTAACGGTTCCATTCTTTGACCTTTTAAAGAAAGATAGGAAATATTGCTTTACGGAGGAACTAATGGATAGATTTCAACAATTGAGACAGTTATTAAGTGAACCTCCCGCACTCAGTCAACCAGATTTTAACAAGCCTTTTCATCTATTTTCGGACGCTTCATTAGAAAATTTGGCGGGTTATCTGGCTCAATATGCTGATGATGGAAAACTTTTGGTCATCGAATACGCGAGTCGAAAATTAAAACTCCATGAAGTGTCTTACTCGATTTTTCAATTAGAGTTACTAGCTTTTCTGTTCCTATGTGAACATTTTTCGTATTATATATTAGGCAGGAAGGTGACGGTTCACTGTGATAATAGTGCAGTGACCTATGCTTTCACTTTGCAAAACCTTGATCCTAGAACGACCAAAATTTTGTTGAAACTCCAAAGGTTTGATCTCCGATTTGAGCATATCAAGGGAGTAGATAATAAAATTGCAGATATATTGAGTAGGAATTCTCCTGAACTCCCTGCCAAATCGGAGGACTATCATGTAAGTTTCATAAATTACAATGAGAATACCTTGTTTGATGCAAACGAGTTGGCTCGAATGCAAGCATCAGACAAGTACTGTCGTGAGTTGAGAGCTAAAATGAATTCGGAATCTGCGAACTCTAGAATCAAAGTTATAAATAATCTAATTTATATTCAAAATTCAAAAACTAAGAATTGGCTGCTGGTGATTCCACAATCTGTGATTGAAAGAACAGTAAAACATATTCATGACACCGGACATTTTGGCGTTGCTAAATGCATGAAATTAGTGCAAGAGATATTCTTTTGGAAAGGTCAAAAGCGAATGTTAAGGCAACATATAAACAATTGTGAATCGTGCGCGCGAACGAAATTTTCGAACAGAGCTATCTCTCGCGAAGATTTGCATATTGAGGCAGATAAACCACATACCAAGGTGTGTGTTGACCTCGTGGGTAAGCTCCCATGTAGCTATGGATATTACTATGTATTGTCAATTGTTAATGTTTACTCCAGATTCCTTTGTTACCTACCTCTAAGAACAGCAACTACAGCAGAAATTATTCGGACTTTAGAGAAGGATTACTTTTATCTCTGTCCATACCCAAATTATATCGTCTCTGATCAGGGCCCACAGTTTGTTTCTCAGAGGTGGAAGGATTACTGTAAGGAACATCAGATGCAGCATATTCTGATTTCTCCTTACAACGCTCGGGCGAATGGAATATTGGAGAGATCGCATCGCGACTTGAATAGGATCATCAGATTGCTATGTAGTAGTAATCATACCAAATGGAAAAATGTCTGAAAGGTCGCCCAAGACCTATTAAACTATTCTTATAATAGTTCCATAAATTGTACGCCCGCTGAGGTGTTCATTTCCTTTTCGGCTACAGATAGGTTTCGGGAGAAATTTTCTTGGCCTCCTGAACTTCAAAATGTAGAAAATTCAAAGAGATTGATACAAGTAGAACCTCGTTTGTTGTCAAGGAGGAAGACGAAATTGAAAAAGAATGTAGTTGAAATTAAAGAAGGGAATCTAGTCATGGTGAAAACTCATTTTCTTTCGGACGCTTTCACAAAGGTCACGCACAAATATTTTCCTTTGTTTACGGGGCCTTATTTTGTGTCAAAAGTGCAACATAATTCTATGTTCTTAAAGGATTTAAGGGGGAGAGAAGTGCCAGTCCAAAATTTAATAAATGTTAAATTATTTAATTGTTCAGAAGAGAAGCGAATTGAGTTATTAAAAGATTTCGAACAACTTTAACTTAAAAAAATATTTTTTTCCGAGGTCGCTGGGAAAAATGTAACGTACCCTTTTACCGGTACTTTACATTGTTACTGTTTTACCGGTACTTTACATTGTTACTGTTTTACCGCTACTTTACATTGTTATTGTTTTAGCGTTGTTTTGTTAAGTGGCCCCCATTTGGTATAGTCGTGCCATTAGTTCAAATACACGTTTTATTTGTTTTTACGTGTTAGCTATTAACGTTAGCTGTTGAAATGTTTCTTTACTATTAATACAATTCACTGGATGGTGGGGTTATTCTATAACTGTCCACTATATTCACATATAACTAATATCAATTACAAATGACAGCATTCATTGCAAAAAACAGAATTTTGATGAAAACTGTTAAAATCAGAGGTTTAAATCGAGATGTCATTTGGCTTCCTACTAAGCTGAGAGCTGTGGTATGTGATGTAACCCATAATAAGAAATATTCTGGGCACCCAAATTTCAAGGATACTCTTTTGAGAATAAGAAAGAAATATTATTGGAAGACGATGTTCAAAGACATTAAACAATTCTCACAAGCATGCGTCGCTTGTAGTATTTTTAAAGATGCTGGAAAGGCAAAATACGGATTTATGTCTAGCACACTCGTGGAGACGCCAGGCCAGTGTGCGTATATTGATGCCCTAGGGCCATTAATTAGATCAAGTACAGGGGGACACGTTTTTTGTATAGTAATCCTTGATGCTTTCACTCGATTAGTAAAATTTTTTCCTCTTAGGAAAGTAACATCAAAGACAGTAGCTGATTGTCTAATAAAATTTTTTTGTGACAATTCCTTCTATCAGTTTGTCATTTCTGATAATCATGCTGTATTTACAAGTAGACTGTGGAAGGAAACATTAGAGTTGCTTAGAGCAAAAGCTGTGTATATTTCAGCTTATAGAGCTTGTGCTAATAAAAGCGAACTTTGGGTTAAGCAAATCAAA
This sequence comes from Thermobia domestica, assembly GCF_964235325.1. Lineage (NCBI taxonomy): Eukaryota > Metazoa > Arthropoda > Insecta > Zygentoma > Lepismatidae > Thermobia > Thermobia domestica. The sequence continues at coordinate 140,759,954 of NC_137468.1, forward strand.
ACAAGTATTTCTATATACAGCGAAAAACACAGTGACTGGTCGAAAGATATAAAGTTATTAGAATTTGCTTTGAACTCGAAAACTTGTTCGGCGACTGGCTTTTCCCCTTTTCAATTGACTTTTGGCAGGGAGGTTCAATTTCCTTACAATTTGTCTGAGACCAGTGAAGGAGTACATGAGGTCATTCAACATGATTACTTAAAATCTGTAGACGAGCTTAAAAAGAAATTGAAGTCTGCCTGGGAATGTGCTAATTTAACGCAAAAGAAGAAGCATGAAGCATCAAAGAAATTTTACAACAAGGGTCGAAAACAACATCATTTCAAAACAGGACAAAAGGCCTGGGTCAAGGCAGTGCGTCTGTCTTGTGCACCCAAAAACATTTCTGCCGCGATGTTACCAAAGTATTTAGGTCCCTATTTATTGGAGAAACAGTTAGCCATGAACACATTTTTAGCCAAAAACATATTTACAGGCAAGATCATAAAAGTTAATACCGACCAAATGAAACCGTTTTGGAAACCACCGTCTTTCAGCGAACATCTTCCGGAGCAGAGAGAAGATTTTGTTATGAGAACGCCGGAAATGAAGGGGAGGGGGAAGAAAGACCCTAAAATAAAACTTCCTTTTTCGGAGAGGAAAAAATAGCCGATGAGGAAGGTTATATACATATATTTCTTATTGTACGAACTTGACATACAAAATTAGAAAAAATTTAGAGAAGCTTTAGTTTTGTATTAGACAATCTAGTGTGAAGACCTATAGTACAATCTTAGAGATGAACTCAATGTTCAAAAAACCACTTCCGAAGCAGAGATCGGTCTATGCTTCTTGTAGACCTAGAGAAGACAACCCGTACGAACTAGCCTTGCTTCTGAACATTTTTCGTATTATATATTAGGCAGGAAGGTGACGGTTCACTGTGATAATAGTGCAGTGACCTATGCTTTCACTTTGCAAAACCTTGATCCTAGAACGACCAAAATTTTGTTGAAACTCCAAAGGTTTGATCTCCGATTTGAGCATATCAAGGGAGTAGATAATAAAATTGCAGATATATTGAGTAGGAATTCTCCTGAACTCCCTGCCAAATCGGAGGACTATTATGTAAGTTTCATAAATTACAATGAGAATACCTTGTTTGATGCAAACGAGTTGGCTCGAATGCAAGCATCAGACAAGTACTGTCGTGAGTTGAGACTAAAATGAATTCGGAATCTGCGAACTCTAGAATCAAAGTTATAAATAATCTAATATATATTCAAAATTCAAAAACTAAGAATTGGCTGCTGGTGATTCCACAATCTGTGATTGAAAGAACAGTAAAACATATTCATGACACCGGACATTTTGGTGTTGCTAAATGCATGAAATTAGTGCAAGAGATATTCTTTTGGAAAGGTCAAAAGCGAATGTTAAGGCAACATATAAACAATTGTGAATCGTGCGCGCGAACGAAATTTTCGAACAGAGCTATCTCTCGCGAAGATTTGCATATTGAGGCAGATAAACCACATATCAAGGTGTGTGTTGACCTCGTGGGTAAGCTCCCATGTAGCTATGGATATTACTATGTATTGTCAATTGTTAATGTTTACTCCAGATTCCTTTGTTACCTACCTCTAAGAACAGCAACTACAGCAGAAATTATTCGGACTTTAGAGAAGGATTACTTTTATCTCTGTCCATACCCAAATTATATCGTCTCTGATCAGGGCCCACAGTTTGTTTCTCAGAGGTGGAAGGATTACTGTAAGGAACATCAGATGCAGCATATTCTGATTTCTCCTTACAACGCTCGGGCGAATGGAATATTGGAGAGATCGCATCGCGACTTGAATAGGATCATCAGATTGCTATGTAGTAGTAATCATACCAAATGGAAAAATGTCTGGAAGGTCGCCCAAGACCTATTAAACTATTCTTATAATAGTTCCATAAATTGTACGCCCGCTGAGGTGTTCATTTCCTTTTCGGCTACAGATAGGTTTCGGGAGAAATTTTCTTGGCCTCCTGAACTTCAAACTGTAGAAAATTCAAAGAGATTGATACAAGTAGAACCTCGTTTGTTGTCAAGGAGGAAGACGAAATTGAAAAAGAATGTAGTTGAAATTAAAGAAGGGAATCTAGTCATGGTGAAAACTCATTTTCTTTCGGACGCTTTCACAAAGGTCACGCACAAATATTTTCCTTTGTTTACGGGGCCTTATTTTGTGTCAAGTGCAACATAATTCTATGTTCTTAAAGGATTTCAGGGGGAGAGAAGTGCCAGTCCAAAATTTAATAAATGTTAAATTATTTAATTGTTCAGAAGAGAAGCGAATTGAGTTATTAAAAGATTTCGAACAACTTTAACTTAAAAAAATATTTTTTTCCGAGGTCGCTGGGAAAAATGTAACGTACCCTTTACCGGTACTTTACATTGTTACTGTTTTACCGGTACTTTACATTGTTACTGTTTTACCGGTACTTTACATTGTTATTGTTTTAGCGTTGTTTTGTTAAGTGGCCCCCATTTGGTATAGTCGTGCCATTAGTTCAAATACACGTTTTATTTGTTTTTACGTGTTAGCTATTAACGTTAGTTGTTGAAATGTTTCTTTACTATTAATACAATTCACTGGATAGTGGGGTTATTCTATAACTGTCCACTATATTCACATATAACTAATATCAATTACAAATGATTTAATATTATATCGGATTCTTCTAAATTTGCTAGGTTGATTCTATTAACACTGTAATAGTACAATTCTTATTTACATAACAATCACCCATGACATCGTATAATCAGTCGTGTCGAGCATCGGTTCATGGCATTCAATTGTCTTGTGCTTGCGGCATGCTGGGTAGCGAGGCCAAGATGGCGATAGCCGGGTGAGAAGATATGAAAATGTCGTGAACATCGATTGGTGCTCTTCAGGCAAATGGACAGACACGACTAGGTGAGAATTATCAATATTCTGTTTTTAGTTTGAGGAATTATGTGTCTCATTAAATATATTATAAATATTAATACTTCATTAAGTTCTCAAATTTTAGGGGAGTAACTACAATAGAATATTAAGTTTTACAATATGAAAAATATGGTGTAGTTGAGCTATGTAGTCGCCAGGTATTGCATGATGCTCAGCCATTTTTACCGTGCTAAGAAATAGGCGACCCCTTCGGTCATCCATAATAATTTGAAATTTAAATACGTAAATCGTACTTTTAGGACTCAACCTCATCAAAATTTGTGTTTTGTTCCAACCTAAAAATAATTGGAATAAAAGAATTGGATGCCGAAGGCTAAATTAATCCTTAACAATTTTGGTAAATCGTCGCCTGATGCAACCACCTATGAATGCTGAAAATAGTAGGTGTCAGGTGGTTTAAAGTTGGATGTAGTATCGTCAATGCTTCGGAGTGCACAATTTCATTGCTTCGTGAAAAGGTGGGATCCGGAGGAGTGAGGAGGATACAACCAACGTGTCATAAGGTAAAAACTTTCCTTACTTATTTATCCTGAACTGGGAACCATTCAGGTTGATGACAGCAAGGGTACCAGTGTTGCTATAAAACGCAAACTATTTGCAACTTAATGACTGTTTGTGAAATTTTTATTCAGTACATCAATAGCATCACACACATGTGTAAATAAAATCTCGTGTTGTGCCACGCATCTACCAGGATTATCGTAATACTTCCATTAATATAATTATTAATACTGATACTATTGTAAGGACGTATCTTCGCCCTTACTGGTTTGCTGTAATAAGGGAAAAAGATTAAATATATTTTATACATATTTATATGTTTAATTAGTAAGACTATATATATATAATCTATTAGGTCTGGCCAGACACACATCTATATATATATATATACATATATAATTCTAGAGGATAACTTGTGTATAGAATTGTGTTCATAGTTTGTGCTTAATTTTTTTTCTTTCTAACGTACTTTTTTTCCTTTAGTTTTTAAAATATTTGGTGGCTGAATATTTTAGAATGGAATTACTAGAATCTCGGAGGGTTTGCCTACCCAAGCTGTTCTTTTTCTTTAGCGAAAATATAAACCTAATAAAGAAAGAGAAAGTAACGCGTCCACCGACCATATAAAAGAAGACCCTCAGTCGTAATTTTTTAGAAGATGGTCAGGAGGGCTAAGTGATGTCCTTTTGAAATTCTCTGTCTTCTGGTAGGGAACTATCTAAATGATGATAGTTGCAGAGAGAAGGAATTTTCTCTGGGCCTAAGTGATGGCCGTAGAAATATTAATTTAAAACGAATTCATGTAGGGAACTATCTAAGTGATGATAGTTGCAGAGAGAAGTAATTTTCTCTGGGCCTAAGTAATGGCCGTAGAATATGTTGAAATAAATTCATGTAGGGAAGGCCTGAGTGATGGTCTATACAGAAGCGTTGATTTAACTGAGTTCTGAGATTCAAATGGCTAATATATTGAAGTATTAGATATTTTTTTATTTAGGCCAGAGGAGACCAAAGTGATGGTGTTCTCTTTAAGGAAGTTAACCTTCTATGTTCACAAGTGGGTGTCATAGATGAAAGGTTAATCTATTTTTTTTTTACTGATGGAAAGTTGTAGTCAGACTTTCTTGATAGAAGTAGGCAATCGGTCGAAGCTTGTTCGAAGTGGCGGACAGCGGGATTCCGAGTAGAGTAAATTTGGGAATCTGTGGGCATCGATTAAGATATTTTCTAATCAAAAGATACAAAGGTTAATAATTAGAAGGCTGAAAGAACTTCGATGACAGAAATTTGATTATTTGTACATATGTATATTTGCACTTTTATTCTAAAAATAAATTAATATCAATTCTACAAGTGTTATATATTAAATATATATTTCTCAGAGCAAAAACCTACAACCTTAGTTTGATAGATAAAAATTAGATTTCAGCTAAAACCTTCGGTTGTAGGAGAAGAAGAGGATTAAGACAATTTATTTTTTTTATTAAAGGTAAGATAAGAGTAATGCTTTATGAGAGAAGCATTATACTTAATTATGTAGTGGCCTGTTACATGCTATGCATTTGAGGTTATGGAGAAGAACAGGTTAAACCACTAACATAAATGGGGGCTCGTAGCCGGAATTGAACAGCAGACATAGAATTGTATAGATATTTGAAAAGCTCTTATCGTAACCTTTATGCTACTGAGATCTGGTAGGTTTAAAAGAGGAAAGATGGAAAATTCAATAAGTTTAGACGAACTCAAGAGTGCTTTGGGTTTAGCACCGGAAACTGAAACTAGCCTTGACAGTCTATTAGAAGAAATAAGAAAATTAAAAACTAGAAATCATGAAAGTATAAGTGAAGAACAGTGTAATTGCGGGAAAGTAGAAAATCTTATAGATATTAAGTTATCTACTCCGACATTTTCTGGTACAAAAAATGAATGCCCGTTTGAGTTTTTGGATGCGGTAGATGAATTTGTAAAACAGAAGAAAATAAGTGAAAAGGACGTTCTGGATCAGGTTCTTCCGAAAATATTGTTAGAGGAAACGGGACGCTGGTACAAATTCCGTAGACCTTTCGATAACTACGCGAGTTTTAAACACAGTTTTCTGCAGGAACATTTTTCTTTTGAGTACAATCAGGAAATAGAGACACAGATTGTTAAGAAAATACAAAATCCCGATGAATCTTTGGCAAAATTCATCAGAGATATGGCAACACTGTTCTCACGCCTAAGAAATCCGCCGACAGAGAAAGAGCAAATAACTAAGATAATATCCAAATCACATCCTAAATTCAGACAATTTCTTCATGGAAAGGAATTTGAGTCTTTGAAGAAATTAGAGATGGAATCTTTACAGATTCAGTCTTATTTATTAGGAGAGTACAATTATTTGCAGCAGGCTAAAACAGTGAATATCACGGCTTCTCATTCAGTGGCGGCAATTACAGAAAGAGAGGAAACAGACTCTTTGAATACGTCCCAAGTTGCTGTTTCAGCGTTGGATCCGGCAAAATTTAATAGAAACAAAAAAGAGCACGTTCAAAATAATAGCGTACGGGAAGAGAAAAAGAGAATTCAATGTTACTTTTGCCGTAAATTTAATCACAAAAGTTTTGAATGTTCTGAAAAGAAAAAGCAGGAAAGATCGAAAAACACAGTATCAGCTTCTGTGTTGGACGGGAAGAATCCTGTTAAAAAAGAAATCCAACCCTATTTGTATGGATATTTCTATCGGGCTAAGAAATTTTTATATCTGGACAGTGGTAGTTTTATCTCATTAGTTAGCAAGTCTGTTGCTAACCAATGGAGGAGGAGAGGGGCTACTTTTGAGAAAAAAGAGCTAGAAATTTCTCTAGCGAGCGGCCACACGAAGAGTATAGGTATCATAACACCTTCTTTCTGCGTGAAAAAGGGTAGATTTAGACATAGCTTCTACGTTCTTCAGGACATAAATATTCCGATCATATGTGGGGCAGATCTGATAAAGAAAATGGGGATTTCATTACATTTGAGAGAGGGTGGTTGGAGGTTCCAAAATGAGGATAAGATCACTCCGTTTGCCCAACCCAATGAAGCTGACGACCTCGTCAATACAAACACTTGTAGGTCAACAACTAGAAATAGAAGAATGAAGGCAAGCAACGCCAGGGGGTCTGTTTTCCCCAGTAACCTCACCCGGGAAGAAGAAAGGGAGAGGTCATTCACACAAGGCTATACAAAAAAAGTCCGAGGATCAGGTCGGAAGAGCGCCGTAAACAATGTGACAACTGTTGCAAAAAACGGGGACACGAACCGTCTTCCAAGAAGACGGTAGTTCGTAAACAATTGAGGGAACCTCTGGTTAGATGTCGTATTCTTGGGTTCGAAGAAGTTATGTACCTAGACGTTGGGAGCAATATTTCTTGTATTAGCCCTCAGATAGCTGAAAAGTGGAAGAAGAGAGGAGGAAAAATAAAAAAGAATTCTTTTGAAATCCTGTTAGCTTCTGGGTCTACGAAGACTAACGGTTCCATGACAGTAAATGTACACTTTTATGGTAATACTGTTCGACAAACATTTCACATAGTCCCCAACCTGATAAAATCTGTCCTTGTTGGTAGATGTTTTATTGCAAAAGCGGGCTTGTCAATACATTTAAAATCAAATGGTTGGAGCATAGACAATGGAGAAACACTTGTTTGTTTATTTGATTCCCCGGAAACAGTAAAGAAAGAAACAGAGAGTGAAGTACACCTCATTGAAGAAAATAAAACAGATGATATTGAGACAATGATCAATAAAGTTAATTTAGAACCCACTTTAATGAAGCAGTTCAGGGACATTGTTTATAAATATAAAGATATATTTTCTGAAAAACCAGGGTTGACGGATGTTATTCAACACTCCATTACGTTAAAAGATACAAGACCATTTTATTCAAAGTTACGGCCTTTATCTGAGGAAAAAATAAGAATTATGTCCAAATTGTTGGACGAGATGGAAGAACAAGGAATTATAGAAAAAACAATATCTTCTAATTATATTAGCTGTCCTATATTACATAGAAAGAAATGTGGCAAGTTTAAATTAGTTCTTGATGCCCGTAGGTTAAATTTAGACACGCAGAAGGAACCGACGAATATTCCGGGACTTTTTGAAGCATTAAGCTATTTAGGAAATCGAAAATATTTTCTTAAGTTAGATTTAACTTATGCATATGCAAATATTATGATATCCCCAGAGAGCCGTCAGTATACATCATTCATAACTCACAAAGGAGTGTTCCGTTATATCCGAGGAGTTTATGGCCTCTCAGGAATGCCTAGTACTCTAAATAAACTAATGCAGATAGTTCTAGGTGAACTATATTACACGAAAGTAATTGCTTTTTACGACGATTTGGTAATTTCTACTGAAACCAAAGAAGAAATGTTACAAATCTTGCAGGATGTACTGGAAAGATTCAAGAAAGCGAATTTAACTGTCAGTCCATCGAAGGCATTATTTTTTGCAGAACAAATGGAATTTTTAGGATTCCAAGTAAAGCAGGGATACTTGTCTTGTACTGAAGAGAAAAAAAGATGGCTCAGCAGATACAGAGGCCGAAAACGAGAAAGCAATTATAATCATTGCTTGGATATTTTTCTTATTTTCGTCAGAATATAAGAAACATGGCTAAAATAACGGCATGCTTGAGTGATTTACTAAAGCAAAACAATCGTTTTAAGTGGGAAGAGAAACACGAAAATGCACTACAGGAACTAAAATCAGCTCTGATTAATGATAAGAAATTGTTAATTCCTAGGATAGGGGAGGAATTTTATTTATTTGTAGACTCTTCAGCTGTTAGTTCTGGCTATGTCCTCGCACAGAAGAATGAGGAAGGAAAGCTTTGCGTAGTGGCGTATGGGTCAAAGAAATTAACACCGTCACAGCAAGTTTATAGTACAACAAGGAGAGAGTTACTAGGGATTCTGCTAGCAGTTGAGAGATTTGAATTGTATCTGATACATTCACCGAGAATAATCATTTATACTGATCATGAGGCATTACTTACAATGCTTAAGTCCTATAAGCTATCTGCTACTTTAACAAGATGGATGGCTAGAATTTCTAGATTTCCAGTTATTTTGAAGTACAAAAAAGGAGCTAAATTGTACGTAGACTATCTCTCAAGAATTGAAAGTGGACACACAGAACCTATGGAATTTGAAGGTTCAGAAGTTGCTAATGAACAATATCCACTGGAATCCGATAATGATACAGGATACTTCAAAATAGAAGATAAGGATGGTTCCCTCGTGAACTACGATGATTTTAGAAAAGAAGAGAATTTATTTATTGATTTTGAATTTAGTAGAAGAATGAAAAACTTCAAACAGAAAATCAAACAGAAAGGGAAAATGCAAGAACACATATTTAGTGGAAATATCGAGATTAAGCCGGAGGACAAGATTAGTATGCTATCAGAACTACCATTCTGTTTGGCTGTAGATCGCAGCACGGACCAAAAATGTGGGAGTGAAGAAGACCAAGAAAATTACACAGAAGAAATTTTAGTTGACAGTAAAGCAATTAGAAAACTTCAAGAAGGGGATAAAGTTTTATCACAATTAATTTGCTTTTTGGAGAATGATGTTTCAAGTTTCAGCAAAGCAAAGAGAAAGAAACTTCAACTCCTAGCGAGAACAGCATTCATTGCAAAAAACAGAATTTTGATGAAAACTGTTAAAATCAGAGGTTTAAATCGAGATGTCATTTGGCTTCCTACTAAGCTGAGAGCTGTGGTATGTGATGTAACCCATAATAAGAAATATTCTGGGCACCCAAATTTCAAGGATACTCTTTTGAGAATAAGAAAGAAATATTATTGGAAGACGATGTTCAAAGACATTAAACAATTCTCACAAGCATGCGTCGCTTGTAGTATTTTTAAAGATGCTGGAAAGGCAAAATACGGATTTATGTCTAGCACACTCGTGGAGACGCCAGGCCAGTGTGCGTATATTGATGCCCTAGGGCCATTAATTAGATCAAGTACAGGGGGACACGTTTTTTGTATAGTAATCCTTGATGCTTTCACTCGATTAGTAAAATTTTTTCCTCTTAGGAAAGTAACATCAAAGACAGTAGCTGATTGTCTAATAAAATTTTTTTGTGACAATTCCTTCTATCAGTTTGTCATTTCTGATAATCATGCTGTATTTACAAGTAGACTGTGGAAGGAAACATTAGAGTTGCTTAGAGCAAAAGCTGTGTATATTTCAGCTTATAGAGCTTGTGCTAATAAAAGCGAACTTTGGGTTAAGCAAATCAAAACAAGTATTTCTATATACAGCGAAAAACACAGTGACTGGTCGAAAGATATAAAGTTATTAGAATTTGCTTTGAACTCGAAAACTTGTTCGGCGACTGGCTTTTCCCCTTTTCAATTGACTTTTGGCAGGGAGGTTCAATTTCCTTACAATTTGTCTGAGACCAGTGAAGGAGTACATGAGGTCATTCAACATGATTACTTAAAATCTGTAGACGAGCTTAAAAAGAAATTGAAGTCTGCCTGGGAATGTGCTAATTTAACGCAAAAGAAGAAGCATGAAGCATCAAAGAAATTTTACAACAAGGGTCGAAAACAACATCATTTCAAAACAGGACAAAAGGCCTGGGTCAAGGCAGTGCGTCTGTCTTGTGCACCCAAAAACATTTCTGCCGCGATGTTACCAAAGTATTTAGGTCCCTATTTATTGGAGAAACAGTTAGCCATGAACACATTTTTAGCCAAAAACATATTTACAGGCAAGATCATAAAAGTTAATACCGACCAAATGAAACCGTTTTGGAAACCACCGTCTTTCAGCGAACATCTTCCGGAGCAGAGAGAAGATTTTGTTATGAGAACGCCGGAAATGAAGGGGAGGGGGAAGAAAGACCCTAAAATAAAACTTCCTTTTTCGGAGAGGAAAAAATAGCCGATGAGGAAGGTTATATACATATATTTCTTATTGTACGAACTTGACAAACAAAATTGGAAAAAATTTAGAGAAGCTTTAGTTTTGTATTAGACAATCTATGTGAAGACCTATAGTACAATCTTAGAGATGAACTCAATGTTCAAAAAACCACTTCCGAAGCAGAGATCGGTCTATGCTTCTTGTAGACCTAGAGAAGACAACCCGTACGAACTAGCCTTGCTTCTGCACGTCGATAATGAAAAGGCAGAAAGAGGTAGGAAAAGGAAATTTAACCAAATTTCTGAACGAAAAGGCTACGATCCAAAGAACTGCACACTTGCACAGCTGAGATTAATTAAAAAAGAAGAAATCATGGAGGTACATCCCATGCCAGGAACATCCTCCAAGAGTCAACCGTGGGTTGAAGATGATGACCAGGATGTGCTGTCTATATTCGCAGATGACATCAATTTTGATGGACTTCCACCGACTCCCGGGAAATTCTTAGAGGAGGAAAGATCCTCGGAAGACAAGAAAAGTGCTGCGAGAAAACTCCACTTCTAATCCAGAACTTAGTTTCAGTGTTTAGTGAAAACTGTGGTGTTTGTGTTTTTTTTTAAAAAAAAACAGTTCGAGACTTCTAGACTAGGCTAAAATAAGCCTTTAAGAAATGAAATTAATATCTTGTGTGTGTGTTTTGTGATATTAAAATTAAAAAAAATGGGTGTAGTGAAAAAATCTTAAGAAAGACAGTTAGAGACAGTGGACTTTCAAAGAATAAGTGATATATTCATTTTTTTTTGTTTGTCCGGGGCTATGTAAGGACGTATCTTCGCCCTTACTGGTTTGCTGTAATAAGGTAAAAAGATTAAATATATTTTATACATATTTATATGTTTAATTAGTAAGACTATATATATATAATCTATTAGGTCTGGCCAGACACACATCTATATATATATATACATATATAATTGTAGAGGATAACTTGTGTATAGAATTGTGTTCATAGTTTGTGCTTAATTTTTTTTCTTTCTAACGTACTTTTTTTTCCTTTAGCTTTTAAAATATTTGGTGGCTGAAAATTTTAGAATGGAATTACTAGAATCTCGGAGGGTTTGCCTACCCAAGCTGTTCTTTTTCTTTAGCGAAAATATAAACCTAATAAAAAAAGAGAAAGTAACGCGTCCACCGACCATATAAAAGAAGACCCTCAGTCGTAATTTTTTAGAAGATGGTCAGGAGGGCTAAGTGATGTCCTTTTGAAATTCTCTGTCTTCTGGTAGGGAACTATCTAAATGATGATAGTTGCAGAGAGAAGGAATTTTCTCTGGGCCTAAGTGATGGTCGTAGAAATATTAATTTAAAACGAATTCATGTAGGGAACTATCTAAGTGATGATAGTTGCAGAGAGAAGTAATTTTCTCTGGGCCTGAGTGATGGCCGTAGAATATGTTGAAATAAATTCATGTAGGGAAGGCCTGAGTGATGGTCTATACAGAAGCGTTGATTTAACTGAGTTCTGAGATTCAAATGGCTAATATATTGAAGTATTAGATATTTTTTTATTTAGGCCAGAGGAGACCAAAGTGATGGTGTTCTCTTTAAGGAAGTTAACCTTCTATGTTCACAAGTGGGTGTCATAGATGAAAGGTTAATCTATTTTTTTTTTACTGATGGAAAGTTGTAGTCAGACTTTCTTGATAGAAGTAGGCAATCGGTCGAAGCTTGTTCGAAGTGGCGGACAGCGGGATTCCGAGTAGAGTAAATTTGGGAATCTGTGGGCATCAATTAAGATATTTTCTAATCAAAAGATACAAAGGTTAATAATTAGAAGGCTGAAAGAACTTCGATGACAGAAATTTGATTATTTGTACATATGTATATTTGCACTTTTATTCTAAAAATAAATTAATATCAATTCTACAAGTGTTATATATTAAATATATATTTCTCAGAGCAAAAACCTACAACCTTAGTTTGATAGATAAAAATTAGATTTCAGCTAAAACCTTCGGTTGTAGGAGAAGAGGATTAAGACAATTTATTTTTTTTATTAAAGGTAAGATAAGAGTAATGCTTTATGAGAGAAGCATTATACTTAATTATGTAGTGGCCTGTTACATGCTATGCATTTGAGGTTATGGAGAAGAACAGGTTAAACCACTAACACTATTATGAAATGTTAGTATGCATTCGGTAAAAGTCATAAACTTAGCTTCCGGTACAGAGTTCTAATATGATGTCCTCGTGTAGTCTTAAAGGTTAGGTTAGCTATGCTCAACTTGTCGTTCTCGTATTTTCATTGAATATATGGATCCATATAGTGAAATGTCATGTTCACAATATAGTCAGGAAAGTGATAAATATTGTAGATGTATATTTTTTTCATACTCATTTGTATATAAACATATATCATGTTCATTCATATTGATAATAGATGCAGTGTTGTTATATTAAAGAAAAACGTGACCCAGGGTCAGAAATAAACGTGGAATATCCTACAGATATAATTTATGAAACGATTCCTAAGTAGGAATAATAATAATAATACTAATGTAGTATATAGATGCTAAAATGACGCAAGTGGGCACGTATGCGACACATGACGGAAGTGCACGGAGCATATTTTTCTTCTTCTTAATTTTTTTTTATTCTTCACACTTTCCTGAGTCTTGCACGAAAATGAATGGATCAATGAATAGTGAGAATTAATAGGATTGTTCCATTGGAATGTAAAATTCTATGTAAACCTGCCTAAGAAGCTACTTATAATGTATCATCTATATGTTTAAAAGTTATTTATTTTTTTCTTTCTTATTTGTACCGGTAAGCTACGAATATGTAAACTACGTACAATTGCAATAATGTTTATCGGCAGTTGTGTATTGACCGAATGTAAAACTAAATGCAAAGAAGAGTTCAAAATTTATAACCGTTTTTTTTTCTTAAGCTGTACTTCGATTTTTTCTCTTTTGACAATAAATGATAACGTGAACTTTAATGTATGATTCCGTTCCAGTAATTCATATTAAGTACCTAGATTATAGAATAATAGTAACATAAAGTGCAATTTGATGTCGAACATGTGCTAGATAGCACAGTTGCTAAGATCTCATTGACGGTCTACCACTTGACAAGAATCTGCGATTGCTTTCAAAATTCCGTTGCGTATGTAAATAAGAAATCAATTCTCGTTCTTTACTTTAACAGAATTAAGTGGTTATAAATTGACAATTCAATCCAAGATTTTGCTTGGTATGTTTTCATTTATTTTTATGGCCCTAAAGTAGAACGTTTCAAAATTGGCTTCATTCAGCCAGGATTCTGTTTATTTTCATGTTAAGATATAACGAATGAAAATGAACATTGAGTTTAAGTAACTGTACAAATTTAGTGCGTTTCAAAATTGGCAATACCATCCAGGATTTTCGATTTGTTTTTTGAGATTTTCTCATTCCTGGCAAAGACTGTTACAAAATTGGCTCCTTTAAGCCAAAGATCCATTTCTATAGAAACGAGAACCAAAACAGGTCGTTTCAAAATTGGCTACACCAGCTAGGATTGATTAAATCTTTTTCTTCTTGTACTGAGAGAAAGGTGTAGTACAAAATCTGCGACCACAACCATTGATTTTTTTAAATCCATTTTTAGATCGTTTCAAAATTGGCGACTTCAGCTTCAGGATTATTACTATTTTTTATGTCTAGTAGGTAGAACTAAAATGAGATTTTAGAATAATTAATGGAAGTATTGGGATAGGGCTGAGAGATGCGTGGCTCAATCAATATAATGTAAAATGAGTGAAACAATGATGATAAATGAATCGGAAGAGTATAGTTGTTGTAACGGTGCTTACAGTGTTGAGAACACTGTGGCAATTTGCTGTGAAGGTTGTGACAAATGGTACCATATGAACTGTTTCAAAATTCCTGTACCAGAACAAGAGTTGTTAAAGCGGTCAGAGAGAAAGTGGTTCTGTGCCAATTGTGTAGTTGAACGGCATGTAGACTCGGGTGCTGACAAAGTGAGTCGGGCTCGAAATCCAAAGAAAGTTGTTCCAGAAATAGAAATTGGGGGTGGTCCTTTGTTAGAAAAATTGATGGACATAATTAAAGATTTAAAGTCTGAGGTGTCGGCTGTAAGGGTAGAGCTTATTAATCAGATGACTGTTAACAAGAATGATTTGAAGTCCGAAATGAAAACTGAATTAAATAAGATGAGCAATGAAATAGTAGCTTTGAAAGAATCTTTTACATCTGTAAAAGGGGAGTTAAACAGTGAAGTATCTAAATTAAGAAATGAGATAGATGAAACTAAACAGAATTTAGGTCAATCTGTAGAAAGTGTACGTGAAAATTGTATGGCTGAAATTTATAATGTGAATCAGGGTATGAATAATGTTAAATTAGATTTAGATAAGATCACTAGAAATTTCACTGAATTCACTGAGAATGTAGATTGTAAGTTAGAAACTACTGTTAAGGATGTGTCAATGTTGAGAAATGAATTCGGAAATCTAACCTCTAAATTTGAAACTGAGCTAAAGAATGTGAAAGAACGACAAGTTAATGACTATACGAAATTTCGTGATGTAAATGAACAAACTGTAAATATGATTAAGATATTGGAGCGTGATGTAGTGGATGCATATCGCCAGAACCGGGAACGATGTGAACGGAACACCGAGAATTTGAGAAAGGTACTCGAATCGGGTGAAAGAAATACAAAGAGTGAAAATTCTCCTCGGGAAGGGAATTTAGTTGAAAGTGATAGAAGTTATCAGGATGGTAGGGAACCTTCAGTTCCAAATCTCGAGAGAATTCGATTTGAAGAAATTATCAATGCTACTGAGGTATCCTCCTCATCTGACGTGGAAGCGATTGGGGATGAATCCGCTAGTAAACGTAAAAAGATGAAACAAAAGAGAAAAGGGAAAGAATCGCGGTGTGAGTCGCGTACAAAACAATCTAATCCGTTAGATCTAGTTGTTAATGACCAGGAAACCGTGGAAATATCTAAATTAGACCGTGAAAATAGACACTGGGACAAGAGCCCTTCGTATAAAAGCGGTACAGGAGCCTATTTGAAGGAACTGCATCACTTTCCAAAATTTGATGGACAGCTGACCCAGGGAGTGGCGAAAATATTTTTAGATGATTTGTTGCAAACCATGAACATGTACGTTCTCACCGACAGGGATCGTTTGTATATATTAGGACGGGTTTTAAAAAAGTCTGCCAAGATATGGTATAGAAGTATTGCTTCACAAATACGAACCTTTGAGGATTTTATAAAATTATTCAAGATACAGTACATATCGGAGCGAATAGAGAGGGCGCAGAAACGTCACCTCTATTCATTGCGATATGATAGAACAAAACATTCTTCGCTTCTTGGGTTTGTCCGTCACATTGTGGAAAAGTATAATTCGATAGTGACTTCTCCATCGGATCAGGAGTTAAAGGACTTGATTTTGGACTGTCTTCCTGGGGAGGAATCTAAAATTCTGAAGTTAGGTTCAGTTAGTACAGTCCAAGATCTGATCTTAAGAATTGCCGAGTTGGAATGTGGTCCGAATTCTATTCCAGAAAATTATGGGGGCACGAAATTCCAAAATAGAAAACCACAAATTCGGAAAACATTCCTCTCGACAACTCATTCCGATAAAATAGATAATGCGGTGCAAACGGAACCAGTGAACAGAGAAGGGTTAGATAAAGATAATAATTTTGATAATACTAAACCTAGAAAATTTAATCGATCAAATTGGAAGAAAACTAAAAATTTAAAACCCACCTGGGAAAATCGTAACGTAACTAGACCTATGCCACCATTCCCCATGATTTATGGACAAGTACCGGTATCATATGCGGTACCAGGAATGTATACTTTTAACAGTATAAAACCACCTGTTGGTCAATTCCTTCCTGGTCCAATGGTGACATCTCCATTTTCTTCGAACATGCCTGTAGTGACTACGGTCACATCTGCACTGAATCCGCCGTATTCTTCAGTTGCAGCGGAGTCAGTTAGTAACAACAACAACAATCATGTTTCCCAGTTTGTTAGTAACCCTGTTATTAATCAGGAAAACATATTGAGCAGTCGTCATTAAGGGGAGGCGATGGCTGCTCGACTGAACTTCTCTCCCCGAAAGAACATTTCGAAATTAGAGATGAAGTAGTTCCAAAACAAAGTGAGCTTGTATTACCCTCTTTGAAATTATTAACATACTTTGTCTTAAAAGAAGAAGAGGAAGGAAATATAGCTAATCAAAATTTCGAGATATATCCTTCCCCTTCTCTAGATTGTAAAGTAGGGGAAACACAGATAAAATGTATCCTGGATACAGGGGCTGAGCTAAACCTCCTAAATTATAACATTTGGCAAACCTTACAAAATTCTTTTCGGTCAGCTAAACTCAAACCTGTACCCAGTGTACATTTAAATGCATTTGCGGGAAAAGATAGCTTCCCAGTGAAAGCATTGTTGGAACTAACGTTAAATATACAAGATAATCTTTTTGATGTTCCTGTTTTCGTGGTAAAAGACATGAAAGCTGGTCTGTTATTGGGGTCACCTTTCTTCGCGAAGTTCCAAGTCACTTTAGATAGTAGTAATAGAAAATTAGTGCTGAAAAATAATTATCAAGAAGAAGTGACGTTGGACCTTTCGTACCCGAATATATTGTTAATTCATGTAGAAAATGCTAAATCGTTAACTGAATTAAATAAAAATCTTCCCCTTCTGAGGAACAAAAACACGACTATGGTGAAATTTCAAAAACAGAAATCCAGGAATACGTAGATAATCGTGTTGATTTAGATACAAATACTAAAATGAAACTAAAAGATTTGTTATTGAAATACAACCATTTATTTTGCGAATACCCCAAACCGATAAATTGTGAGCCTTATAAGATCGAGCTTAAAGATCAAGAACCTGTTGTGGGATAAATATATCCCATTCCCCAAGCTATGCAGGAAGAATTCGAGGAAGAACTCAATAAGTGGATAAATTTGGGGATAGCTAAAGAACAAGCTAGTAGCTATAGGAACCCCAACCACTGCGTGAGAAAGGCTTCAGGGGGTGTGAGGCCAGTGATCGACCTCAGATCCCTGAATTTGAAAGTCATAAGCCCTAAAATTCAAGTTGAACCAATTAACGAAATACTTTCTCGAATATCTGGTGCGAAAATCTTTAGTTCGATGGATGCCACCATGGGTTACTATGGTGTTCGGCTTCATCCTGATTCCTTTTCATGCACTAGTTTTATTTATCTAGGACGGCAGTATGTTTTATGCGTCTTACCAATGGGACTCAAGTCTAGTCCTAGTATATTTCAAAATGTTATGATTTCATATTTCGGTCTAAACACTAGAAAGTTGTGGTAGTCTATCTGGACGATTTGGTATGTTTTAGTTCAAACTTAACTGAACATTTTGAACATTTAGAAACCCTCTTAAATTCTCGAATTTGGAAATTTTGCCTTAAATTTTAAGAAGTGTCAATTTGTAAAAACTGAAATTTCGTTTCTTGGACATGTAGTGAATGGAAAGGAATTGAAGCCGAACCCTAAACAGAATGAAGCCATTAAGTGTTTTCCGATTCCCAAAAACAAAAATAAGTTAAGATCCTTTTTAGGTATCCTTTCGTGGAGGAGAAAATTTATTCCTCAATTTGCTGCGTTAACGGTTCCATTCTTTGACCTTTTAAAGAAAGATAGGAAATATTGCTTTACGGAGGAACTAATGGATAGATTTCAACAATTGAGACAGTTATTAAGTGAACCTCCCGCACTCAGTCAACCAGATTTTAACAAGTCTTTTCATCTATTTTCGGACGCTTCATTAGAAAATTTGGCGGGTTATCTGGCTCAATATGCTGATGATGGAGAACTTTTGGTCATCGAATACGCGAGTCGAAAATTAAAACTCCATGAAGTGTCTTACTCGATTTTTCAATTAGAGTTACTAGCTTTTCTGTTCCTATGTGAACATTTTTCGTATTATATATTAGGCAGGAAGGTGACGGTTCACTGTGATAATAGTGCAGTGACCTATGCTTTCACTTTGCAAAACCTTGATCCTAGAACGACCAAAATTTTGTTGAAACTCCAAAGGTTTGATCTCCGATTTGAGCATATCAAGGGAGTAGATAATAAAATTGCAGATATATTGAGTAGGAATTCTCCTGAACTCCCTGCCAAATCGGAGGACTATCATGTAAGTTTCATAAATTACAATGAGAATACCTTGTTTGATGCAAACGAGTTGGCTCGAATGCAAGCATCAGACAAGTACTGTCGTGAGTTGAGAGCTAAAATGAATTCGGAATCTGCGAACTCTAGAATCAAAGTTATAAATAATCTAATTTATATTCAAAATTCAAAAACTAAGAATTGGCTGCTGGTGATTCCACAATCTGTGATTGAAAGAACAGTAAAACATATTCATGACACCGGACATTTTGGCGTTGCTAAATGCATGAAATTAGTGCAAGAGATATTCTTTTGGAAAGGTCAAAAGCGAATGTTAAGGCAACATATAAACAATTGTGAATCGTGCGCGCGAACGAAATTTTCGAACAGAGCTATCTCTCGCGAAGATTTGCATATTGAGGCAGATAAACCACATACCAAGGTGTGTGTTGACCTCGTGGGTAAGCTCCCATGTAGCTATGGATATTACTATGTATTGTCAATTGTTAATGTTTACTCCAGATTCCTTTGTTACCTACCTCTAAGAACAGCAACTACAGCAGAAATTATTCGGACTTTAGAGAAGGATTACTTTTATCTCTGTCCATACCCAAATTATATCGTCTCTGATCAGGGCCCACAGTTTGTTTCTCAGAGGTGGAAGGATTACTGTAAGGAACATCAGATGCAGCATATTCTGATTTCTCCTTACAACGCTCGGGCGAATGGAATATTGGAGAGATCGCATCGCGACTTGAATAGGATCATCAGATTGCTATGTAGTAGTAATCATACCAAATGGAAAAATGTCTGGAAGGTCGCCCAAGACCTATTAAACTATTCTTATAATAGTTCCATAAATTGTACGCCCGCTGAGGTGTTCATTTCCTTTTCGGCTACAGATAGGTTTCGGGAGAAATTTTCTTGGCCTCCTGAACTTCAAAATGTAGAAAATTCAAAGAGATTGATACAAGTAGAACCTCGTTTGTTGTCAAGGAGGAAGACGAAATTGAAAAAGAATGTAGTTGAAATTAAAGAAGGGAATCTAGTCATGGTGAAAACTCATTTTCTTTCGGACGCTTTCACAAAGGTCACGCACAAATATTTTCCTTTGTTTACGGGGCCTTATTTTGTGTCAAAAGTGCAACATAATTCTATGTTCTTAAAGGATTTAAGGGGGAGAGAAGTGCCAGTCCAAAATTTAATAAATGTTAAACTATTTAATTGTTCAGAAGAGAAGCGAATTGAGTTATTAAAAGATTTCGAACAATTTTAACTTAAAAAAATATTTTTTTCCGAGGTCGCTGGGAAAAATGTAACGTACCCTTTTACCGGTACTTTACATTGTTACTGTTTTACCGGTACTTTACATTGTTACTGTTTTACCGGTACTTTACATTGTTATTGTTTTAGCGTTGTTTTGTTAAGTGGCCCCCATTTGGTATAGTCGTGCCATTAGTTCAAATACACGTTTTATTTGTTTTTACGTGTTAGCTATTAACGTTAGTTGTTGAAATGTTTCTTTACTATTAATACAATTCACTGGATGGTGGGGTTATTCTATAACTGTCCACTATATTCACATATAACTAATATCAATTACAAATGATTTAATATTATATCGGATTCTTCTAAATTTGCTAGGTAGATTCTATTAACACTGTAATAGTAAAATTCTTATTTACATAACACTCACCCATGACATCGTATAATCAGTCGTGTCGAGCATCGGTTCATGGCATTCAATTGTCTTGTGCTTGCGGCATGCTGGGTAGCGAGGCCAAGATGGCGATAGCCGGGTGAGAAGATATGAAAATGTCGTGAACATCGATTGGTGCTCTTCAAGTAAATGGACAGACATAACTGGGTGAGAATTATCAATATTCTGTTTTTAGTTTGAGGAATTATGTGTCTCATTAAATATATTATAAATATTAATACTTCATTAAGTTCTCAAATTTTAAGGGAGTAACTACAATAGAATATTAAGTTTTACAATATGAAAAATATGGTGTAGTTGAGCTATGTAGTCGCCAGGTATTGCATGATGCTCAGCCATTTTTACCGTGCTAAGAAATAGGCGACCCCTTCGGTCATCCATAATAATTTGAAATTTAAATACGTAAATCGTACTTTTAGGACTCAACCTCATCAAAATTTGTGTTTTGTTCCAACCTAAAAATAATTGGGATAAAAGAATTGGATGCCGAAGGCTAAATTAATCCTTAACAATTTTGGTAAATCGTCGCCTGATGCAACCACCTATGAATGCTGAAAATAGTAGGTGTCAGGTGGTTTAAAGTGGGATGAAGTATCGTCAATGCTTCGGAGTGCACAATTTCATTGCTTCGTGAAAAGGTGGGATCCGGAGGAGTGAGGAGGATACAACCAACGTGTCATAAGGTAAAAACTTTCCTTACTTATTTATCCTGAACCGGGAACCATTCAGGTTGATGACAGCAAGGGTACCAGTGGTGCTATAAAACCCAAACTATTTGCAACTTAATGACTGTTTGTGAAATTTTTATTCAGTACATCAATAGCATCACACACATGTGTAAATAAAATCTCGTGTTGTGCCACGCATCTACCAGGATTATCGTAATACTTCCATTAATATAATTATTAATACTGATACTATTATGAAATGTTAGTATGCATTCGGTAAAAGTCATAAACTTAGCTTCCGGTACAGAGTTCTAATATGATGTCCTCGTGTAGTCTTAAAGGTTAGGTTAGCTATGCTCAACTTGTCGTTCTCGTATTTTCATTGAATATATGGATCCATATAGTGAAATGTCATGTTCACAATATAGTCAGGAAAGTGATAAATATTGTAGATGTATATTTTTTTTCATACTCATTTGTATATAAACATATATCATGTTCATTCATATTGATAATCGATGCAGTGTTGTTATGTTAAAGAAAAACGTGACCCAGTGTCATAGAAATAAACGTGGAATATCCTACAGATATAATTTATGAAACGATTCCTAAGTAGGAATAATAATAATAATACTAATGTAGTATATAGATGCTAAAATGACGCAAGTGGGCACGTATGCGACACGTGACGGAAGTGCACGGAGCATATTTTTCTTCTTCATAATTTTTTTTTATTCTTCACACTTTCCTGAGTTTTGAACGAAAATGAATGGATCAATGAATAATGAGAATTAATAGGATTGTTCCATTGGAAAGTAATATTCTATGTAAACCTGCCTAAGAAGCTACTTATAATGTATCATCTATATGTTTAAAAGTTATTTATTTTTTTCTTTCTTATTTGTACCGGTAAGCTACGAATATGTAAACTACGTACAATTGCAATAATGTTTATCGGCAGTTGTGTATTGACCGAATGTAAAACTAAAACAATGCAAAAAAGAGTTCAAAATTTATAACCGTTTTTTTTTCTTAAGCTGTACTTCGATTTTTTTTCTCTTTTGACAATAAATGATAACTTGAACTTTAATGTATGATTCCGTTCCAGTAATTCATATTAAGAACCTAGATTATAGAATAATAGTAACATAAAGTGCAATTTGATGTCGAACATGTGCTAGATAGGTTCTCATTGACGGTCTACCACTTGACAAGAATCTGCGATTGCTTTCAAAATTCCGTTGCGTATGTAAATAAGAAATCAATTCTCGTTCTTTACTTTAACAGAATTAAGTGGTTATAAATTGACAATTCAATCCAAGATTTTGCTTGGTATGTTTTCATTTATTTTTATGGCCCTAAAGTAGAACGTTTCAAAATTGGCTTCATTCAGCCAGGATTCTGTTTATTTTCATGTTAAGATATAACGAATGAAAATGAACATTGAGTTTAAGTAACTGTACAAATTTAGTGCGTTTCAAGTGTGAAACTATCGTCAACTTCCAAACTATTTGAATGTAATACTCAAACTTGAAGTAGTACATCTAAATTATTAGTTGCAATAGATTAATAAAATCAGATAGAACTGTTTCTCGGATGCTGAATCCATATAAAAGCCCATTACACGCTATCCATTACTGATTTTGTTCTATGGCGATAAAGGTTGAAAACAGAAATCGTTAAATTGAACCAATTCCAGACTAAATATATGGTTAAGGAAGGAAATAGAACTTACTCTTGGGATCAGAAACGTTTGCAAAAGTTACATCTCGATATCTCTTACAGTTTTTGCCAAACAAAAATCAGCTTTGATACCAAAAGTAATAGTAAAGTTGAACCATTTCCGATTTGGGTAGAATCTTGCAAGTTGTGATGAAATGCACTATTTGGAACCAGAATCGATTATAGAAAACCACTTGCCGCTATCTATTGCCGTTTTTATTCTATGACGATAAGTGTTGAAACCGGAAATGGTTCGTTTGAACAGCTTCGGTTTGAATAGAGGGTTACTGAAGAATATGTTACCTATTCTTGTACAAACGAATCGAAATCAGAAAACCATATCTCGATATCTCTTACAAGTATTCCTCTCTGGAAATAAGTATTGAAACCATAAGTAATAGTAAATTTGTAGCACTTCTGGTTTTAATAGAGTATTGCGGATTGTCATGATAGGTTATCCTGTAAGGCTGAATCGTTTCCAAAATACTTCATCTCGATATATGTTACCGTTTTTGCTCTGATACCTGTTGACAGACGGACGAACAAAGCATTTTGTAAGACTTCCGACTCTTACGCATAGCATAATTTAAAAGTCTAAAAATTAGGTAAGGTTCCTAAGGCTATAACTCTTTGTTGCAAATTAGAGATGTGAGAAACAACTAACACTTTGTATGGGATTTTAATATTTTAGGTTAATTTTCCATAAAACTTCTCTGAGTGACCTATGCATTCTCAACAGCAAAGTCTGCATTGAGTTTTCTGTTAGATTCGAGTTTGCTGCGAACGATTCAGTTTTAACTACACTACTAACAAACATAATTTTATTAACTAAATCTTCACAGAATCAAAGGTTTATTGAACATTGTAAGCAATAGTAAAATAATCTTAGCTACACTGAGGTTCAATTGAATAACAAGATGACCTTAAGCAAAACTACTTTATTTCTCTTATAATTATAATTACTATTGTATTATTAGGTATTGCATATTAATTATCAGCAATACCAGAAACCCTCGTGGCTATGTGCATAGCATACGCGCCTTTCGGATGGGATACCCAGGTTCGATTCTCAGCGAGAATTCATGTGGTTCGGATCCCATGTTAAGCTGTAGATCCACGTCTCATACAGCATTGCTGCTGAACGGGACACTAAACTCAAATATCTAATCTAAACCAATAAAACGAGAAGCAGATATTATACTTATTTCAAAGTGAAATAGTGTTATATTTTCCATTACTCATTCCTTGCAATTTGCAGTCCCTTCGAAGAAAGCTTAATTTTATGAACTACAATTGGGGAAATATGTGTATCTAACGTTATTTTAACTAATTGGTTCATTATCCAATCATTTGTCTCTTTTTCTTATAAGCATTACTAAAATATTTATTTTATTAAAAAAATATAATTGTCTTAAAACATAAGGCAGGCAGAGAAACAAAGAAAAATTAGTTTAAAAAAATAAATAAAATAACTATTCTTGTTTCTAAAGCCAGATTTTTTTTTTTTACAAAGTAAGTCTCGATAAAAGAAAAGTTTTTAAAAAATACCATGGTAGTTTCTTGCAAATGAAACAAAGCAAAGAAAACCACAAAATAAATATATATTTACAATAATTATGGAAATTTTCCTACTTTGAAATCAGGCAAATAAAACTAACATGAAACGCAAGAAGGAATAGCCACCATAGCTTCAATAAATCTGTAAATATTGCAGCAGGTAAGAAATATGACAATTATTTGAGCTGACTTTCGTAAGTCTCTTCGTTGGCTTTCGCCCCTCGTAACTTACGTCACTCATTACAAACGGATACACAAAAATTTTACAAAGAACGGTTAGTCCACGTGGAGTTGGTGAGAGTTTGACATTAGACACTAGAATCGTATTGACTGGTCGAAGAATATAGGGGTGTGGCTGTAAATAGAATAAAGAGCTTCGTTTGTCTTTTGACGCTAACTAGAGACCCGATAACTGCGTGAGCAGGTAGGGAGAACTAAACTTCCTTATCCTTTTCTCCTGCTTTATTGTCAATAATCGGTTTTCTTTAAAACTGGTATCCATAGAGGGCACCTGTTTGTGAAGTTCATCTCTAGAAGAAAGAGCTACTACATGTGTTTGTCAAAATAATTTATTGGGGGTAATCTTTATGTAGGCACTCCTTGAACTCGCTGAAAGAACACCCTGTTCCTTACTCGTACCTCTATATTACTGGCAACCCTGAAACCAACTTAGACGACAGTATCCTTTTGGTAATATATCTTGTTCCACAAGAAGAAAAGAATAAAAGCAATGTCAATATGATTTATTGGGGGGTAGTTTTTGGTTGCACATTTTGTACCCGCCGGTAATGCATGGACGGAGTCAATCCTGGGCAGGACATCGGTTCCAAAACAGCCGAAGCCAGCACTGTGCCAGAATAAGGTCCTCCTGTGTATTTGGTGAACTCCACGCGGCATCGTGTATGGGGAACTGCTATTAGCTGGTCAAAGCATCAATGCAACTGTGTACTATCAGCAGTTAAGCCATGTTCAGGAAAATCTCAAACCTCTGGAGCCAGCACTTCTGAATCGCAAAGGAGTCCTTCTGTTACATTACAATGCTAAGCCCCACGTGGCTAGGATGACCCAAAGCACCATTCTAGAAATTGGATGGGAAACACTATTGCATTCGCCATACCTCCCGGACTTGTACCGTCCAATTATTACTTGTTCCATTCGTTGGACAATCACCTTAGAGGACGCCAGTTCAAATCCCTAGTAGAGGTGCAAAATGCACTTGATACCTTCTTCGCTTCACGGCCCACTATGTTCTACCGCGATGAAATCCATGGCCTTTCAGATCGTTGCAGAAGGTTGTCGACGCTGATGGGGACTATTTTTGACCTTCCAGGTACGTCTTAGGTGACATCTCGATGTTCGAAAGTGGTGGGTGAAAAAGCAATAGAACTTTCTTGGTTACCTTTATATATTTATATATTTATTTTCCAACATTTGTCCACTACGTATCTGGTATTGTGATCCTTGTCTTATGTCTCAGAGTGGGAAGTTTGTTAAAGATTACGCGTATATCACATCTTTAATCAGTTCCCAAATATATACAGTAGAGCGTCGATTATCCGAACGTCGGTCAACCGAACGACCGCTTAACCGAACTGTGTACTCGCTCGCACCCGTTACACTCCCACCCTACCGTCCATCATCCCCCTCACTCCCAAACCAAGTTTCCCACAGTAGTCGCCGCACTGAGCCACCGCTGGCGGAACATTGCTTCTAATGGGGCCTTCATAAGGCGCTGCTGACCGGCCAAGCCGCCAGTCGCTGTGTTTCAACAATCAGCACACTTCTGTCGGTTTGGCACTGGCTGTAGAAGTAGCGGCAGTATCAAAGCTGTTCACAGCAACAGCTGCGCCAGCTTAGAGTTGAGGCGTGCCGCTCCGCGCATGGCAAATAAACATGTACAGTTCGATTATCCGAACAAACCAGTTTTCCGAACACCCATGTCCCCCAATTACTTCGGATAATCGACGCTCTACTGTAAATCGATAGTGGAATGGAATTCGTCCTGAATGAGCCAATCAGAGCTTTTTAGTGACAAGGTGACTGATAGAGAGAATGAAAAGACGTTCGAATGTGGTAAAAGTATAAGGATCGAGGTTAGGCGAGCTGCCAAGCTTAATGCTTTATTATGTGGTCTAGGGTAAATTCACTGTGCTACAACTACTGACCAATTATACAAGATAAATTGAAAAATAAACGACAAAGTGAACTGCTCTCATTATGTTTTCACGTTTTGTCATATAAAATTGCACAATTAGAGCGTAGTAGCATTATTTGCTGGTAAAGTAACAGTTTCTTTCAAATTTTTCGTTTGAGGCCTGTGTTCAACACTAGCACATATGTAAAACCCAATAATACATATTTTATTCAATTAGAGCTACCTCGTGGCTAACATACGTGTTTTCGGCACAGAAGTCCGATTTCCGGCAGGAGCTCATATGGTTCGGATTCCACGTTACGCTGTAGATTTACGTCTCATATAACCCTACTGCTGAACGGGACGTCAAAGTACAATACAATTCAACCAATCAATCTAATAACTCTTGAAAATAACTACGTACATTAACGCTGTCTTGAAAGCAAACATCTTCCTTGTTGCTTCTCGTTAGGTTTCTCAATTTCATTAATGAATTGCTTGCTCCAAAAGAGTACGTCTTTTGGTCCCTCGTGGTTTATGGTTAGCATACGGACCTTTCGTTCGAGTCCCGGTGAGAGCTCATGTGGTTTGGATTCCGTGTAAAGCTGCAGGTCCAAGTCTTTTATAGCCTTGGTCCTGAAACGAAATGCTGAACTCCAGACCAATTAAACAAAAAGAACACCCCAACGTCAGTCAGAATTCGCGTTTTTTTTTTTTTTGGACACTCGGTATATATTCTTCGGCCTTTTCTAAATACATATATACTACTCCGTTTACTATGATTGTCGCTATTCAATTCCATTTGCTATACTATATCTATGATGTCATTGAGGAGTTGCCAAGAAACTGGTGTAAAATTTCACTGAAATTATGTACATTCTCCGTACTGTGTTATATGCCGTTTTCTACATTTCTCTATCTCGCATTTTGTTAAAGAGATTAAAACGAATTTAAAATAAAGCGTCTCTTAAATATATCTAAATACCATTTTTCATATGAACCCCTCAAAATTGCCTTTAAATCCATACTCTCGTACTCCACTGGTGGGGTACCTGGTTTGATCCCAGCTTCCGTTAAATGAGCTTTGTGATGGACATACACTGTGTCTCGGGGATCTGCTTCCTCTCACTTTCGTCATTCCACTATAATCATTCATTTCATCATCACCTTAGCCTCTGTGCACAATCGAGGCACGTTAACCTATAAAAATATTCGTTTTTTTAATATATATATTGTTTTTGTTTTTTCAATAATTTTATGCCTACTACAGAATATTCTAAATCATTGTTGATGAAGTTATAGTTTCTATTCTTGTGCTTTGTGTTGTCGTTGCTAAGAGCAGGAAAATTCAGTGGTGCGACTTAGGTATTATCGAAAGGACGTATATAAAAATAGCTCGTAAGTAAATATGGAGAATTGGTTTCAAAGTTCTTACATTGCGAAGTATAAAGCACATTTTCCTTACGTAGACGATATTATCGATACCATCAGTTGCGATAGGAGGTGTACGGAGTATCAAACTAAGGACAGTAACGGTAATACTATATGGAGCTTTAAGTTCGACGAAGAAGTAGTCACAAAATATTTCATATTCACTCTAAAAGCGTACGCCGTCTTCTGGATTTCTCCACAAGAAATGTCTGTGTCTGGAATACTTCCTTATGTTAGTATTCGATCTGACTTGAGATCTTTTGTTCAGATACACAGACTGGATGCCAGTGACGACTGTTTCGCTTTACACTGCGATGAATCTTCGAACTCATTAATTACAGATGAAGCAGGTGACGAAGTTGAAGAAATTGATGAATTACCGTCGAACAACACCTTCTTATACTTTCTGCACACTTCTAACTCTCTCACCACCCTCGACTCAGATGATAGCAGAACTGTCACAACTGAAGGTAGCTCTCTAGATGATATTCCAGAATCAGAACTCGACGGAATAATCTTCGACACAGATGCAGACACTTCGGAAAATAAGAAGCCGTGGTGGAGCTATATTTTCTGCTGCTTCAATGGCTGTTTCTAACCAAGGATGAATGTGCTTTTATGTATTTGGAGCCTCTATTTCACCTACAGAAGTCAGTTAACAGGGAAGACTTCAGCAACTGACATCTCCAGCTGACACATTAAACTTGAAGCCCCTGAATCTGAAATATCTATATATGCCACTATTTACTCATTTCGTAAACAAGAAAAGAAGAAAATTTTAATTGTAGATGCAGTGCCTTGGCTCATATTAATGATAATGTTTTGGTAGAAAAATAACGATTCTAATTTTACCTAATTTGAATTTTATACATACATAATTATGAATTACATTAAACACTACGAAATGGTGAAGGAGGAACAATATAATTGAGTTACGCAAGTTATCAACTATGAAAACAGATCATCGGCTTTCTCCTATTAAATTTTGAATCTTCGTTGATTAACGCTTGTTTAAAAAAGAAGAGCTTTCCTTATGAATTTGAGTCTCCACCTGTAGAACAACATTGCATTCTTTCATATTGTACTTATGTCCAAATATATTGTAAAGAAACCAACCATTGTTGCTTCTATTGTTTGTATTTGAAATGTAACTTGTGTGTAATGTATGTTTGAAATGTAATTGCAAAGAAATTGTTTAAAATAATTGTGAACATGTGACGATTCATCCGCAATGAGGAAAGCGATTTTAGTTTGGAATAAACATTTGGTTTGGTTTGGAGTGACGATAAGAAGATCACTGTGAAGAAACCGATGGAATTCAAGGCTGTTGATGCACGGAATGAAGGTTTCCAATTTTCAATATACATCTAATATTTAACTTATTTAACTTGGCATGTTTGGACTTTATTGGAAAGAAAAAAGAAAATAAAAATTAATTACTGCAGTTTTCCAAGATACCTTCTCAGGATAGTCTTCGAAAAATTTGTAACTTCTCGCTTTCGAACAGAAACAATAATAAATAACCATACGTTGTCAACCTGAGTTATTATTTATGTTATTTTAAAACCATGAAGATAAAATGCATATAACTTAAAATATATAACAGCGGCTCTCAACCTCGCATGCGTGGAACCTTCGGGATATAGGCCGAACCGTTCGGTTCACGTGGAAAATAATTGGTAACGAGAGAAAAAAATGATAGTCTAGTTTATGGTGTAAACAATGCACATATTATCAAAAAACCTTAACAAAACATACAGAAGATAGGAAAATAAAAGAAAGGTGTAACACACTAAGTACGAAAGTGCTTATCGAAGTCTGCAGAATTGAAAACAGGAAGTTCACAGTAATCAATTTCGTAATTAATGAATAATTAGAAAAGGTTGGTTGTAATTTTAGTTTGTTGTCCCTTTCAGCACTGAGGCTATATGAGACGTGGATCTACACCTCAACGTGGAATCCCAATAACACGAATTCTGACGATCGAACCCCTATTCATCTCGCCTAAGACACATATACTAATAATATAACCAAGAGGGAGCTCTATAATTAGAAAACAATGAACTGAGATGACTTAGTAAAATTTCTAAAGAGATCTTTGCCTAGTTAAGCCATCCACATATTACAGAAATCACAGGGATATTCTGGAATATCGGATTTGGTTTTAGCGTCCCGTTCAGCAGCCCGGCTCGATGAGACGTGGACTGATACCTTAACATGGAATTCAAATCACAAAAGCTCCCGCCAGGACTTCTTGAAGGGGAGGCACCAATAACTACCCCTACATTTGATTTAAATTTTTAAGTTTTTAAATGCCTTTGGGCATCTGTGGTGTGAATGAGGAATATTACTTTGTTCAGTGAATCCGTTTTCTTCAACCTTCACAAAATCGACTTAAAACTATTGCTTTTGCAAAACTAAGCTTTCTTTTAAGCCTCAAACGGACACATGGCAGCAAAAAGTTTCGGAAAATGTTGCCTTTTCACTGCTAGGTTCTCATTTTAGATAGTGTATATTTACAGTGAAGGGTGTGCATGTGCTCCCCCCCCCTGAATCCGGCCCTGACCCTATCATATTGAAATGTGTACGGAACGTTCCATTCTTCCCAGTGGATGTCGCATTTTCCCAGCGGATATCTCAGAGTCATCCTGTAAGGAACTTGAAGCGAAACTACTCAAATCGCAGTTTTGAATATTTCTTACTATCAACGTTATTGACATAATATTGAAATACAATATTATGCTAAAGAACATACGAAAAACGAATATTTCCATACATTATCATGCTCACAGTAAATCCAAATGTAATAAGTTTTATCTGCATCTGCATAGCGTGTATGATACTATGTTTTGCAAGAAGTACATTGGAGCCATATCTCTGTATTTTTTTTAGCTACAACTTAAAAGGGTTGTAAGTGTAAGCGGGATATTCCTACACTATACGCATACCCGGAATTTTTTTTATTTTTGTTAACTCAGAGATTTGGTAGGAACATATAGCAATAACAGAATGAAAATACTAATAACAGAGCTTCCGATTGAGAGAACTATAATAGATATGCAAGTCGAGGCTTGCCTTAGCAGACAGACATATGAATATGGCGCCAAGATATGTGAATGGTCATATGAATATTATAAAGGCAAAGGTTCTTGCCACATATGTCGAGTGTGCAGGAAATAACTTGAAGTTTTCCCTTGCTCGATCGTAACAAATCAGGAAACGGTTTCTTGTGATTACTCTTGATCTGGTAAAGGGAGTTTTATTCTCCAAACATGAAGAAACCTCTTAATAGCTCTGTAGAAAAAACTGAAATAAAAAAGAATTTAGAAACATTGTTTTTGGAAATGTTTTTTGCGCCCAAGCGTCCCGTAGAAAAGTGTTAATTTGGACAGTGCTTATGAAAATGTATGATCAATGAAAAGTTTCATTTCTGCATTATAAATTGATTCAGCTGTGTATGAGTAAGACTGTCTCCATCTTTTTACTTCGGTTAACGTCTTTCCCGAACGAAGCGGCAAGCATAGTGTTGCCAACACTCAACGAGAAAAAGTGGCTAACATCAATAGCTAAAAAATGGCCAGAAATGGCTACAAATATAAAAAAATAGTAAGCTTGTGAGATAAACCTAAATAAATTCGAATTGTATAATAATATAAAATTAAAGCAAAGTTAATCAAACAGAAGTAAATGTCATCTTCATCTCCAGATTGAGCCGAAGCTGCTTCTGTCTCGGTTGCTTGTATCGGGCTGCTTTTGTTTTAACTAGTTGCAAAACTATGAATGAAATTTCGTATTTAAAAAAAAAAAAAAAAAACACTTTTACACGCGGCGCATTCCAAATCACATTCTTTATAATTGTAGAAAGCGTTTTTCTTTTCAACCTGTTCCTCACTGTTTTTGACTATATTCACCAGGTTTAACACACACGCTTCATTCTCGCGTTCGAATGAGGAAGTGTTAGTATGAAAAAGCCAACGGAATGAATTCTGAAAATTGAATATTTCCCCCACGATTTATGTATTGATTTACCTCTCGCAAAACTTCTTCAGTTGAAGATTTGTTTATGCATTTTATGAAATTTTAAAATATTATCTTCAAATTCCAAAGTAAAAGCTAACACTAAGTCAGTAAAAGACTGTTTCACTGGTTTGAAATCCTCGTTGAGTCTGAAAAGCGACACTTTCTGAAATATATATATATATATATATACTTGTATTATCAGGAAGGCTATTCTTGAATTTTTAATGAAACTTACACGTCTTTCCCGAAGATATTTCTCAATGTCTACTGGTAACTTATAGGCGAGCTTATTCTCTACTGTGTAACCAAGATACGGAGAGGCATCAATGTTACCATCATGCTATCTTTTAGGGGGTCAATTCTATCAGTGAGGTTCAGAATGGTAACACTTAGGGAACGAATCTCAAAGTTCAAAAAATACCAAAGTGACTCGCATAATATATATATAAAAAGTGGCTAAACTCAGAAAATGGCTAAAAGAAAAAGGCAAATGGCTAGAAAAGCCATTATTGGCTTTTTCAAAAATTTGTACCTAGCCAGGTTCTCAAGATAGCCAGATCTAGCCACAAAATTGCTAAATTGGCAACTCTGAGCAAGCATACCGCTTAGAGAGAGTCGACCAGCTACTTCGGTCTAGCTTCCTACCCTCCTTCTTCACTTAAGTAGTCACTTCAGTGTTTGCAATTAAAACTTGAGTTATTTTTGAGAGTCGTACATTTTCGGAATTTTACTGCTTTCTAATTTGCCACGAACTTGTGGCAGTTGACTTGTCTTGCAACACTACACCGGTCTAGTTATGTGCTCAGAAGGTAGTGATAGCGTTGATCAATTGATGAGTTAAGACCAAGATTATGTAACATATTCTATTCATAGTATTCATTTTTATACTTTTTTTATTATTATTTATTTATTTTTTTATTTTATTTTATTTATTTTTTTTTTAGTCTTTTCCAATAAATGTTTTGTGAATTTGAATTTTTGACCAACGGTCTTTTCAAGTACGAAACAATCACTCCTTCAGTGTTGAATAAGTATTTTTAGATCACAATTCAGTCTATGTTACACTGTTCAAGAACGAAGGTGTCTAGTAATAGAGAGCCTGTGTCTCCGTCGCCAAGCGTATATAGAATCATTTGCTAATGATTTACTTGCCCAAATATCTTTGGAAATAGGACCCTCGTAGGCTCAAGATGGCTTGGTACGAGAGTAGCTAAATATCGACAAAAATTATATTTGTTAATTGAGTTAATTTCACCTAGCAGTAGTAGCTCGAAGGCGTAATGAACTTCGTACAAACAGGCACGTAGCCAGGATTTCGCAATAGAGGGGGTCCGTGACGAAAATCTGTGGTTATCACACCAGGGGTTCAATCATTCTAAACTATTTTACTGGTAACATACATTCGTTAGTTTAGCCAGGATTTCGAAATGGAAGGGGGGAGGGGGAGGAAGTGCGTGACATGAAATACTGTGGTTACAACACCAAGGGATCGATCAACCTAAACTATTTTACTGACAACATATCCATATTGGTTTATTAGGACAATAAAATGAGGATTTGTTAGTAAGTATTTTAATTTAAAAAACTATGAAGAAATCTTGCGTAAAAGAATAGGAAAAAGTATTGAAAAAGACATAGTCTTCCGAGGTCATTCGAACTCGGTTCTTCTCATCTTCTTCTTATTTCTCTTATCTTAGTTTAATGCCGTCAAGCATAGCAACAACATCTCTTTTGGAAGTAAAGACATCCTACAAAATGGATTAGTGTTGCCGCGAAATTCAAAATGGTTCATATTATTGGTAATTCTCGTATTGCTTAAGTTCTACCTGAGAGGCTATCTAACCGAACCGGTTTATCGATAGTCATTTGTAGTCAATAGGGTCACTGGCGCAAATCCCGGGGAATGAGGGGACAATGTCCCCTCCAATCTTAGAACTGGAGAAGACTTTCCCCCAACAATACGATTTGAAATGCGTTTTTTTTTTTGGGGGGGGAGAAATGTGATGATTTGTGTCCGAATCCCACAAAGAAAAGTAAGATGAAATTGATGTCCCCACCTCAGAATAAGCCTCAAATCTTCCCGCCTCACAATTTTGAAGACAACTCTGCTCCCCTGATCCTCCACAGCATTGTTTTTCAACTTCATAAATATTTTGAACATCCTTTAAAAAATATATAGAACTGTCTTACCCGTCCCTCCCAATGTTGAAGACAGATTTGCGCCGCTGCATAGGGTTAACATGGAACTAGATGGAATTCGGAATGTTCCGTTACAATAATATCCAATTTCAACTTGATCCCCCCCCCCCCGCTTCCTCCACACAAAGCTCCTCATAAGAAAGAGTAACCAAACGCTTATTGTAGCTTTATATTTTTGAGACTGGTTTATCTCTTTCTCGTTTCTTTCTGTTTCATATTTCCCTAATATTTTTCATTTCTGAATCCAAAGGGGGGGTCCGGATCCCCCGGACCCACCCCTTGGCTACGTGCCTGGTACAAACAAGAAGAGAGCCATAGTGTCCGTTTTTTGGGGTATCCTAAATTACCCTCTACGGAACTGGTTCTGGGAAACCGGTGAACAGTGATTATTTATCCGTCTGTTGGAGGCATCTACTGGGTAAACATTTGCTGGATATGGGTCAAGCAGGTCAAGAGTATTTTAACAAAAAGAGTGTGTTATGTTCCCTGTGTACCGCTACAAGTACATCCTCACATATCATTCTGTGGACAAAACTTGTTTAGTAGCAACAATTTAAACAAAACTGCTTTTGTTCACAATCGGACAATCTTGAAGGCGCTATTCGATGAAGTCGCTTAGAAGAGATCTTTGTATACGAGGTTTGTCAGGAAAGTAAACATACAAACTGTTAAGTCTTAGTTTATTGCGTTATATTTTTCTAAAAATTGGAAACACTATAGTATTTGGAGCTTTCACTTGTTTACACGGCGGTTCTTTTCCATACTCTCTTTTCTAAAAGCGCGTTGCACAGCTCTAACAGACGAACATCTGGCATATTCAAGCACACAAAAACTTTCTTCTTGCTTTCCCTCTATTTTCGACAAGTACTAACCTCGCACACCCGATCGGAAAGACTAATGGATTCTTGCTACCACACAGTACAAACTTTGTGAGTTTGTGGTTCTTTTAATATATCTTTCATGTGTGTACGTGTAATACTTTTGAAAAATAGCCTTTTCAAAACAAATGAATCATTTATGCTAGCCCTGTATGTCAACATGCTGATGAAATAAAACGCGTTGATGAAATCTCGGGGTCATTTATTGAAATGCTGTTCCGTCCTCACGTACTTGCAGTATTAGTTTGACTGTACTAAATGATTTATACGTACCGTAGTTGAATTTCTTGAGAAGAACACAAAATAGCACCCAAAGAAGGATTACTCATAAAGCTGTTGGGTGACGCCTAAATCTTTGGATCGTAGATTTATCTCGTTGGTAGGGGATTGTCAGCAATTTAACTGACGACTGTCCTCACTTGGCTTCTGAGTTTATCCCTAGAGAATGTCCAAATCTTCCTCCTTTTTTCTTCGTTTTTCTTTCATTTCATGTTCGTTCGTTTTGCCTCGTCATCTTCTTTTTCTCCCTCTTCTTTATACTTTCCCCAGAAGGAGAGAAAGTAGTGGAAGAGAAAGTCTTGTTCGTCACCATAGCAACGACCTTTCAAGAGGTGATGCTAATTCAGCAATGCCTTTCGGCTTCTTTTCCTCTGCCCCTCCTTTCCTCTGTTCTACGGAAAACCAAGATTATTATTCGAAGGAATTATTATCAGCACAACCAGCAAACAGATACTTTATAAGAGTATTTTTCTTATTATTTTAATACTTCAGTTCTTCATCTTTTTATTACTTTATTATTATTATTATTATTATTATTATTATTATTATTATTATTATTATTAGTAGTAGTAGTAGTAGTAGTAGTAGTAGTAGTAGTAGTAGTAGTAGTAGTAGTAGTTGTAGTAGTAGTAGTAGTAGTAGTTGCAGTAGTAGTAGTACCTAAATTATTAGCGAGTGTGCTTTTATGTGGACGATCCCGCGGTGTTATTTTTAAAAAAGCACGAAATAATAAGTTATAATTCTATGTGCTGTTCTCAACCTTTGTGCTCTTCAACGACACAGATCAAGGAGCTCCAATCGAAACCTGACTCGACTGAGAATGCTCGAACCTACGCACGTTTTGAGAAATGGAGGACAACTCTATGTTTGATATGTGCATTTAAAACAACATTACCTTGAATGCATTTCTAGAATCGAGTCAAGGTTCCCTTTTAACACCATAATCCAGTATACGCAGATCAAAATTCAGCATTACTTATGGCCTGCTTCCGCCCGGAGTCACTGCAAGATACTGTATCTCATATATATAAATTGGACCACCACTATCTCAAGACTAGTGATGAGCGCAAGAGTCTTGCATGCAAGACCAAGACCAAGACCAGGAATCCTGATGCAAGACCGAGACCAAGGGGTGCAAGACCAAGACCAAGACTCTTGCGCAAGAGTCTTGCTTAAGTACCGACATTACTTTAATTTTTTATAGAATGTAAAAGAAGAAGGGGAAAAAATAATTACATCTTTTACTTGAATTTCTTGGCTTCAGTAAAAATGCCGCTGGAGTGAATGTGTTCCCAGTAGTTTGTGCAATCTGTGTGAGTCAATCTGTCCTGTAGCGTAGAGCTACAGTATGTCGTTTTCTGAATTGGTTGTTTACGTTTTCTGTAAATAATACTCGCTTTCAAACAACACATCATCTTGCGTCATGTGAGTTTTTGGTGGACAAACACCGTGTGTGTGTAAGTTTTCTCTGGGCTTTCCCGTTTCCTGCTACTTTTCATTCCACCATTTCAGTCATTTCTCATCATCACCGTCTCCTTTAGCCTTGGTGCGTATTCGTGGGATGTTAAACTAGATACTTCATTTCATTTCAAAGCACATTAATGGTGTTCTTCCTCCGAAACTAAAGAGAAATGTAGTATTGAAGATCGGTAATTCCGTACACCATAGGTGCGGACTACATGAGTATGGTCTTGGTTCCGAGACTCAAGATCGATTGGAATTTTTTAATGTGTGCTCATAAAATTAATATCGAAATAACATTTTCATGACATTAACAAAAACTTATGTGCATGTGACTCGGATGCTTATATGTTGAATAATTGTTTATCAATATAACTTTTAGCTTCCTTATGTATGCGGCACAGCTAGGATTGAGCGATATAACATTATACGTACAACAATAAATCTTTATGAAAATGGAACTGACTAGGTTTCTGACTTAATAACTCGTGAACCACCCGACCGATCTCGATCAAATTTTCAACATAGATGAGGTTTGAACCTGAGATGGTTTCTGTCATATCACTTTGGGTGCAGCTTAGGGGAGGGGGAGGAGAGAGCTATTTAAAATGATCGAAAATGAAATATATTAATGTGGAATTTATAGTTGTGGAGTCGCTGAGATAAACAGTGACACTTCCGATGCTGTTTAAATCAAAATTCAGCTCCGTAACTTGGGGGAGGGGGAGATACATAAAAATGATCAAAAATGACGAATATTAGTGTCGATTCCATAGTTTTCGGGTATGCTGAGGTGAACAGTGATATTTTCGATCCCGTTTAAATGCAAATTCAGCCCCGCAACTTGGAGAGTGGGAGGGGAGAGAAATATAAAAATAATCGAAAATGACCGATATCAGAAAGTGCTTTAGTAATAGTAAAAAGTGACTGAGTAATTGATGCTAGTAATCCATATTCACAAATGAGACTGATTTTGTACGGTTATTTCAAATAACTTGGAGTTTGATGCCGTTATTTTGTATTTCTAATATAGGTCAAAAGTAATTATATAAATTGAATTTACACAAAAGACATAGACAATTGAGTCGTTTTCAGTTTTCACTCAAATTATTCTAAAATATTAAGAGGTTTGATAATAATAATAATAATAATAATATTTTTTCTCTCTCTCTTTTCGTCAATATTGCTAAACATATCATCATCATCATCATCATCATCATCATCATCATCATAGCTATTCTGCCATTATTGGCAGGTTACTTGCTGAAACTGAGAAGTTTAGATGCACGATGGTCTCTCAGCTAGCCTCTTCGTCATGACGTAGCAATTTTTTGTTTTAATACTTTCCTTCAACTACAGTCTCTTTCGCTCCCTCCCTCTCTTTCCTTCCACCGTACGCTCTAGCACGTCCCTCATAATACAGTTCCTCCTTAGCCAATGTCCCAACCACTTCCTCATCCCCCTATTAACAATATTTAAAATTCTTCTTTTCTCCCCTACTGCTACTATTTTTAACACTTTCTCATTCGTTTTTCGTTCAACACAACTAATTCTCTCCTTTTTTCTTCTCCATCCCCATGTTTTGAAAGCCTGCAATTTTTTCATCGCTTTTGTGTAATGTCCATATGTCTGCCTCATAGAGTACATATTGAAATCAGTAAAACAAAATCTCAATATTTAATTGGAAGTTTGTTGAATACAAAGATTAGCTAATCATTGTTGAAAAGAAAAATCTGACCCCTGTAGAGTGTAAAAATAATTTTGGAATTCCTGGTATTTCAATAATCTATGCCGTCTTGATTTTCCTTCATCCGTCTCAGGGATAGCCTCCGCAGCTTGGGAACCAGTGAAGTTTTGGATCTGTTTATATATATATATATATATATATATATATATATATATATATATATATATATATATATATATATATATATATATATATATATATATATATATATATATATATATATATAAATATTACGAAACGTTGTGATGTATCTTATAAGTAGTGAAGCGTGGACACCTATTAAAAAAAAATAAGATCATCACCTATGTTGTACACTATCATCATACGTACTTACAAGAAGGTAAACTATATTACGTTTAGAAACATAAATTGTATTTACTTTACTATTGGCATATTGTGGAATTTATTAGACTCTTGCAAGCAAGACCAAAACTGGGTGTGCAAGACCAAGCCCAAGGATTCCAGTGCAAGACCAAGACCAAGACTGGATGTGCAAGACCAAGACCACCCGGGTCTTGGTCTTGGTCTTGCATTTCCTCATCACTACTAAGGACTAACTCGGGAGAGTAATACTCTCGAAAGTTGGAACGAAATACACGGTTCTGATTAGTTGGCGTTATCCGTTTCTGGCCACGTAGCATACATGTACCAGAAACCAAACTCTTGCTGGTGTCGGCACTCGTGGTGTATATATATACAGTGAAACCTCTACTAACGGACACCTCTATAAAGCGGACACCTCCCTTAACGGACATATTTTGTAATCTCCTAACACTGTAATAGGAAAAAACATATTGGCAAACCTCCCCAAAACGGACACTCTCTAGTACGGACACGGACAGTCTTTTCTGTCTTTTTTAGGTATTTTTACCTCCGTATTACGGACACTTTCTCTAGAAATAAGTTGAAAAGTATAGTAAAAATACATTTTTAGTAATTCATACATGTGTCACCAAGGAAGCATTGTGACAACATTTTGCCCCCTCAACTGTCTGCTCAGCAACCCAGACGAAGCGTCTCTGTTTAACAACACTCTAATGTCCTTTGCTTGTATCCCACTCTCACCCAAGCTGTTTTAAACACAAAAGTGGTTGGCAGTTGCCCGCCGCTAAGGATGACACATTATGCTACTGTCCCGTTGGAGTCTCTAACCAACCATAAGACAAGCTTAGTATTTTTTACTCTCAGGTGTGTATATTGTTTCAAAAAAGACACTTAGTACTGCAATTATCCCACAAATTAAAGCGCCATGCTAAAAACGAAGGAAGTACTGATAAGTGTAAAGTGCAGAGAGCTATAACGTGTTATTTCTATGTTGTGCCTCGAACATAGAGTATTGGATGACAGAGGATAATGCATGTAATATTCGTAAATACGTGATTCATGCAAAAATATTTTTTTTTAATTGTATAGTACCTTGCTCACTAATTTACATAACAAAATACTGAAACCTCTCGAAGGCGGACACCTCTCTATAGCGGACAATTTTTGATTCCCCACGGCTGTCCGCTTTAGAGAGGTTTCACTGTATATATATACTCGCTTTTAATGTAAGAACAGCTGCTATTTGTCTTGCTAACTCACTTTTAATAGAAATTGTTGCTAGACCTACTTCTTTCCTGGCACATTGTAGAACAAAGGTATGTTTTCATCAACATCAAAGGTATTCTGCCATTATTGGCAGGTCACTTGCTGCAACTGAGAAGCTTCCACAGTCTTCCGCTAATCTCTTCGTCTTCACGTACAATTTTTCTGTTTTGATATCGTTGATTAATTGTAATTTCCTTCGTTCCCTCCCTCTTTCCTGCCACCATACTCTCTAGCACGTCCTTTATGATACAGTTCCTTCTTAGCCAACGTCCTAACCAGTTTCTCTTCCTCTTCTTAATAATATTTAAAATTGTTCTTTTCTGCCCATCATTTCTAAGACCCTCTCATTCATTTTCCGCTAGACTCGGTTAATTCTATCCAT
The DNA here is from genome assembly GCF_964235325.1 of Thermobia domestica. Lineage (NCBI taxonomy): Eukaryota > Metazoa > Arthropoda > Insecta > Zygentoma > Lepismatidae > Thermobia > Thermobia domestica. Next base: position 140,800,341 of record NC_137468.1, read on the forward strand.
TCTTCTCCACATTCATATTTCGAAAGCTTCAAGTCGCTTTTCATCATTTTTGCGTAATGTCTATGTTTCTGACCCATACAATGCAGTACTCCACACGAAGCATTTTATGAGTCTTTTTCTTAACTCTTTATTCAAGGTCCCACAAAATAGTATTTTCTTTCTCCTAAAGGCTTCTTTCGCCATTCCTATTCTTACCTTTATTTCACGTTCACATTTCATATCAATACTAATGATACTACCCAGGTATCGAAAACTAGTCACCTGTTCTATTTTCTCCCCTTCAACTTCTATATTTGACACAGACCGCTTCGTTCCAATAATCATGACTTTTGTCTTTCTAACATTTATTTTCATCCCATATTCTTCACAGCCCTTCCTCAAGTTTTCTAACATATTATTGATTTTATTTTCAGATTCTGCAACAAGCGCCATATCACCTGCAAACCGTATACACCTAACCATTCTACCTCCTACTGAAATGCCATCTTCATTTTCTGGGCTCTTTTACACTATCTCTTCTAGATAGACACTAAATAATGTTGGCGAGAGACAGCATCTCTGTCAAACTCCCCTTCCAATTGCACTATCTTCTGTCATCTCCTCTCCTATTCTAACAGTAACTTGTTAGTTCATATATAAGTTTCTTATGAGTCTTCGATCGTTCTATTCCAATCCAACCTTCTTTAGATCTTCCAACAACAATTCCCAATGTATACGATCAAAAACCTTTTCTAGATCAATAAATACCACATACCATTTTTCTATAAACCTTTCACCGATTGCCCTTAATAATCTAATTGCACTCTTGTGCCGTTACCTCTCATGAACCCGATCTGTTCCTTGTCAGCTTTTTTTTTTATTTATTCTTTTATATTACCTGTTCAGAATTCGAAGCAAAATTTTTGCTGCATGAGATATGAGACTAATAGATCTATAATTCTCACATCTCTTTGGGTTCGATTTCTTAGCCATTGTTATCATGACCATCTTCAGGAAGTCTTTTGGTCACTCTCCTGTTTCATATATTCCATTGCACGGTCAGAACAACCCTTCCTTGTTCTTGTCTCACATATTCTTAATGAATTCGTTTGATACATTATCTATCACGGTTGCCTTTCCATTCCTAATCTCAGATATTGCTTTTTCAAACTCATTCGGAAGAATACTGAACCCTTTATCATCCTCGCCTACTTCATTTTCTACTTCAATATCTAAGCCACACGGTCTATCTCTACTTTGATATAAGTTCTCAACATATTCTTTCCATCTTCCCAAGACTTCACTTCTCTCGCTGACTACCTTCCCATTCTTATTGTTTTAATAAGTTTAAATGTGTTTAATAAGTTTTAATTCAGAAAAATTTCGTTCTACACCAGCCACGGGTACTGGTAACTTGAGCAAAATACGAAGAGCTACACATTTATTAGGAAATCTACTTTCAAGATTATGGTGGTAAATGTAGCTTAGAACTTCTTCATGGGTTGATACTGACTCATTAAGATGATGACAAATTTCTGTGAGCTCAAAACAGTCCTCAAGCGTGAATATCACATTCCTTCACACCTTCTTTATTTTCAACTGTTAAGGCCTTTTCCAAGTTTTTACACAATAATTTGATCTCTGCTGCGTTTCTGCTTTTGAGATCATGAATGTTGTACAAAAGTTCGAAGATAACACATACATCACTTAATTGGGAAAATCTTGCGTTGGCTGCATTCACATTCGTGTCTAAACTAGCAAAATGAAGATGGATCTTGAAATTTTCCGCGGGGTCAGTTAGATTTGCAGATTAATCTATTGATTCATAGTCAAGACATTGTCTTCTTATTTCGATAATTTTGTTTTAATATTTCATTTATTTATTTCAACAGATACTCAGATACAGCATAACGAGTGCCATTTCCACAGGAACAATAGAAAAACGTAAAAATAATTTTAGAAAAGATAAAGCAAAGATGAAGATTTAAAATTCATTTTTAGTTATTTTGAATTTGTATTCTTATTCTGTCAAAAACTGAGTAGCTTAAAAAATGTCCATGTTAACTGTTATGTGATTATATAAATTTGGTGCTCTGTAAAAGAAGGACCTTTGAATAATCGACAGTCTACGGCGGAAAAGAAGTGGCTATTTGGTGCTACATGACTAGGAATGTGTAGGGATAATTCTTGAAGTAGGGCTTCAGACCTTAAGTTTCCATTAACTACCTTATGTAGAAACTTTCGATCAGTGATATTTCTGCGAGCACCCAGAATCTGGATATTCAGATGATGCAAGAGATCTTCTTTAGTCATAGAATTAAGAGTAGGAACACGGAAACATACTATGGACAGATAGATGTTCTCCCGCTCCATATAAGTGAGCAGTAATCAGTCTTGAGTGATCACACTTTTCTTCAACTTTCTCTTCCCAAATGTGTAGGGAACTGGCGCACGTACGTTTTGGCTATTGTTGATAAACCTCACGTAAAAGAATGCCTGCCATTCCGCCCCTAAATGTTTCCGCCCTAGGCAGCCGTCTAGGTTGTCTATATGGACGAGCCGGCTCTGACCAAGGTCTTCGGTATACCTTTTGTGATCGGCCTGGAAGTTGATTACAACAACAGTGAACACTATGTTGGATTACTTGACAGTGACTGGCGTGGTACAGTGTCCCTTTTCACTGTCCAGGATTTCAAAGTTACTATTGGATGCTCAATCATCAATTACGGGCCAGTTTCACTGTTTACTTGCATAGAGTGGTCAATATCCAATCAGCTGCTTGAAATCAAAATACACCCAATCACCAGGGATTTTGATGATATTTGTCACTGGACTGCAATTGTTAAAATTTTCAAATTGAAAACGACAAGCTTGCTAAGATGTGGTTTAGTCAAGAAGCCAAGAGTATTTAGAAATTGGACACGTCTGTTATCTGAAAAAAAAAATCAGCTTCAGGGAAGCAAACTGAACCCCACCTGATTCTTATATATTTTGTAAATTAGACCACGAGGAACACTAATCTGAAGGAATTTTGACATTCCGAATTTCGGAACTCGAGATATATAAAGTGAGCACGGAAGCAAACTAGACCCCAACGGATTTTAAATATATTTTGTAAACTAGATCACGAGGAACACAAATCTGAAAAAAAAATTGACATTCTGACTTCCAGAACTCGAGATATTGAAACTTACTTTTAAATAAAACTATAAGAGCTAATATCTCGAGTTCGGGAAGTTAGAATGTCAAAATTCTTTCAAATTTGTGTTTCTCGTGATCTAGTGTACAAAATATATAAAAATCAGGTGGGGTCCAGTTTGCTTCCGTGGTCACTTTATATTCGAATATCTCGAGTTCCGAAATTCGGAATGTCAAAATTCCTTCAGATTCGTGTTCCTTCTAGTGTAATTTACAAAATATATAAAAATCAGGCACAGTCCAGTTTGGTTCCGTGGTCCCTTTATGTTCGAATATCTTGAGTTCCGAAATTCGAAATTTAAAAAATCCTTCAGATTCGTGTTGCTCCTGATCTAATTTACAAAATATATAAAAATCAGGCAAAGTCCAGTTTGCTTCCGTGGTCATTTTATGTTCGAATATCTCGAGTTCCAAAATCCAGAATGTCAAAATTCCTTCAGATTCGTGTTCCTCGTGGCCTAATTTACAAAATATATAAAAATCAGGTGGGATCCAGTTTGCTTCCGTGGTCCCTTTATGTTCGAATATCTCGAGTTCCGAAATTCGAAATGTCAAAATTCCTTCAAATTCGTGTTCCTCGTAACCTAACTTGCAAAATATATAAAAATCAGGTGGGGTCCAGTTTGCTTCCCTACAGACGAAAAATAATCGCTGACATCTGAACGGAGGACATCTGAGATTCTTGATGATGTTGATTCCGAATACTTGAGCAGCAAATCTGATTTATCTATCAGTAATCATCGATTTTGTGTGAGAGCATTGTTTCCTCGATGCAGAAAATGGATGCATAGATGCACTGGCGCAAATCCCGGGGGGGACGAGGGGGACATGTCCCCCCCAATGTTGGACCTGGGGGGGACTGTCCCCTCCAATAATCTGATTTAAAAAGCGCTTTTTCGGATTTGTGTTCGACTGCCCCAAAGGAATGTAAGATGAAATTGATTTCTCTTGGCTTTTCCATTTTTTTAAAAAAAGAATCGTATTCTGTAGTATTTCAAACTGAACTTCGTGCTGTAGTAAGTTTAGTAGTCTCATCAATATGTATTAATTCCACTTCCGCTATTTGGGCACAAATTGCAATAAATGCCAGAGGAGGATATGCCCCTCTCCTCATGCTGGAAAGTTGTCTCAGCTGTAGGTACGGGCACAAATTCCGGGGAAATGGGGAGACATGTCCCCCCCCAACATTGGAACTAGAGGCTCTCCCAATAATCCGATTTGAAAAGTGCATTTTGCAGATAACTGTGATGAGTTGTGTCCGACTGCCACAAAGGAAAGTTAGATGAAATTTGTTTCTCTTGGCTTTTCCATTTATAATGAAAATGAAGGCGTGCGACTGTGCGTGACGTAACCTCATATGAAATCTTATCTCCTCCTCTCCCCTAGGCCCTAGCACACGAAGAGTATATAGACTATCCAATGTCAGTAGAACCCATCTTTTCAGTAAATGCGCAGTTAATCTATTTGTAGTATCAGCCTAGGCATCTACTCATGCTTCGTAAGCTAACTAACTCTATAGCCTATGGAACCCGGAGGTTCAATGCCGCGTTCACAAAAGCTCTCCACTGACTTCTATTCTTAGCCAACTGGATCCAGTTTCTACTTTGTATTCCTATCTCTGCGAGATCCATCTTAATATTGTCTTCCCATCTGCGCCTAGGTCTTCTTAATAGTCGTTTTCCGATTGGTCTTACCGCTAACACTTTGAAAGCGTTCCTACTTTCTTCCATCCTGGCTACATGTCCTGCCCACCTAAGCCTCCTAGACTTGATGACCTTAACAATGTTTGGTAAGCCATATAATTTATGTAGTTCGTCGTTATGAAGTTTCCACTATTCCCCATTCCCGTTCCTCTTGGTCCGAATATTTCTCTCGGGATCTTGTTCTCAAATACTTTCAGTCTATGCTCTGTACTCAGTAAGCGTATGATTATCGTTTTATACATTTTAAGCTTCAAATCTCTCGACAGAATTCGCGACAAGAGGTTTTGAACTAAATAATAACACGAATTCCCTGTTTTTAGTCGACATTTAATTTCTTCGTGAATATGATTTTCGTCTGTTAATATTGATCCTAGATGTTTGAAAGTATCCACTTTATCAAAAGTATTATTTAATATTTTAACACATACATAATTTGCCGTATTACGGTCCCGACGCACTTCCATGTATTTAGTTTTCTCTGCATTTACTTCTAAACTTATGTCCATGCAAGCGTGTCTAATAAGACCTCTGCATTTCTTTCTATTTTTCTCATATCAACCCCTACTAAACTTACATAATCAGCGTACGCATAACCTGGTGAACACCGTTCAGCTCTAGGTCCTGGCTGCTATCCTTCATCTTCCTTATAGCGTATTCCAGGACAAAGTTGAATAATAATGACGACAACGCATCTTCTTGTTTCAGGCCATTCTTAACGTGAAAGCTCGTGGCCAAAACTTTTCCTACCCGGACTTTACTTTGGGATTCATTTAAACATGCTTTAATTAATCTAATTAGCTTTTTCGGTATTCCAAATTCTGTAAGAACGTTGTACAATGTTTCTCTCCTAACCGAGTTATAAGCCTTTCTAAAATCAATAAATAGTTGATGTACCGGACTACTGTATTCCCGCTTATTTTCGAGTATTTGGCGAATGGTAAATATTTGGTCGATAGTTGATCGATTTCGTCTAAATCCACACTGATAATCTCCAAACATTTCATCTGCGTATGGGCTCATTCTTGCTAATAGAATGTTTGAAAGGATTTTATAGGATGTTAACAGAAGAGAGATGCCTCGATAATTATTACAGTCAGTTTTGTCGCCTTTCTTGTGAATTGGAACAATGATTGATTCTTCCCACTCTTGTGGCAATTCTTCCTTGTTGTAGATAAGGAGAATGAGTTTGTGTATCTTGTTCCACAATTTTTTGCCTCCAGCTAAAATTAACTCAGCCGGAATTTCGTTTGCACCCGAGATTTGTGTTTCTTTAATTTCTTTATAGCGAGTTTTACTTCTATTCGATTGGGTTCTGGAATATATAATTCTGCCGTGTGTATCTTCCTTTCTCCACGCACATTAGTTTTTGGCTGCGTGTTAAGCAAATCGTCAAAGAAATCTTTCCATCTATTTAAAATGCTATCTGTATCAGAACTGTTCCATCAGCTTTCTTTCATATATAAGAACGAGGTTGATAGCCTTTCTTAAATTCGTTGACCCCTTTATACATGTCCCGAATGTTTTTATTTTTACTATCTTCAAGTTCCTAAATTTTAGCTTTCAAAATATCGCGTTTTTTTGTTCTAAAAGTTTTGGAAGTTCCTCGCCTGATGTCTACGAAATTTTGTGTAGTTACTTCATTCGGATTTTGTAGCCAACGTAATTTTGCCTGTTTTTTCTTCTCTGCTAGTTCGAACCATGGTTTGTTCCTACGTATTATTTCCGCGTGTCCCAATTTTTCTTTTGAGAGAGGATGTTTCGTAAGCAAAGAAAAGAATTCAATTGCTGGAATATTTTTCTCTCTAATCTTAAGGTTACATCTGTTAAGTAAAGAGTATGACATGCGTCAGATTTCTGAAACGATTCCTGTAATGTTATTGAGATTATAATCATTTTGCTCAAAGAGTATTGTTGCGTCACACATAATTGATATTCTTTCTTCATAGTTTTGGGGAAGTCGTCATTTATATTATTATATTACTATAAAACAATTTTAACGTGGATCTTTGTGGATGCCTAATTAGAAACATACCAATTATAAATATGCATGTATTCAGATTTCAGAATGTTTTCACGGCAGTGATTTGTAATACTGATATGTACTACTACTTCATCTACATCACCTAATATATAATATACTCTACAACAGTTGATCAGATTCATCTACCGTAATATGAGTTTCATCTCCCTTATCTAGAATAAGCCTCAAATCTGCCCACCTTCCAATGTTAAAGACAACCAATGGCGTATTTAGGATTTTCTTTTGAGGGCTATGCCCAATACAAGGAAGGAAGTGGGCAATTGCCCACCTGAGTTTGGGAATTAAATATATTTTAATTTATGCATAAATTGAAGTTATAATGACAAGAATTACAGATCGATAAATCCTATATGATATGACACAAAAATTTAAAAGTGAATCTAACCCTTTATTCTATTCATACAAGAAAAAGAAAGCATCCTCTTGGCCGTCCTAATTTCCCGGGCTAATTATTCCCCCGTTTTGATTTTCTTTAATTCAAAAATTTCCTTCTTTTAAAAATAACTAAACGATATAATTGTTCCTTTGTTATAATAACTAAAGTCCTGTCATGTTGATATCCGCGCATGTTGGTGTGGAACACTAGTTTCGCTTATCAACTCCTCTTAGTTTTGGTGTTACTGATGACGGCCAACTTACTGACAACGGTCGATAAAGTATGATAGGCGAAATGAAAGTAGTAACGTCAAGAAAAAGAAACAGAAAAATAGAAAGGATGACAGAAAGAACAATTAAGGACGCAGTTCTTACATGGAATGAAATTTGACAAATACAGTATTACTTCTAAACAAAAAGCATAAGAAAATGGAAAGTCAATGACATTCTTAGAAATGGTAAGAAGGATTATTGTTGTACGTGGAATGCGTAAAACTAACAAATTATTTCAAGGGGGGAATGAGCCCGATAGCCTCCTAAATTCGTCACTGAAGACAATTCTGCTCCCCTGATCCTTCACAGCATTGTTTTTCAACTTCATAAATATTTTGAACATCGCTTATATATATATATATATATATATATATATATATATATATATATATATATATATATATATATATATATACAGGACCGTCTTACCCGTCACCCCCAATGTTGAAGACAGATTTGCGCCTTTGCATAGATGCCGAAAATTATTAGTACCTCGAACTAATTTACCCATCCAACGGAAGAGTTTGCATCTCAACTGACTGTCGAAAAGTCTGCACATGACCAGAAGAAAAAGACTATTTCTTAACCCTTTGTTTTCCAAAGAATGCATTTATGAAGAGAAAGAAAACAACAAACTTTCAACGTCAATTGACTATACAGTTTCAGAGCGAATGAAAATCCTGGAAATAATTTAAACTCCTGTCCTTAGATGGCTTGCAAAGTTCATACTAAAAGATGGTTTCCTTGTAAATCTACTAGGCTGCACGGAGAAAAAGAGTTAAAACTGTGGTGCTGAAACCACTGAGCCGGAAAGGGTTAAGATGATTGACGTCATGCGATGGACATGTATTTATAGGTATTTTTTTCCATCCATACATTGTTCGTTATAAGAGCCGAAACGTTGTTACATGGATTGGGTCAGCTCTCCGACTTGCCAACCTTCTCAGAGAAACAATTTAACGATCAGGGACTGCCTTATGTTTTTTTCTGATCGGATTCACATTTTATTGGATGGATTCAACAATGATGTTATTGTTCTTGGAAGTAACTGGAGAGAAACAATACCTCTTCCTATAGCCATGGGTCACAGAGTGATTGTTAGTTGCAGTATCCTGGATTATAGTTCAGTTGCTATTGTGTTCTCTTTCCTCCAGTGGACCGTCTCTAACCATATACTGGGGCTTAAGATATACCCTATAACTAAAGAGTTACCCGATATTTGTCATTGGAATGCTGTTATCATTATTTTGAACTTGAGAAGCAAGAAATTGGTAAAATGTAGCTTAGCGAAGAAACCGAAAATACGCATGAACTGGACGACTTTGTTCACAGATAATGAAGCATTAGGATACTTCTGAAGTGAGGAAAACCAAAACTGAAGGAAGACAAGTTTCAGACTATTTAGAAAGCAGTTCTTCTTATTTATGTTTGAACGAACACCGGCGGTGATTCTCGGTGAGAACATGTTTTCCTTCTTGTGGGAGATGGTTGAGAAAAAGAGGTCCAGGCTTCGGCTCAGAGCAGATGCTGTTGAATTTTTAGTCACATATCCCAAAGGCAACCAACTGTAGAACAATTTAATGATTACTGGCAAAGAGAAGACATATATTATATCAATAACATGGAATTTTAGCTTTGTGTTGTATTTGAAGTTTAGTGAACGTTTGCCATTACGTAACTAAATATTCTGCGTTTAGTAATGAATGACAAATTGTAAAATGGAGATCGTATGGCAGTTTCAAGACATGAAATCTAAATTGGAACATTAGAAGATTAGGGAGCAAACACATAAGACAAAAAATATATATAGTACAGGCTGGTTTTAGCTTCACCATAAAGACTTACTACAATGGACTAACGAATGCGCTGGTGCAACTGTGGTGAGAGTACTAAGCATGAGATTTTCCAGTGCCACTCTATATCCCGTTTTATTAGCAGCTTAATTCGTTTCCATCTGTTATGAAGGGTTATTAGACCAGTCCAATTAGGTACCTCTCGTGGACATAATTGGTAATGAATTTTTCTTTTCACAGGATTGTTGTAATTGTGGTCCTCATCAATATATTAAAAGTCCTGAATGAGACGACTCTTGCTGACGCTGCCATCTTGGAAAAATGGCGGACGATCAGGCACCTTCATTCGATTTTTGGCTAATTTCTCAGAAACGGTAAAGTTTAGAAAAAAAATTAACTGGGCCATTTTGGAAGAGTAAAAAATTTTCCATTAAATAGAACTTTCACAGTTTTCCTCAATACTCATGGTTCTTCAGAAATTGTGGTCAGTTTTCATGTCTTGAAATTATAAATCAGCCGAAAATTGTCTCTGTTAGCGGAATACTGTATTTTTATAGAGTAATTGACTATTAATCTTCATTTGATTTTTTATTATAAAGGCTGGACTGTGGAGTATTTCTTGTGTATTTGAGAGCATAGAAGTGTTCCCTTCGTTATCTAGTTCAAAAGATATGTTTTCCGCTTCGTGATTTATATATCGCAAGCGCAGATATTACTTATGATGTTTATAAGGCCTTTACCATATTGTGAGGTAAGGCTAATTGGCGCGTGTTCCCATTGGCCCCTGAAGGCCTAATCCACGAACGTAATCATCATTCTAATTTCCACTTTCATTCTTATCATCCATTATTTCTATTGCAGGTTGATTACTAAGATCAGTGCATGTTATACGTGCTTTTTTGTAGTTATTTCTTTTTTATGCAGGAGCATGAAATCAGTTTCATTAATTCGTCAGGTGCCGGTGCTTGAGTCAGTGGGATAGGTAGAAGAATGTTTCCATGAGCTTTCTATCCCCATTCTTCGAGATCAAATTGTTTCCCTCTCCATAACTGCACTTGATGGAAAACCGTCAACATGTGCATGGAGGCTACATCTGAAGGCACAGGAAGACTATCTAACTTCACTTCGATTTTCCATTTTGCAAATCTGTAGTCGTAAAGGCTTTTATCTGATTTGTCAGCTCCGTATAATTCAAGGATGAACATTTCTCCTGCTTCACGAATCTCATATTTAGTAGCATCAGGATTATTAAAAATACTTACAGCATCTCGAATATCTTCTTTTGTTAAGTAGTGCCCTTTCCTTTGTGAAAGAAGGCTGAAGTATCAGTACTACTTACTGCATGAGGAAATGTTCTTTGAGGTTAGGGGTGCTTTTCCTTCAGTTGCGTGGCCGAGTATGTTTTAGTGGATACCTTTCCTCTTCCTGGCTAACGAAGATTACATTGTTCCCGTCTGGAAAATTAAAAGGACTAATAAATCAATGTCCTCACCGACAATTGCACTTCGTTGTGATTTTGCAGCGTTTATAGGTGTGTTTACAATGAATGTGTCAGCATTGTCTTCAGCTTGCAAGGCGTTGATGTAATGATTTTGTGATTCTTCTGTTAGTAAGGCAATGAGTTTAGACTTGATTTCTTTCGTTAAAAAGAAAACTTTCTTGTGAAACTATTACTTGGTGTAATTTTTCACCTCGTAGTCTGCGCATCTTTCTGTGGCGTATCTCCGAGCTCTTTCAGCACTTTTTTGTGTTCTTGGTAGTTTCACCATACCCATCAAATACCGCAGTGCAGTTCAAACCATAATTATTTTTAAGATAAGCAATGTGAACAGAAAGGATGTCTTCAAATGTGTTTTGACGAGGCCATAGCACACGGTGAAGTATAAAACCATCGTCAACAACAAATGTGCATTCATTAAGGTGCAGTGTGTGTGGATCCATTGTGTCAAAACATGAAAAGAGGCTTGACTTGACACATTTTCTCGTTCATCAAATAGGGATTGTGGTAAGGAGAAAATTCATATTTAAAACAGTTCTTCAGTTGGCTGTTGTTAACTATTTTTATGATTCTTTGTGAGAACAATAGCCATACTGAGCACAAGCCTTTTCGTAGGCCAGAATTCTATTCATGAGCACGATGTAAACAATCGATAACTCGAATCTGTTTCAAGAATTCTTCTTTCTCTCAGTCTTTTTCCACTTATGTTAGTCGACGTTCCTGATGATTCCGCTCCATAAACCCCTGTTTCAGAATTCCCCCCCTGTTAAACCTTCATCCCTAAAATCATTCTTTACCGATATATGCTAGAAATAATAAATTATACATTGTATTGGAATGAGTAACAAACTGAGATCAAGAAAGCTAAAAAAAAAAAAAAAAAAGCGGCGAGGAAACCGATGTGCTGACCACACATCTTACCAAATCGCCTAGTGGTCTGGGATGATGCTTCGGATCTCTAAAAATATGGACTTTAGTTTAAGACTTGAATAATGGTCGATTAATCTCTAAAACATTTCAATAATTTTGCAAAGTGACCACTTTTTAGCAAATATGTAACTTGATTATCAGAAAAGTGGCCATTGTTTTTTTTTTTTTTTTTTAGAGAATGCTTACCTTTCGAGAGAAATGTAAAAGTTTTATCTAATAGAAAATTTTCTGCTCTTTCAAATTGGTCTAGTTCATTTTCTTTCTAAAATTGAGGGTTTTCGAGAAATTCGTCGAAAACCGAATAAAGACTTGTGATCGTCCGCTATTTTCTAAGATGGCGGAGCTAGCACAAGGCGGATCATTTAGGATTTTTAGTGTGTTAATTAGGACCACAATTACAACGATACTGTGAAGAGAAGTTTCATTACTTACGAGCGAGGGAGAAAATCAAATATGTCTCTACGGGTGCCGATGTGCTCACCACACATCACCTCATCAAAAATGCCGTGTGAATGGTGATAGAATGCTTTTAAGAGAAATGTAAAAGCTTTATCTAATAGGAAATTTTCTACTCTTTTAAATTGGTCTCGTTCATTTTCTTTCTAAACTTAACCGTTTTTGAGAAATTAGCCAAAAACCGAATGGTGCCTGATCGTCCGCCATTTTTCCAAGATGGCGGTGTCAACACGAGTCGGCTTATTCAGGACTTTTAATATATTGATGAGGACCACAATTACAACAATATTGTGAAGAGAATATTCCATTACTTACGAGCGAGGAAGAAAATCAAATATATCTCGAGGGGTGCTAATGTGCTCACCATACATCACCTCATCAAAAATGCTGTGTGAATGCTGATAGAAAGCGTTTGAGGGAAATGTAAAAGCTCTACCTAATAGGAAATCTTCTGCTCTTTCAAATTGATCTAATTCATTTTCTTTCTAAAATTAACCGTTATCGAGAAATTAGCCGAAAACCGAATAAAAATGTGTATTCGTCCGCCATTTTCCAAGATGGTGAAGTTAGCACAAGGCGGATCATTCAGGGCTTTTAGTATGTTAATTAGGACCACTATTACAACAATCCTGTGAAAAGAAAAATTCATTACCAATTATGTCCACGAGCACTATATACGAGAATCCTAATTCGACTGGCCTATATGTTTTTCTTCTTTTTTTCTTTCCTACTTTGGTCAATGAATTCACGTTTTGAAAGTAGGCACAATCAATTTCTAGAATTAAGAACAAGGATTACAGTTTTGATCGACTTTGAAGCTCAAAATTTCAAGTTCTTATGCTAAGAAGTAGAGTAGTAGTAGTAAAAATCACTGAGTTTTACGTCCCACGATTATGCCGGTTAGGCTAAAGGAGACGGTGATTATGAGAAATGAATGAAATGGTGGAATGAAGAAAGTGGGAGGAAACGGGAGAACCCCGAGAAAACCCACGCACACGGTGTTTGTCCACCACAAAGTTCACTTGGCGGGGGCTGGGATCGAACCCGAGACCCCAAGCACCAGAGGTGAACGCTCTACCACTGAGCCACAGCGGCCCCAGTAGTAGTAGTAGTAGTAGTAGTAGTAGTAGTAGTAGTAGTAGTAGTAGTAGTAGTAGTAGTAGTAGTAGTAGTAGTAGTAGTAGTAGTAGTAGTAGTAGTATGGTAGTAGCGGTTGTTGTTAGTACACATACATTAAATAAACAATTCTCTTATCACATGTGCCAATCCAAATTCACTTAAAAATTCTGAGTTTCATTTGTTACTGATGTTTTTCTTTCTTTTTTTTTTTTTTTTTTTTTTTTGTATATACCTGTTATTTCAGTTTGTAATTTGATTCTATTGAATATTAATAAATTAAAGTTTATTAAACTCGCTTCATGTTTGTTTATTATGATTAACACTTTAAACGACAACTTTCACTTACTACTAATAACAAAAAATGTGCCCGTTCACACCATTCAGAAGGACGATGTGAAGTTTACTTTAATATGAACTGGAGCTGAGTACAATGCATTCCGGTAGCTTCTTCCCTCTCCAAGTTCCTCAGGTATCAGTTTTACAGAGACTAGTCACCGACCAGTGGCGGATCTAGCCCGGAACCGGGGGGTGCCTAGCTCCCCAGTTTTTTGAGTGACAACAATAATTCAAGTATTATTTACATATTATTGAAAGTTAATGTAATAAGCATTGCTTATAATTCTTTGTTGGAAAATTTTTGAAGCATTAGATATTTCTAGTTCCTGTTAACAAAGTTCGTAAACGGACTTCAAATTAAAATGATTTGCGTACACTAATGATATACCCATCATAGTCTGGGTTCTGGCTTACCCCTCTCCCAGTTTGTACCTTCTAGATCCGTCATTGTTACCGACAAGAAATACTATTAGTTCAGTGCAATTAGGCCAAAAAAGGGCAAAACCCGGACATTAAAAAAAAAAAAGTCGAAACCTTTTCTAAAATGATCGTGAAACTCCATACAGTAACTCAGAAAAAGTTCCAAAAATTCCCGCGTCGGGTTTGGTCACTATGGCCGCCATATTGGATAGCCTATTTCCAATGCCTAAAGTTTTCGAGGAGACTCAGCATTCACTTTAACTGACTATAATGCATATAATGCAGGTTGTAAACACAGTAGAGATATGAACGATACCTTGTTGAAAAGATATTTAATTAGTTGTTGTTATTGTGTAAATATTTTGGAAATTTACATTTTCCCAAAAGGGAAAAAAGAAAAATTCTACAAAATTTCCCAGAACAAAAGTGAAAAATTGAGTTTTGAAATTTTTATTACAACATTGTAGGGAGAAGAAAAAATCCAAAAACTTTTCTAAAATGATCATGATACTCTATTCAGTAACTCAGAGAAAGTCCCAGAAAATCCCGCGTCGGGTTTGGTCACTAGGGCCGGCATATTGGGTAGCCTTTTTCCAATGCCAAAGTTTTCGAAGAGACCTAGCATTCATTTTAACTTACTATAATACAGGTTGTAAACACAGTAGAGATATGAATCATACCTCGTTGAAAAGATATTTAATTAGTTGTCGTTATTATGTGAAAATTGAAGAAATTTACATTTTCCCGAAAGGGAAAAAGGGAAATTTTAAAAAAATTCCCAGAACAGAAGGGAAAAATTGAGGTTTGAGATTTTTGTTACAACATTGTAGGGAGAAGAAACATAAAATATGTACAAAATTATTGGCTACATCTTTCTTAGTAAAACTAATATCTCCTAAAAGCTGGGATTTTGAAGATTCATATAATGCATTAAATTCTTTCTTGATACTTATTGTAATATTTTCACCTCAGCATCCACAAGTTTTGAGTGAAGTTATCAGTGGGTAGGTATTTGCAGAGACTTCAATAACCTCTACGAACTTAAATATTAGCTTGTTTGGAGAAATGAAGAACAGGAAATTTCCGATAATTTCATGGGAATTTTAATGTATACATATATAGTCCTTGTTTGTAGGAATAGTCGAAAGAAATTAACATGTATCCGCAAGCATTGGTTAATTCTTCTTCAGTCAGAAAATCAATCTAATTCCCAGTTTGAGACTTTTTCTAGTGGTTGTAATATTGATTAAATTTTTAAATAGCGTATACTTATTCATTCACTTAGTCATCATCATCCTATGGAAGGCAATGTGGCCACCATGGCTTTACTTTGCCCTAGGAACCTTCGGGTCAAAGTCCTGCATTCAAGCAGAACACTACATCATTATTATCATCAACTCAGCTAATGATCCTGTAAAACTAGAGTATATTTTACTAAAACAAGAACTCCCTAAGTTTGTAAAACAAAGCTACTTCATAGTTAGACAAAGTGAAGAGTTCCGGTGCGGAATTTGGAGTGACCTGACAATTGAACAGACTTTGATGAGAACTATGAAAAGTAGTGGTAGCTTCACGTGGGGACGAGGAGTATTGCTTCAACTATTAGTACATGGGTTCATTCCATGCCTGCATATTCAAGAATAGTGGAAGCCGTGGAGAAATCCACTGATGTTCACCCGCCTCCTCCAAACAAAATCTTGACTTGCGAGAGTCTCATCAAACTCGTAACGCCGAAAATGTCTCTTTTTCATCAACCGGCTCCAAGAATATAAACCATTCGAAAGATTATCCCAACTTACATCAATATCTACTGATTTGCTAGCAGATGAAAATGTAAATTGTGATAAAGCATTATAAGTTAGACTTGCTATGATGAAGAAGATTGAGCGAGTATTGTAAAAATCTGAAAAGAAAAATAAATGAAGTTAACTCTTTAGTTTAAAGTCTCACGATTATGTTGTGTATCAGAGTTTCCAGACCTTTTTCCAGGAGGAAGAACAAAATCAAAATATGAAGATGGAATAACATTGGCTAAAGGGGATGCTCTGCACCAGTGTAACATTATCTATCGATTTAAATTATCTTAGTTTCGAGGGTTCGAGTTGACTGAGTCGGTAAGTGAGAGCACCTCGAGAATATGCCTGGAAAACTACTGTTCTGTAGGTTACAGGATAGGCTGATAAATAAAAGAATCGAAAAATTAGTGGACCTGAGAAAGTGCGACGTCGCCACCCAAAACCTCGTGAGCTAAAATTTCGCCTGGTCAAAACGTCGCTGTCCCAAAACATGGCGGACCAAAATCTTGCTTGGTCAAAACCTTGCGGAATGAAACCTTTCCTTAAAATTTACCCAATGAGTTTCTTAATATGCAATTCCATATTACAAATAATAATACTAATAATGCAAATAATAATAATAATAATAAGAAGAAGAAGAAGAAGAAGAAGAAGAAGAAAAAGAAGGAGGAGAAGAAGAAGAAAAAGATACAAAATATCGTGTGTATAGACTTTCTCGGGGTATTCTCGTTTCCTCCCATTTTCTTCATTCCATCATTTCCTTCATCCTGACCATCTACGTCTACTTTAGCCTACAAGACATAATCGAGGGACGTAAAAACTCACATATTATTTCATACTTTTGTATATATTATTCGATTTTGTTAGAATTTCCTAAGGTCACCGTCAAAGTGAAATAAAAACCATCCCAGGCTCAAATCCCATATATGTTGAAAATTTGATCGAGACTGGTCGGGTGGTTCAAGAGTTATTAAGTCACAAATACATCCACTTTCATTTTTATGTATTTCTATGTCTTCCCCTTCCCCTTCTCGTCAAAGTGAAATGATAAAAAACATCCCAGGCTCTAACCTGATCTGTGTCGCAAATTAGATCGAGATTGGTCCTGTGGTTCAAGAGTTATTAAGTTTTATTTATGTTTATATATCTCCCCCTCCCCTTCGTTGTGCCGTCAAAGTGAATGGTTGTCATACAATCCAAATAAACAAAATGAACTCCTTCAAATCCAAATAAATAAAATCGGTATATAGCAGTCTAAGAGGTGTGTTGGTTACCAAACATCTTTACATTCATTTTTATTTTCCCTATATTGAAGATGAAAAAAATAAATAATCTTTCAGTTTAACGTCCCACAATTATGTCCTTTAGGCTAAGGGACAGGGCCGTCGCGTGGGCGGGGCGACCGGGGCAATCGCCCCGGGCGCCGGAACGACAAATCAACAAAATTCAAGACCTTCAGATTACGTTGGTAAGTGATTTTTTTTTTAAATAATGTTAATTCAGATATTTTAATAATGATCATTCCATGGCTAAGTAAAATTTATTTATTTATTTCATAAGAACAACACAACAGGCTTAATGCTCAGTTATAGTGTCGTGTACATAATTGTCTAACATACACTATTATACATACATTATTATACATACACACATATACGTTTAATTATGCAGAAGCTATTGCCTGACAATTGTTTCGAAGTTGTTTTCGGACATACTAAATGCCACATGAAATCTAATCATTTCGTTATATGAAGCACACATTCTCCACAGAGGAGACTTATGTAATACGTTAGTTCTTGCTTTTCAACAATAGAATGTGCCAGTGTTTGTTGTTCTAGTCTTACCATTTGGGACACGTAATAATACTTCTGAAATTAATTCTGGACAGTCAATTTTTACCGCTTAATGGTTTAAGTAAGAACAACATATCAAACACCCATATCCTGTTTTCTAATGTTTGAAAACAAATTCGTTACTAAGTCTTCATAGGGGATATATTTTGGATAGAAACCGGTTTTCTTGTATGCAAGCATTTTTAAACAATTAAACTGTATATTTTCTATTGCATTATAGTGTTTAGTGACATTTGGTGTCCATACAGTACAACAGTATTCCAATTTTCACCTCACATACGAAAAATATAACCTTATAAATGTTTATCCTTTGTGGAAAGCCTGTCCTATCCTATAAATTAAACCTATGTTTCTATATGCACTACTCGTTATTGCGCCAACGTGTTGAGCATATGTTAATTTGCTGTCAAATATGACTCCTAGATCTTTGATAGTACTTGGGGGAGTGCCACCAGTGTTACCAGACCAGTCAGTTAGAAAAGCAGGAGATTCGAAGATAAAAAAACAGGAGAAAGCAGTAGACACACACAGTGGTGGCGTTTGAATGTAAATCCGGGGAGGAGGCAATAAAATTTGCCATTATTAAGGGGGCAGTAGTCAAAACAAGTAGTCCAGAATTCATTTCCGATGAACTACATTGAGTAAATGAAAGGGAAAAGTCCCGATTTATATTAATATTATTTGATAGACACATGTGTGAAGTAAAACGTAGTGAAAGAGCAAAGTGGAGTGGGAAAATGTTTTTCATACACGTAGCGATAACGTAGTTATATGGTACAGTCACACGTGATCGTAGCGTAAGACGATTTCTTGCTGACGATCGTGGAGAAATGATCTAAGCCACTCTTCCAACCTGTCCCAATCTAAACAACACTTATTTGTAATACGATAACCATAATGCATATGGAAGATAACGTACAGTTGTATTCTTTGGATTCATATCATATGTTAATTTCATTTTCTTTCCTCGTGAAAGATACAGATTTACATTTGAGCACATTCAGGACTAATTTAGTCTTATCGCACCATATTTGAAATCTCTGTAGATCCTTTTGAAGTTTCACGCAGTCATCAATTGAACTTACTTTGGAGCCTAATTTGAGATCGTCGGCAAAAAGAACTTGAGAAGTTTTAATACACAGAGGAATATCATTAATAACAAGGAGAAACAACAGGGGACTCAGATTAGATCCTTGAGGGATTCCGATAGAGTATTGAATTTGAAAATTAACAGTAATGTAAAACATCATCTAGGATTATTCTACTGGAACTCTATTCAGCCATCTGAGAAGAGTTTTTTTTTTTTTTTTTTTTAATCTTGGTATTCAATATTTGTATCGTTATTCTATGCTATTACTATGTTGATGAGTATCAAGTTCAAAATAAACAAGAATAGAACTCGATTTCAGTTATTCAAAAACATATGTTCATTAGCTTTCATATTTTAACTACAAAAGCCATTCATTTTTAAAAATTCACATAATACCAAGTTCTTTTATCTTACATTATGATCTTCCATATTTAAATCTAGGAATACAGAATAAACTCTGGTTGTTTTTCATAACACACTGAGGACGGAGGGCGCCTGGGAATTCTCGCCCCGGGCGCTTACAACCCACGCGACGGCCCTGCTAAGGGAGCTGGATGAATAAGGGAAGTAAATGATAATGGAAGAATTGGTGTAACGAAAATCTGGAAGGAAACGGGAGTACCCCTAGAAAACCAACGAACACGATATTGTCCACTAGAAACTTACTTGGCCGGGGATCGAACTAGGGACCTCACACACAGAAGTAAACGCTCTACCCCTACCCAGTGAGCCACTGTGCCCTCCTTACCCTATATTGATAAGAGCTTCAACTGCATAAAGTAACATTAAACATATGACAAGAATCTCTTATTTCTTAGTATGGAACAGCGCATTTAAACCTGCATCGCTTCCATCTTCTAGTATTGTCTACCAATGATTGTAGACACTTGACAACCATCTGCAGCCTACTAGCGTAGTTACTGCGAATTTCTCCACTTAGCAATGCTTGATTCAGTGGTGGATCTAGCCCACGGCCGGGGGGCCTAGGCCCACCCATTTTTTTGACTGATAAATAATTTAAGCTATTATTTATATATTTTTGAAATTTTATAGTGAACTCATGATATATTTGTCATAGTCGGAGGTCCGCTGCCTCCCCCCCCCAGTTTTTACCGTCTAGATCCGCCACTGGCTTGACTCACCTTTATTATTATTATTATTATTATTATTATTATTATTATTATTATTATTATTATTATTATTATTATTATTATTATTATTATTATTATTATTATTATTTCTTGTGTTGCAAGTGAGGGAAAGTTGGGAAGATAGAAGAATGAATTTTAACAAAACACAAACGTGCATCGAGGAAAGATAAAATACAAGGCAAGTCAAAATGATGGACCTTACTTCAGACATTTATTCTGTGAAATCTAATAAACAGATGTTATTATAAAACATGCGTTTCGAAACGTTAATTTTAAAAGTTTAATTTCCACATAGTGTTTCCAGTTTCTACCGCTAAGAGTCAGCAGCGAGCAGTTAAGGAAAACGGCGTTGACTGGAGCACAGAGATCTTTATATGTGCTTGATTATCATGTAAACAAGTCTGTGGTTAGTGCGCAACGGCACTTCCGTATCAAATATTGGAAAGACCCATCTACGGGGAATGAGAAGGTGGGAGAAAACGTGAATACCACAATAAAACCCACGGACCTTATGTTATCCAACACAAACTGACTGGGCCAAGGATTGAACCAGGGACCCTACGTACCATAGGTAGGCGCTCTACCATTGAGCCACCGTGCCTTCTCGCAATTGAATTCGAGTTACTTTCACAGAGGCAGAGGGAGTGTTAAGTAAAATGCTCTGGATAAGTTTTTAATACTGTCATGAAACAGTAAGTACCGAACATTGCTGTCTTACTTTGTTACAATTATCCCTAGGGAATGTGATAGTGTTTAATTATGTAAACGATATTAAACATTAGCACTATTTCCCACACTGGAAAGATTATTGAGCACATTTTGAATTCTGGGGGGAAAAAGGGACTAGAAATGCTATTAGGTTGATGAAAATTATATCAGAACGGGTTCTTGACGTAATTGACGAGTTTTGTTCGTGCTTTATCGACTGCAAGAACCCTTCGACCGGGTCAATTGGACCAAACTTCTAAGAATACTAAAAAAATCTGAGTCAACTCGAGAAATCGACGACTCATTCGCAATCTGTATATATATATAGGTCAATGAGTGAAGTTGCGCTTGAACCAAGGAGAAACCAATAGAGTGGAGATTGGAAGAGGAGTCGGATAAGAATGCAGTATGTCGCTCCAATTATTCAACATT
The DNA here is from genome assembly GCF_964235325.1 of Thermobia domestica. Classification (NCBI taxonomy): domain Eukaryota; kingdom Metazoa; phylum Arthropoda; class Insecta; order Zygentoma; family Lepismatidae; genus Thermobia; species Thermobia domestica. The sequence goes on from NC_137468.1 coordinate 140,821,492, forward strand.
TACAGTTAATGTTTAATGAAGGAAACATTAATAGGAATTTGAGATTTCAAGATTGGAGGAGAGATCATTAAAAAAAAATCAGGTATGCAGATGATACAGTTATTATAGGTAGAAACGAAGAAGGACTGCGTGAGATGATTGATGAAATAGTTGGCATAGAGAATCTACGTGTATGGAATTCAAATCATTAAAAATAATCGAGTCATGAAAATCCCGTGGAAAAGCGCCCTCAAAAGTCAGAGTAGAACAAAGAGAACTTGAAGAGGTCGATAATTTCAAGTATCTGAGAAGTATTTTGACACGAGATCATTACTGCACCGAAGAGATCAGGTTAAGAATTGCCATAACCAAAGAAGCATTCAACAAGAAAGGTTAACTTATATACCCTAACTAGCAGGCTTAATATCTGACTAAGGAAGAAGTTGGTCAGGTGTTATAAACGGACTATTGGACTGTATGGTTCAGAGACGAGAAGAAATATTTACAGAGCATAGAAAAGTGATGTTAGAGGAAGATGGAGAAGATAAAATAGACAGAGAGAGTAACAAACGAACATGTTTTGTTTTAAAACGGATAGGAGAGAAGAGAGCGCTTTTAGCCAGGATTCTTTGTAGAAAGGCCAATTGGATTGGACACATTTTGAGAAGAAATTATTTTCTTCATACCGACATAGGAGGAAAGATGGAAGGGAAGCGAGGAAAAGGAAGAAGAAGAACACAGCTGATCGATGATTTTAAAAATAGAGGAAGCTGAAGATGGAGAAACATGGAAGAAACATTTCCAGGCCCAAATCTAAATTTTAAAAAAAAAAACTAAAAGATACTATCTCATTAGTCCCAAGATCTTCCAAAAAGCACACTAATAATAATAAGGTGATGATGAAGAAGAAGAAGAAGAAATGCGAATATTAGAATCTACATTAGCTTCTGCTTCAAAATACACATCTCCTCTGGAAGTTGGACACCTTCTACGTATATTGCCCAATTCTAAATAAAACTGATGGTGGGTAACATAAACAGATTTCTGCATATATATATATAAATTACTGAATGTTTGAAACCCCATGCAATATGGATGATTAGGAAGGCGTATGAATCTTTGTTTGTTTATCAAAAATTATAATAGAAACAGCTTGGGGGACAGCACACATGAGTTTCGTTAAGGTCGGATAAATTTTACGAAACTTATCGTGAATTAGACAGACTAGCACAAAAATTTCGGCTGAGTCGAATAGTTCAAGTTTTCTTACGTTTGCTGCAGTAATAATACGAATCTAAAGTATTCTTCTTCTCACATGAAATGAAGCTTGAGTCTAGAACCTGTTTGTCTGCATCACTCGTCAAACATCAAATAAGTAAACATTGTGGAAAGTTTTAATGACGGGAAACCACTGTGTAACATTGGCACTAATTACCAAAAGGATTCTTGTTGAAACTACGAACTTTCAACGGTGCTTCTACAAATACCACATAAGAAGCATACACGAGACTGAAAGAACAAAAAAAAAAAAAAAAAAAAAAAAGGACCGCTACGATACTCGAAAGTGGAGCATTGGGTTCTTCAAACTCTCATAAACTTTTAACTTTGATGACGTAACTTAGTTTTAAACTCTGGAGACCTTTTCACTTCTTTCAATTATTCATTTGATACTAATTGCTTATGAAAGCAACCTTGCATTAAACGAAGCACGCGAGTCAATTTGTGGGTGAACACTTAAAATTCTCTGGAACAACTAAGAGGCATTAGTTTGTGTTTACAACTAGTGCAGCTACTCAAATTTCTTGAGATCGAAGAGGTTCTCCTAACGAATTCACATTGCTTCTATTAATTACAGCATTAATTTTGTGGCATCAGAAACTTAAAGGCTCAGAAACAAAATATCGCCTTTAGACTCCCCTTCTGTGTAAATGCCACTCAATCAGGATTGCTTTTCTTAGTCGCCGCTCTAAGATTCTGCTTCACTCTGCTTCTATCTTATTCTGGTCTACCTAAAGGTTCCTTTACTTATAACTGCACTACTTGTCATAAATTTTCCATTTAAGCAAAGTCCCCCTCCCCCATATTCAATTTTAAAAAAATGTCGATATTTTCATCCATATTGGGCACAAATAGAATAGCTGCTAATGTCCCCGTTAAACCGCAACTATTCAATTTTCATCGATATTGTTTTGTTTTCAAATAGGGTTTCATCAAACTTGTAGTTGTATCGGTCAAATTCCTTTTAGTAGTTGTAAACCAAACCTACACTATTATTAGGAAATTTAAATGAATTGCATATTTCCTGAGTAGCCTACATCAGCGAGGAGAAAGCAGAATTCATTGAACAACTGTATTAATTGACAGTAGGGTCATTTCAGATTTTGCGACGGGAAGGCAAGATGCTCCACCAATATAAGAATTTGCGTTTTTTTTTTTTTGTTCTTTTTTTAATTACTATAATAGTATGCAATCAATTAAAAAGTACAGACTTTTAAAACTTAGAAGGAAGGGAAATTTCCCCTGCCCTTCCCAAATGATGCCCCTGCTAATTGATAATGTTTCAATAATCTTTTAAGGGAATTGAATAAACACAAGCTCTAAACTTCTAGATCTTAAGCCAGGGGCGGCTCTTGTGGGAAATAATGTCCATAAAACACAAACTTCTATCACTTTAATATTTAATCTAACACATTCATCCTACATCTCCAAATATGGACCTCCAAATCTGCCCACTCTTATACCTCCTTTGTATTACAGTTCCTAAAGGCCTATGAACACGATTCATTTCGTCATCTCCGAGCATTCCTACTACTCGTAATGTGCATTCAGACAACCTCAATAAGCGACAATATATCTATTCAGCTACTTGCTCGTTACATTTGCACAAAATATTTTCCTGCAATCTTTGTTGTTCAGAATATTTAGCTCTCGTTTCTTCGGGTTAAAGTTCCCTCGTGGTACCAGGAACATCCAATAAGTTATATGCCTAGCAGATATGCTCACCTGGTCATCGCTGTTTTTCGATGTAGTCCGCATGGAGGTCTATGCGCCGTCGCCATTTTGGGGCAGCGAAGAAATTCCAGAGAAAAAAATCGTCTTTGTCACGGCCTGCAAACTGCGAAACAGGCTGTTGGATCTCGTTGTCAGACGAAAAGCGTTGTCTCCGCAGGTGTTTCTTCAGATCTCGGAGGAGAAAATAGTCACTAGTGAGAAACTTGATTACCAAGCGGTGCTCCAACTTCTACAAATCCATTCTTCGCGGTGTCACACAAACGTTCGCTAGACAACTTAACACAAATACTCTGCTCAGGGCCAATACGTCGTTCCAATTTACCTCAAATTACGCAGCGGGATTCCCCACAGTTGCCTTGGCGTGAGTGCCAGGAGTTATGCTCCGCCCCTCTCTTCCTGTTTAGGTACATAACTTACTGAACGACCCTCGTAATATGGTTACCATAAGCGACTTCAGCGTGGGAGACAGTAGTATGGATAGGTTAATATCTAGTCGAGTAAGCAAACATTTTTTTGTTAACCCTGTCTCAGGACCCAAGGCCCCTGGTCCAAGCTCAATGTCCTAGGGATACATAGGACCATCCTTTTAAATTTTGGCAATGGTACCTTGCCTCACATACTCAGATTTCGGGACAGGTGTATAGAACCACTTCTTAAATTTTGGAAATTGGCAAAATTAAAAACTTAATATGATAGTATAGCACCAAGGCATTGGCGTCAGCAGCACATAAACTTTGGGGGCACAGACTACCGGGGGGACTGGGGTTTATGGAATACTCCTAGTAAAGTCGAGGGTCTGGGGATCCTTCTCCAGAAAATTTTAAAAAAAAATAATCTTCGTACATTGCATTTTAAAGCATTTTTACTTAAAAACCAAACAAAAACATAAAAATTGTGTTTTATTTTTACCTTTGATCAAGCTTTTAGAAAATGTGGTATTAAGAAACACACATACTTTACAGATTGTATTCAAACAGAAAATTTAACCTTGTTTTACAGTTTTAGTTAAATGACACCAAGCGTATATCAAAAACAAAATAATGATAAAAGATAGTAAGAAGTGAATATTCAGAAACAATAAAGTTTTGAAAACAGGTTTTAGGCCTACAAGGCTACAACTAATGTAAATGACGCTCAACAATGTACAGTTAAAAAATTAGTTGAAAATTATTTCTTCTATGTTTTAGCTAAAGAAAATCCTCTTTGCTGCTCTCTATCTAAACAAAAACAGTTTGTTACTTTAGTTTACTCCACTTTCACTTTCATAAAGTCCCAAAAAAAAAAAAAAAACTGCCTTGTTCACAATTGGAAATAATGTTTCGTGCTACTTTTTTTCATATCCACTTTGTCTCACATTGTTTTGTGCACGTAGTACACTAATTGTATTGTATTGTATTGTATTTATTTTCATCCTTTTTCATACAAATTGTTCACAACGTGAACGTATGAGTTGGACACGTCATAATAACACTGAATGTGTACATATGTATAGATTTAAATCTACATGCAATATTAAAATAGTGTGAATTTATGTAAAAAAAAAAAAAAAGTACAATTTTTCATTATTCTAATTTACATACATCGATATAAAACAACATAACAGTTAATAAAACCTTACATTATAGATATACAAAATATATATACTTTATTTACTACAGGCGAGATATTCTACAGAATAGAAACAGTGCTCGAGTAGGTAGGACTTGACTGCTTTATTGAAACCAGATGTTTTGTTTTTTAAAGTGGAAGGAAGCTTGTCATAAATATTCACTGCCATAGGAAATGTACTATTCTTATGTACTTTTAAACGTGAGGACTCTACATGAAGGTCAGACGCTTGTCTTGTATTATGCATATGAATATCTTAGTTCAACCGGAAGCTGCTTGTATCTATCTGTATATCTTTTCTTACAAATTTTAGAAGTTCATATATATATAAACATGGAAGAGGTAAGATTTCAAGAAATTTAAATAGAGGTTTACAAGAAGTTCGAGGTTTACTTCCGGTCATAAACCTTAAAGCTCTCTTTTGTAAAACGAATATGGAATTTAGCAGTGCAGTAGATCCCCAGAATATAATACCATATTTCAATTTAGAATGAAAAAGTCCAAAATAAGTTGTGAGCAGAACATGTTGACTGACACTATTTCGTAAAAGCTTTAACATGTAACAGGTTTGAGCCAATTTACTAGATAATTTTTGAATGTGAATTTTCCAATCTAATGTATCTGACACCCAAAGACCAAGAAATTTGATATCCGAGACGTAATTCAACGTTTTGCCGTTAATTGTTACACAAGGGCGTTTTCTTATCTCGTTTTTTGCTACGTGAAAGCACATGCACGAAGACTTTGTTGTGTTTAGTATTAGTTTATTTCTATCCATCCAGTCACTGACGGCAGACATGGTGGAATCTACTGCATTACATAACTCAACGTAAGTTTCTCCAGTTACTAATATATTTGTATCGTCAGCATACAGAACAATTTTAGCAGAGTCTAAACATTATGGCAAATCATTTATATATATTAAAAATAAAATAGGGCCTAAGATGGAACCTTGAGGAACTCCAAATTTTAACTCTTTGGTATCTGAATAACATTTGCTTACTCACTGAGTGTCTCGAGTTTGACAGTTAATTTCAACAGTTTGCCTTTAAACCACTCATAAGCATTTCCCCTAATACCACAATCTTGCATTTTTTTTTAAAGTAAAATTTGATGATCAATTGTATCGAAAGCTTTGCTAAGATCAAGAAATATGCCGGTTGTATATTTCTTAGCGTGGTTGAGCTTTTTTTGAGTCATAGTTTACCTAAGATACTTGAAATACTGGGGGGAAGAGTTCGAAAATCGTTTTACAAATATTAAAAGAGACACGTCCTTGGTGTTTCCGGTGAGATTAACGCCCTTGCACCAACGTATGTATCTCTGTAAGTTTGGATGGTCTTATCTCCTTCTATGGGTAAAAAATTGCCTATTTTTAGTCCTAGTTTATCCTCTAAAATGAGATGGCAGCACATGATCATATGGGACAATATAGGGGCTCATTCTCTTAAATAGGACATAGGCAGCATGGTCCAAGTCCCTCAAACTTTGGAAAACGATGTTATAATATAGAGCCTGGGTTTTAGGGTGGAGCGAAAAAATCAGATTTTCTGGCTCAAAAGTTGCGTGTTCGCGTACTAATCAATGCAAATATAACCCCAAAAAAATCATACTTTGGATCTCAGTTCACGCGAACAGCCTAAAGTGTGAAAAAAATGACAAAAAACACCAAAATTTACCTTTAAGCAAGAAATACACAAATTACATTTTTTTACTTTTTTAATGTCTAAGCACTTTATTTTAGTTGTGTGAGGTCATGTTTGTTAATAATTTGTTAATGTGAGAGATTTTATGTATTTTAGTTTCATAATGATTTTGCAGCTCTTAGCTCATTTCTCAACGTTATTTACATGAAATGGTCCAGAACTCACCACAACGGGGTGGCTTCAATTCGAATTCCACTAACACCCTACTCAACCATCCTACCAATTAGGGTGTGCTAAATTATGTTGATTTAGTCAAGGACGTTGTCTTGAATCCAGATTTTTTGTCAAATATTGGCATTGTGAGTCTTGAGAGCAATGTTGCTCTAATGTTGCTTGTCCGTGCACTTTTCCTGTAGGTTCTGTGACAAGTTTGACACATCTTTCAACTTCCTGACTATGGCATGGACAATTTGGATTTGTCATGCATAAGTGATTTAAGATAGTTTCTGTTATCAAGCTTTCGACCATTGGAGGGGGCAACAGCTTACATTTTCTCCAATCTATCAGCTCACTGAAACCCGTGGCATCAACATTTATTGAAGATGCTATAAAAGTTCTAACAGATTTCCCCTTCGGATCTTGATTTCTTGCCTCTACACTCTCCTGTAACCAAACTCTCGTACGTGTTGTCTCTCATCCACTGTCATAGCCAACAATATGTTCTCTGGATGACAGAAGAGCGCGTTTTTCTCAGTCACAGGATCGATGACCTTTTTAATGTTGTTTTGGCAAATGTCTCGCTGTTTGAACTACCTTCAAAATATGTTTAGCTTCATATTTTACTGACTGATATCTCTTTATGTCGAACCAGACAGGAGCATATATCTTTATAATGTAGTTTACAAACACTTTGAGTTCGTTTTTAGGATAGCTCCCTCGTGGCTAAGCAGTTAGCGTACGTGCCTTTGGTATGGGAGACCCGGGTTCGATTCCCGGAAGAAGCTCATTGGTTCGGATTCCACGTTAATCAGTAGGTCCACGTCTCATATAGCCTCGCTACTGAAACGGACGCTAAACTAAAATCAACTCAACTCAACTCGTTTTTAGGATTTGTTTGAGAAACGTACAACAGTAAGACCTGTTTTTCACATGTCAGCCATCGGGAGTGACTGAGAGGTCCAGGATCTCTTACAGACACTTCTGAGGCACACTGCCCTGTCTGACTTGCTCTGACAATGCCCAAGAGGTACTGTTGATCTTTACTAAGGTCATTTTTATTTACATTGGTTTTGCCTGACTCAATTCTTCGAAATTTGTAACGGGTATTTTTCACAATTGCAACGGCATCTTGTATTTTCAGAGTAATTTTAAATATATTTTCTTATATTTCCGGGCAATGTATGATTTTAAAATATGCACTAACCAATTTGAAGAAGAAGAAAATACGAAAAAGAAAAGAGAATCAAAAATTGATTCTTATATGATGATTGGTGAAGAATTTTTGTCTTTACGTTGTCATAACAACGTTTTGTAATAATAAACGGTATAATTCAGGAACCATCATAAAGGGATGTACACATAATTATAAAGTGTGTATTTATTTCAATAAGTGTGTACCACAATAAGAGCCAGGAAAGCTAAACGCAGCATAAACTGTTTAAAGTGAATTTAGTAATTTAATCTAGCTATAATTATGACTGAGGACCTGCGCATAACGAGTTACGTTATACAATCAGCCAGTTGCTTGCTGATTTTCCCAGAAAATGATGCTGGTCCCGTCGATTCTCCGTCCAAGTATTCAAATAAATGTTTGAATGGTAGCTCGTTGAAGTGCAGTAAGCAAATGAAACACTGTAATGGTAGCTGAATTTTCACCTCTAGGTTGTGAATAAAACTATTTTTACACCCTGTGTTCATTGCTGTGCCATCACAACAAATCGCTTCTAGTTCACGAATGCCAATATTATCTTCCAGGCACTTAAGGATACAATTTGCTATTTTGCTTCCTGTTCCTCTCGCCGCACAGTGGGGCCAAAGCACTAAATTCTTGGCAAAAAAGTAGGAATGAGCAATGTGAAGCAGAAAATTGTAAGAAAACCAATTAGTTAGGTGTGTGCAGTGGCTAGAATAGTATATTCAATATATAAAAGAAAGATTTGGACATAAAATAAATTTACAAGCAAACAACAAAAAATACAGTTTTTAGGTGGCACACACGAAGATGCACTATATCAGCGTTTCCCAACAACCTTTTTCAACTTGCGGCACACTACAGGTGTAACTTGAATTCTCGCGGCACACTCATATAGATATTATTATTATTATTATTATTATTTGCAAATATAAAATATAGTGGTATTTTTTCTTTGATTACTGATCTCCTTCTCACAGAGAAGAAAGCTCGATCAGTGATTTCCCCCCGTGGTAAATCATTATGCTTATTTTTTCCATTCTAATTTAAAAATAGAAAACAACTGCAATGAGATATGGGACCAAGCAAGGGCGCCCGTGTTGTGGTTTCTAAGGGGAGACAAGTATAAGCAACGTTTCAAGAATAGTTTCAAATTTTGCTGTAACTAATGTAAAAAAATCTATTGGATTTTCGGTATTCTGAAGTACAATTTCTTCTAGGGGGCAAGCGCTCCACCTTACCCCCCTGATGAGCGCCCTTGGGACCAAGGCTTTTAAAAATACACTTTTTCTTGAAAACTGTATCCAAACTTTCATTAAGAAGGAAGATCACTAAATAACGAATGAACAAACAAATCTCTTTTACTTTTAAAACACAAATGTAGGTACCGTAATTTGTATGCATGTTTGTTTTGTCGAAAGGACTTAATGTATTTTAAAATTTCAAGTTACGAAATAGTCTGCAACAATAAATAAGCAATAATGGTCATAACAATGATAACATACACTATTTTCAACATTAAAAATGTACAGAAAAGTAACAGTGTGAAACTCAAAATTGTAGATTCATAGTAGAGGTTCATGTTAATGTTAAATACAAATATGCATTTTTCCCTATGCCTCGCAATTTGATTGCTATAGAATTAATAATTTAGTTTCGATTTCCTCGCGGCACACTAGCGGCCCATTCGCGGCACACCGGTTGGGAAACGCTGCACTATATGAACATGTCTTTGAAAGTGTAAAAGAAAATCCGTGGACTTAAACGTTTATGTTAGTTCGACATTATTTCATCAAAAATATCGAGTTTTACATTACAAAAGGGAATATTCCTTATATTTGCGCCTAAATTTCATAACAGATTATGATGGGCATAAACACGCGAGTGGGCAATATGGCTTGGTTTGACAATTTACTACTGGCTATTGGCTTACATTCTTGCGAGTAAAAGGAAAAAGTGTAATTATACAATTAACAACTGAAGGATAAGAACATTAAAGAAAATTTCTTGCTTTTCAAAATTTTCAGTTGTGAAGAATTCGTTAATGACAATGATGATGCATGAAAGCTTCAATAAATAAAAATTATCTCATCATAAGTTCCCGATATGAATACTTTATCAGATATATTAAACATAGTAATTTACATGCATCAGTAATCAGTTCGGGTTGTTTCATGTCTCATCGTGCAATACGTGGGCTCATTTCAGGGCTTTGATCAAAACATTCTGAGCTGGAGTGAACGGAGGTCGTTACAGTGATTCCAATGTCACCAATGTGACCACCGCTAGTACTTTCGTACTAAATCTAGTACCTTTTATAATACATTCACCAACAAATCTAGTACTTTTCTCCTTTTCTTTTCTCATAGGGATCCTCCGTGTCTAAGATGTTAGCGTACGCACCTTTGGCGTGGGAAACCCGGGTTCGATTCCTGGTGAAAGTTCATGTGGTTCGGATTCCACGTTAATCAGTAGGTCCACGTCTCATATACCCTCGCTGCTGAATGGGACGTTAAACTCAAAATCGCCTCACCTCACCTTCTTTTCTCATAAATACATTTAGGAGAGAAAAAAGAATCTCTTGAAAATTTGGAGTCCGGTCGCCACCTCCAACGAGAAGGAATTATAGTTTATTCTATTGCGGAAAATAGGAAGTACAAAAGTGTCAAAGAACGAAGGGTTAAAACTAATAAATGAGCACAGTAAACAGTAGGCTATTAAAGAATTAAAACTCTATTTTCTCAATAAGCCCATTTTATCACATTTCTTGTTTTTTCTCCGCATCCTCAATATTTGTCATACTTGTGTTACTTTAGTGGTTTTACAGTGAGTTCTAATACGACAATTAAACGAGGATTCTGCCATAATTTTTAGTTTGGGGTGTAAGATCAAAATTGGGAGAGTGTAATCGGTTTGTATCGAATTTTGACTATAAAAAAAATAAATAAAATAAAGTTGGGGTTCTTTCAAGAATGTGGCAGATCACTGCCCAACCCACAGAGGAGGGGGAGCTGCCGGAAACCTTCCCTGATATTAATATCGTAAAATGTCATAAATAGGTGAAACTGGGGCAGATAAAATTTTAGTATTTTTTCTCCAGATCTAGTACTTTTTTCTGCATAGGTTAGTACGAAATATTTTTGGTGGGTGGTCACACTGAATGTCACTTCTGTGCACGCATTACAGAAAGCAAAACATTGAATTGATCAACACCATTTTTAGTATGGTGCTACCTGATGGTCCATATATTGTTTAGCAAACATTGGCGATTCAAAATGTCGCCACCATTAATCAAATATGATTGACTAGAGTTTATTTCTGTGGGTGGATGGTAGAGAAGTATGACTAGATAGATGTTGGGAACAAGACGGGGCCTCAGGCAGACGCCCCCAACAAGATCTGGGGGCAAAATTCCCAGAATCGACTTATATTCAACCTTGTCAGTGCTTGTATGGGGATCACATGTCTAATAACCTAACACTTGCTCTCACATTAGCCCCAGCTCAATTCAAAAGCAGCACTACATGCAGAATGCGTTTTTCCTAAAAACATTTTCATGCGCTATATTTCCCAAAAGTGCAAATATGTGCAGGATTTTTCTTTGCATACAGTAAGAAAAATGCAACAACATATTTCTAAAAAAAAAAAAAAAAAAAAATCACAGACATGTTATGCCATGTTTTCTACTGAAATGCCATTCTATCGTTTGATCATAGTTTATAAGCTTTCAATACCACAGCATTTTCCAAATATGATATTATGTAGTACTACACATCATATCAACATTCTAAATATTCAAAACGATGCATATTTGTGGGTCGTGTCACCATGTTTACCACCCACTGAATATCTATACGCGCTGTAAGGATAGTCGCATTCAAATTTCAACTTCCAATCTTCTGTCACTAAGCAGCGCCTCTCCGTCTTCGGTGCATAACCAATTTTACGCGTACCATGCGGCCATTGTAAACTGATACCACTTTCTTTCCTGCATACTATTTTATGTGTACACTATTAAGGTTTCATTATAACAATTCAATCTCCCAGGTAGCACACTGACGTACACTGTGCCTATTATTAAGGGATCGTTTATGGAAATGACATCTTGCAAAATATTCTGAGGTTATTTGTACGCACCGAATATGGCAGAAGAACGACGTTAACCATGAGGCAAAAATGAACGCACACTGTACAGACCATAATAGTAATAAAAATGACGTCAAAAGTGGGACCAAAAATAAATGTACAGTGTACGGACCATAATAGTGACAGAAGTGACGTCGTAAGAGAGACCAAACTAATTAATGGAACAAGCATGCGCAAAAGTCCACCTTGGTACCCGGCATTGGAACGGTCGTGTTTGTTTGCATGTTGTGTGTTTTTGTCGTCATTAAATTCTTATGAAAAGTTACTGTATATATTTTAATTTGAAGAAACATATATGCTGTAGTTGAAGAAGAGGCACCTATAGGAGACAGCAATCCAATTGCAGTTATTAATGTGGGGTTGTTAACGCCCCCTTGGTTGCGGGCCTGATACAAGTAGAAACTGGATCCAGTTGGCTAAGGATAGAAATCGGTGGAGAGCTTTTGCGAACGCGGCATTGAACCTCCGGGTTCCATTGGCCATAGAGTTAGTTAGTTAGTTAACAAAATAATAACAAATTAGGTTTTACGGTAGATCACTTATTTTACTTGAGCTTCATTGAAAAAGGTACTATAGTTCAAAGGACTATACAGGGTGTTTCAAGACAATACCGACAACGTTTAGGAAGTGATTCTTGACACCAAAATAGGATAAAAAGTATAGACCAACCTGGATGCACAAATGCTTTCTTTCGGAGTTATAGGCTGCCAAAAATACGAAAAAAATAACTTTAAAGATCCATAGCTCCAATATCAAAAGACCTACAGTTGTCGAGTCAAAACTTCACTTAGAAACTAATATGTGCGCTACCCGAAAATACATATTTCAGAATCCTTTAAAATTCAATTTTTGATGTTTTCGGCAGTTTTATAACTCTGAAAGAAAGCGTTTGTGCACCCAGGTTGATCCATACTTTTTGTCATATTTTGATGTCAGGAATCACCTTCCAAACGTTGTTGGTGTTGTTTTGAAACACCCTGTATAGTAGGTGTTTTATATTTGTATATCGGAAAAGAATATTAGTCTATAAAAATGTAATTTTTATATGTTGTTTTACTTTAGTTTTAGGCCCAAACAGCTTTGAAATGCTCATTTCAACTGCTGATTTAATTTTAAAACAAAATCAGGAAAATTCCATACCCATCCCCAAACCCACAGTGTCTTGGTCGCTATCATTGAGTTTTGTACACACATCCATCAGCTTTCAGGCCAGCGCTGACTAGTGCTCTCAAACGGGTCAGGTTGACCCGACCCGACCCGTAACCCGACCCGACCCGAGTCGGATCGGGTCAGCTCGGGTCGGGTTATCGGGTCGGGTCAGTCGGGTCAGCTCGGGTCGGGTTGTCGGGTCAGGCTAATCGGGTTGGGTTGTCGGGTCGGGTTAGTTGGGTCAGCTCGGGTTGTCGGGTCGGGTTATTCGGGTCGGGTTGTCGGGTCAAGTCAATCGGGTCAGCTCGGGTCGGGTTGTCGGGTCGGGTTATTCGGGTCGGGTCAATCGGGTCAGCTCGGGTCGGGTTGTCGGGTCGGTTGTCGGGTCGGGTCAGTCGGGTTATCGGGTCGGGTTGTCGGGTCGGGTCAGTCGGGTCAGTTCACTTTGGTCAACTGAGTTTAGGTTGAGTTTAAACTCGGCTGGAATCGAAAGCTGCTATTTTTCACTAGCTGCCTAATTAAAAATAGCAATTTTCAATTGATTTTATAGAAACCATAAATCTATTTTGAACACTTGCAGCTAGTGTTTTTATGATAAATGCTTATTTTTCTACTTCTGTGTACTTTAATTTTTAAATGTGGAAGATTGATTTTACCAATCGACTGTAATATTAATATCTACGCCAATATGGACTCTGGATTTAGAACAAAACTAGAAGTTGTTTAAGCAACGCCAAAAGAGAGATTGGATATGGACGACCAAGCCCAAGCAGGGCCGCGGTGGCTCAGTGGTAGAGAATTCATCTCTAGTGCATGGTGTCCAGTAGCGTAGCTAGAGTTTTTTTTCAGGGGGGGGGCAATGAAGGGCCCAAGAGGATTTTGAGGGGGACATCTCCAATATATATATATATATATATATATATATATATATATATATATATATATATATATATATATATATATATATGTGTGTGTGTGTGTGTGTGTATGTATGTATTCAAGGTGAATGTTTCCATCTTTATTGTTCATGATTTTACTCTTTGGAAAACTGAAAATATAAGAATTTAGTACCTCAAACAACTAGGATTCATTAATGCAATTGATTTCTAATATAAGTAAATAGTTATTTAATCATGGCGTTTAAAATATGTGTAGCTGGTTGACTTAAGTGGAAACAAATTCACTTTTACAGGTAAAGAAAATAACTTATAGGTTCATGCCTCTACTTGAAGAGGATCTTTCTATTCGTGTGGGCAGCAGCAAACATATCCACAACTTGTTAAAGATCTAACGATTTAGCAATTTTCTTCCCAATATAAAGTAACACTAAGTTTTTCAACCTATCATGAGTCATTGACTTGCGTATACAAGTCTTTAATCTTTTCAAAGAAGAGAATGACCTTTCACATGTAGCACTAGAAACTGATATAATCACAGAGATGATACCTAGCTTGTAGGTTTCTAGGAATGCGTTTTTGTAGACACAAAGATGATCAACGAAATTCGTTAAGGAATCAGCTTTCGTTTTCTTCTCGTCTTCATACAACTTAATTGTTAGAGCAACCCACATTATGCTTTATTTCTTGTTTAATTATGCTTTTTTTAAATTATGCTTTATTGTTAATTTCAATGATTATTTTACATTAATCGTGTATAATATATATTTATTATACATCAAATATTCTAAATATCTTGATCTATTTATTGATATTTTTTGCAACTAGTTTCTCTCATATTTAATGAATTTTCTACTTAATTCATTTTAAAGGGATGTGCTTTGCTCGAATAAATTTTTTCTATCATTTGTGTGCGCCTTACAGGTACATATATACAGAAAGGGAAAGTAAAAGATGCCACCGAAGTACAGAAAGTGCTTAAGTTCAAAAAGTAAAAAAGCAATACAGTGATGACGCCAGAGGGGGGCAAGGGGGCGAGCGCCCCCCTAGTAGCTACTTCTGCCCCCTGACTGCCGCCTAGACTGCCCCCCCAGACTCGTACAATCTTTAAACATTCTTCATGTAGTATTATATATCAGTATCATAACCAATCTCATTGACAAATTGTAGTCTACTTTCCATGAATTTACTATGTGGCAGATTAATCCTCAAGCTTTCTTCTTTGAGCGTCTGGGTATGCACGCATATTTCTGTTTTCTAATTTAGCCCCTTTTGAGGTAAATTTTAGTTATACTTCTTTCTTATGATTTTTAATAATCGTGCCTAGCGAACAATAGTAGATTTGGTCGACTTGTTTTCTTCTCATTGGATCAACTTCGATTGGAAACAAAAGAAAGGTAAAACCAGTTACGTAACTTGTTTGTATTTGTCCAGGTTTGAAGTTTTCAGTTTCATATTTTGTTTTATTTAAAACTTCTTTTTTCTGAAACATTATTCTCGGCTTCCAATATTCAGAGGATGTGCTTATAACAGCTTAGTTTGCAACTACCAGGGCTTAATTTTTTGAAGGAAATAAAAAGAGTTGTGTTTTCCCTTCCTGCAATTGATAATAATAAAATTATGGAATGAAATTGATTCCCAATAAAATGTATTGTCAGAGTGCTGATCTTTAGTTAGTAATTGGTTTATACTAGTGCTCCTTTACTTATTTTGTTTCAAAGTACTGACGTGACGTCTATCATATTGACTAGGAACTGCTGAAAAATTCGTAGCCCAACCCAGAAGGAGTGCACGTGGATTGGTGAAGTTTTACTTCTTCTTCTCTTTCCCCGAGAGTCAATATACTACCTTGTACAGTGCTCCAGCTTTTGCAGATAAGTTAAAAAAATCTAGATTTCCTCGCACCACTGTTCGTAGCACTACCCCTATTAGATCTAAAATGACATCTTTCAAGTGTTATTTAAGTTTGGGAAATAAGTACACGTAATAGTTAGACGGAGCTAAATCTGCGGAATAAGAATGATGATCTAGACATTGAAATCCTAGATTATGCAATGTCAGTTATGTTCATAGGGGCTTGATGGACAGGTGTATTCTCCTGAATGAACAGAATTCCTTTCTTTTCATTTTCCGCAGCGTTGAACTTTGAATTTTTCTTTCAGTTTTGTAAGTAATGTAGAGATTCTGGATTAAATAACTGACCATTGAGGAGGTAGTCTACCACTCCATACTTATACCAGAAGAATGTTCCAAACAGTTTCTCAACCTACTTCTGTGTCTTGAACTTCTTGGGGCGATGGAGAAATGAGTGCTACTACTCCATTGACTGTTGTTCCGATTCAGGATCATAGTGGTACAACCATATTTCATCTATGGTTACTATTCGTCAGGGAAATTGATCAGCATTACGGTCAAATTGGTAGAATACTTCTCTTAATGCCGTTACCCTTTTATTCTTCTGACATATATTTTGGGAACCCATTATGCCGAGAACTTGCGCATACCCAAGCCATTCTGAATTATGCTACCGACGAGTTCCAAAGAAATGCCCAGAATCCCTGACACAAGTTTTGCTGAGAAGGTAAAAACTGAGAAAGCGGGGTGCAGACCTCAGACTATAATAAATATAAATAGCTTAAATTATTTTTGTCACACAAAAACTGGGGTGGCCTAGGCCCTCCGGCCCCGGGCTATATCCACCACTGGCTGAAATGCTGCAATTTTCAAGAATAATGTCACAAATTGCATGCATGATTCCAGGAAGAGTCATTGCTTTTAATCATCCTGGATGTAAAGCATAATTTGTTGAGAAATTGCTACGTTTATACTAAGCCAATTACTTCTTCAACACTATATATAACGGAGGAGAGTCCCGTGGTGTTTCACTGATTTCCTAATTAATTTACTTCGGTGACTTTCCTTGGTGGAACAATAATGTTATAACAGTAAGGATCTGGATGTTCGTGAAATTATCTGTTTGGGCACACACAATCACTTCAGAGGCCTGAGAAACAATAAGAATTTCATTATTAATATGAAAATTTATATTTGTACATACAGAGATATGTTTTTCTAAAGTACGGTTTAATTTTTCTACCTAGTACCTACACTCCTTCTGGATTGGACTACGACACTTTCAGCAGCTCCTCGTAAATTCTCTCTCTGGCTCTCTTTCTCTCTCTCCCTACATATATATATATATATATATATATATATATATATATATATATATATATATATATATATATATATAGAGAGAGAGAGAGAGAGAGAGAAAGAGAGAGAGAGAGAGGGGGGGGGGAGAGTGCGAGAGATACGTAGCATATAGACGAATGTGTTACTTGTAGCATACGCGAAAGTAATTCAATTTATGTTTAGGCTTCAAAAGTTTCATTGAAAAATATTTCATGTGCAGACGTTACTTATTTGTTAGTTACAAATTTTATTTGAAATAAGTTTAATTTATAATCATATAGATCTAACATAAAAACAGCAACGAAATACACAATGTAATGTAAAATAAGTCAAACGCAATAAATATGTCATTTTTGGTATGGCAAATAGCCGCCCCCGAAAATGTATCTACCCCTCCTTTGTCCTTCTAAGAACTTAAAGCTGGCGTCGTCACTGTAACAATATAGTATGGAGTTCTTGCATACTATTCATTGTTGGCGGAAAAATTTCTTCTTTTACTTTCTTTTCTCCACATCAAAGGATTGCACCGGAAAGTTTACAGAAATGAAAATAAGCTCTTCATTGTTGCATTGTTATGTACTCAATGATTTTGCATTGTAAATATTGGCTTTAAAAAATATTAACACAGTATGTTAAACTTCCAGTTAAAGAGAATTTTCCAAGAATTGTGCTATATATTTTAAATTATGCTTTATGCTTTATTTTCTAAAATTATGCTTTTAAAACTAGGTTCCCAATGTAAGTGCATTTTGGCGTTCACCCAGTGTCGTGACCATAGTGCTCTCAAACGGGTCGGGTCGTCGGGTCGGGTCAGTCAGGTCAGTTCGGGTCGGGTTGTCGGGTCGGGTCAGTCGGGTCAGCTCGGGTCGGGTTGTCGGGTCGGGTTATTCGGGTCGGGTCGGGTCAACCGGGTCAGCTCGGGTCGGGTTGTCGGGTCGGGTCAACCGGGTCAGCTCGGGTCGGGTTATCGGGCCAGGTCAATCAGATCGGATCACGGTTCGGGTCAGTCGGGTCGGGTCGGGTCATCGGGTCGGGTCAGTCAATTCTGGTCACGGGTCGGGTCGGGTCGGTCTTCAACCCGACCCGACCCGATCCGTTGAGAGCACTAGCGCTGACTATCATATCAAACTTTTAGTTTTGGCAATTTCCAAAATTTAAGAAGTAGTCCTATACACCCTTCCCGAAATTTCAGGTGGTGAGCCAAAGAATCTACCGCCAAAATTTAGAGGGGGTGATCCTATATACGTACCACTACATCACTGTTCTGAAACCAGGGACTGTAGGTTTTGAGGCGCGGGACACCAAAAATGTTTGCTGACTCAATTAGATAGAAACCAATCAATACTACTGATTGTCAGACCCAGAGATCCCCAGTTAAGGTTCATGTAGTTTAGAATTCACACTAATCTGTAACCCCATGCCTGATTGTTATAAACATATTGTTGCTTCCTGGTACATGCTCGATTCATGCATTGTGATATTTTCACTGGCTTTATTTTTTAAAAATCCAAGAATTGACACTGATGGATCCCGAAATGTGCATTTTTGGATAGTGCAGGTTAAAAATCTGAGCCGGAAACATTCCGCCTCAGCTGTGCACTTAGCAGTTTTGTGGATACTCAATTCCAACATTAATTTTTCTATGCATTCAGAAGTGTTTAATTCTTAAAAAGGAAACGTTATTCTGTGTTAACTAAGATGTTTATGCTTCTTTTGATGACAGTAAACAGCCTTTCAATTAAATATCATGATCAGAGAAACACACTGCATATTTAATTTCCTTCTAAAGTATATATTATTTCCAAATGTGCTACTAGGCATTTTAATTTTATACAAAATAAACTAAAATCAAAGTTCACATTCAAACCATTAATTACTTTCAATATTAAGTTGGTTTTGAGACAAAATTTGTTTTTTATTCAAGTAAGGAACATTTTTAAAGCCGAAAAACTTGAAATTAACTCTTTGAAGTTTAAATTAAGGTTAAAAAGGGAAGAAAAGCGATCATTATTAATGTGAATTATGGGAATGAGTTTGCAGTTGCAGTTTGCTGCAGGCACCAAGATCGTAGTTGTAGCTCTGCATATTATAGAGTAAAATAAAATATCAATGCTCCTGTATCGTTTTATGGAATTTGTTAATTTCAATACAATTTTTTTAAATATTATTACTATTACAATTATATTATTACTATACATATCAAAGAGAGGATAGGAAGTTATTTAAACAGAATTCCCTTACAATGCTGTTAAAATCAGCGACGTAAATATGCTAGTTGTCGCCCGGGGCAAGAACTTGACTAGCGCCCCCCTGACCAACAAAACAAAAACGCTCCCTCAAATGTTTACCCAATTTTGTGCTCTTCCAATCCGGAGCCCGAGGCACAAGTCCCGTTCGCCTTCCCTAGTTACGTCACTGGTTAAATTAGTCATGCTTTCAACCTGATTAATACAAAGAAAGAAAGAATAATATAAGAATAGTCTTAAAACTACGTTTTAATAAAATGTTGCTAAAGCTATCACTTAAAACAATGTCAGATCTTATAAAATTTTACTTAACCCTTTCCAGATCCCGGCTTTTTGGGCTATTTTTTAGACTTTCAGTCAAGCAGCTACTGCATCGTCACTATTTATCCTAGGATCATGGTTTATACCTCATTCTCTTCAGAATAGAGCTGGCTTTCAAATGGTGTCACTTGCATGCTCATACCATATACCAGAAGCGGGAAAAATGATGTCAAAGGGAAAATTTTGGAGGGAATTTTTTTCTCGAACTTTGGCCCCCCCTGGACCCCCCCCCCTGTGTGAACGTAGCCATCTAAAAAAATCTGATAAATAGTACTTGGTATACTAAATGGGTGTGTCAAATTTCAAGTTTCTATCTTGAATAGTAAGGGCGGGAGAAATTTTATCAAGAATTCCCACAATGCCCCAAATTACCAGAAAACACTATGATCTCAGGGAAAAATTTTCCTGAGACATCCCTAATTACCCTAGGGTCATGTGTCGCTAGCGATGTGAAGTGGAAAATTTTCCATTTCGGAAAATTTTTCGCTATATTTTTCCGGAAAATTTTCCGTTCTAAAAAATATCAGTAATCAAGTAACAATTCCTCAGCAATCATAAAATTGGTTGAATTAATGTACAGAAATGTAAAAATGTGAAAGATCGTTTAAAGAATCTGAAAATTTTCATGGCCCAGACAATTTTCAGTACTATGTAAGAACAAGTTAAACCATTTTTCATGAATCGAAATATTTTCTCTTATATGGAAAAATTGAAGAACTTTTCATGAGTCGGAAAATTTTCATCATTTTTATGCAAAAGTAAAACAACTTCTTGTGAATCGGAAAGTTTTATTGCTCTGTAGAAACAAGTGAAAAGAATTTTTATAGATCGGAAAATTTTCATCACGATGTAGAAACAAGCGGAAAAAAACTTTTCATAAGTCAGACAATTTTGGATATTATGTATAGTGATGTTAGGTGGAAAATTTTCCACTATATTTAACTGCACATTCAGCTACAAAATTGAATTTCTGTAGAGGAAAGTTAGTCAACAACAAATTATAATTTTGCAATTAGCTTTTGGGAACCGGAAAATTTTCTAATATTTCAAGTTGGGAAGTAAATTTTACACAGTGTTTCTCTCTCTCTTTTCATCTGCGAGCTCCTTCGTTGCTAAGCAGTTAGCATACGCACCTTTGGCATGGAAGACCTGGCTTCAATTCCCAGCGGGAGCTCATGTAGTTCGGATTTCACGTTAATCAGTTGGTCCCGTTTTATATACTCTCGCTGCTGAAAGGGACGTTAAACTCAAAATTAACTTCTCTCTCTCTCTCTCTCTCTCTGTGTGTGTGTGTGTGTGTGTGTGCAAAGTGCAGAGAACATGAGTTAGTTGGGTACAAATATCTCATTCTATTATTTAAAATTTCAATTTATTAAAAGCCATGAATGTTTTCCGATTCATAAAAACATACACCACTTATTCCTACATCGTTGTTTAGCCGTAAAATTTATTGGTAATAAATATTATCTTTAAAAAGTTTCATGAAGTGAAAATCTAACGATTCTTCATTTCAAAAATGTTTCAAAAACTTCAATGCGTTCTTCCCTCAGAATCCACCTTTGATCTTACAATATTAGATTTCGTCAGTTTCATACGCATAAGACGATTTTCTCATAGCTTTACTACTTTTATCGATTTACATTCTGCAACATTTATAAATAAGTAGATATAAGAGAGAGAGAGAGAGAGAGAGACAAACACTATGTAAATTTTTACTTCCCAACTTGAAATATTAGAAAATTTTCTGGTTCCCGAAATCTAATTGGAAAATTATAATTTGTTGCTGTCTAATTTTTCTCTATAGGAATTGTATATCTCAATGTGCAGTTAAATATAGTGGAAAATTTTCCACCTAACATCACTATACATTCAAAACTGTCCGGATTATGAAAAGCGTTTTCACTTGTTTCTACATCGCGATGAAAATTTTCCGATTCATGAAAATTCCTTACATTTGTTTCTACAGAGCAGTTTTACTTTTTGCTTCAAAGTGATGAAAATTTTCCGACTCATAAAAAGTTCTTCAATTTTTCCATACAAGACACAAAATATTTCGATTTATGAAACATTGTTTCACTTGATCCTACATAGTACTGAAAATTGTGTGAGCCATGAAAATTTCAGATTCTTTAAACGATCTTTCATTTTTTAACATTTTATACATGATTTCAATCAATTTTATGAATATTGAGGAACTGTTACTTGATCACTGATATTTATTAAGGACTGAAAATTTTCCTGAAAAATATAGAAGAAAATTTTCCACCTCACATCACGGCTAAACAACGATGTAGGAATAAGTGAAGTATGTTTTTATGAATCGAAGAATTTTCCGTTTCAAAATAATCCGGAAAATTTTCATCACTGTACAGGACAAACAATTCTTCGATTCATGAAAAATTGTTTCACTTGTTCCTACATAGTACTGAAAATTGTCTGAGCCATGAAAATTTTCAGATTCTTTAAACGATCTTTCTTTTTTAAATTTCTATACATGATTTCAATCAATTTTATGAATACTGAGGAACTGTTACTTCACTGATATTTTTTAACGGAAAATTTTCCGGAAAAGTGTAGAAGAAAATTTTCCACGTCACATCACGGCTATACAATGATGTAGGAATACGTGGAGTATGTTTTTATGAATCGGAAAATTTTCATCACTGTGTGTCGCCCATATTATCTTCTGAATAGAACTGCCTTTCAGGCGGTACCATTCACATGTCTCCATCATGTATCTAAGGTGGGAAATTCCCGAAAAAAGGTTTTTTGGGTCTGTTAAATTTCCCTTTTTTCAACTTTTAGCTCCTCTGGACCCCCCTGTTTTAACGCAGAAATCTGAAAAAATCTGTTAAATACTACTCGCTAAACTGAATGTTTGTGCACAATTTCAATCTTCTAGGTGCAAAAATAAGCCCGCCAAAAAAATTCAGAAAATGCCCCATATTACCCTATACAGAAGTATATTTTGAAAAAAATTCACTGAGACGTCCCTAATTACCCTAGAATAATAATTCGACCGTCATTCTCTTCAGAATGGAACTGCCTTTCAGACGGTATGACTCACGTGTCTCCATCATGTGAGGCGGGAAAATCGTAAAAAACAGTTTTTTTGGTCTAAAAATCCCTTTTTTCAATTCCCCCCCCCTGGACCCCCCTGTTTTAATGCAGAGATCTGAAAAAATCTGATAAATACTACTAGGTGGGCTGAATATTTGTGCACAATTTCAATCTTCTAGGTGCAAAGGTAAGCCCGCCAAAAAAAATATACCGACCATGTTCCATTTTTTCCTATATAGAAGGATATTTTTCAAAAAATCCCTGAGACGTCCCTATTACCCTAGGATAATGATTCGACCGTCATTCTCTTCAGAATGGAACTGCCTTTCAGGCGGTATGACTCACGTGTCCCCATCATGTATGTGAGGCGGGAAAATCCTGAAAAACGGGATTTTGGGGGTAAAAATATCCCTTTTTTCAACCCTTTCCCCCTCTGGTTCCCCCCCTGTTTCAACTCACAAATCTGAAAAAATCTAGTAAATACTACTCGGTGGACTGAATGTTTGTGCAAAATTTCAATCTTCTACGTGAAAAAATAAGCCCGCCAAAAATATTGAACATAGGCTTCATAAGGGAAAATTTATATTTAAATTATGACGTCATCACCACCTATGTCTGGACGCAGAACGGTCTGAAACCATACGTAATGTCTTCTACAATGCCTCTGGACTTGAAAAATAAAAAAAAAAACCGGACGAAAAAGCTCAAATAGAAGAGAAATAACGCAATGTACCATGAAACACCGGTATGGGTCAAAAAGGCCCATAGGATCCCCAATGTAGTAGGTCAGAGTTTGGCTATGTAAAGAATCTATCAACCTTTTTTAATTTCACATTTTCAAATATAGAGGAACTAAAATCATACAGTTTCTTATGTATATTATTATTAATATGAAAGTCATAAAAAATCTTAAACTTAGCAATAAATAATGCATAGCTAAACAAAAATTTTACAAAAATAAACCAAATTAGACAAGTGGCTAAATTAACAAGTTTTTCTTCTAAAAATCTAAAAGTGGAGTTAACGTTTCACTAAAAGAAGCAAGTGTATTGAAATTTCTCGTTCGTGGAACAATTTGCCACTGTAGGCAACTACGAAGTGTCTGCTTTTGATAATATCTAAATTTTCAACTCTGAATATGGAGACTTTTCTGCGTTTTCTGTAAACCACACCTTCCCTCGTTTGAGGCAGAATCCTCTCTCCATTTCTGCCTTCCACTTTCATGAACTTGAATCGACACGTTTTAGCTGTAAGCTACATTTTCAGATGTCTATTCTCTTTGTGAGATATCTTGCCTCGTTGCATTCGAAAGGAAACACAATGTTTACTTCGTGAATAGCTTACGTTCAGCGCATGGACAGTATTCACTTTTCCAGTAATCCTTGCATTACTATCTCAGTTAAGTTTACCTACCATGATAAAACTTGCCTGATGCTTTAGTCGAGACTTTATCCTCATTTCCACATGAAAAAAAAATCCTAAAGCGCTTTAACAAAAATTAGTATAATTAAACTTTTAAAACATATATACCTATTCATATGTTCTGAAAAGTTGCTTTATTAACTTCATAAATATTCTGCCATCGTTGACAAATCTCATGCTACGAATTGAGAAGTTTTCAGGTATTTTGTTCCTGCGCCAATGCCTTCATATGTCATAAGACTAATGATGTACGCCAGAGGCGGGGTTATAGCAGGTCCGCCGCTCAAGCCAAAACTTCGAAATCAACATACACTCTTGTACTTTCTTAACTATTTTTGTTTAGCAAAGAAATTTTTCATGTAGCATAGAAATTTGATCTTATACTTCATCTGTCCTCTTTCTTTTAATATAAAAACAATCTAGTGTTATCACTTTTTCTGAGATATGTGTCAGGCACTTAACAATTGTTTACTGACAAGGGACATGTTTCGATTCGAACGCGAGGATCAACATAAAACTTGATAGACATATGCAGGACTAAGTACTGACCACTGTATGGTAAGTCATTCCCGTGTAAAACTCGTTTTCCGTCGACAGCGCCACCTATCCTTCGAAACACTAACAGTTAAATTGCACGTTATAGGTGCTGAGTGAAGATCAGTCAGATGCGTCAGTGTGTGGTAGTAAGCTCGAATTAGTGTTAGGTGTGGTAGTCAGTGTGGAATAAATGGGTAAGCTGCTGGCATTAACCCTCTTCATGTAGTTGAACTGTTAAAAGACAAACTAAGGCGCATATTTAAGAATCAAACATCAGTTGGAGCAGAAGATGAGTCGTTTGCGACATTTGGCGCAATTTAATTATCAATTAGTACGAAAATGAATTAGAAATGATACCACATCGACAATCTCCAGAGATGTTAAAAAAAATTGGCACGACACAGCAAGATATCTATGATAGCAATTCAGAGCGGGAAGAAGACAGCAGTCCAGAGCGGGAACCGGGAATCAGGAAATAAAACTCCAAACAGTGAAATGTGAAATTATCAGATTATTTGATGAAGGTCATACTCGTTCGTGAAATAATACCTGCTTGTTTCTAAAGATTTTCAGTGAAAGTCGTCTACGTTTTGAAATCCGATAAGTCAACTTATTTTGCAGCTTGGAAAGCCCAGCACTGTAAATACCAGTAATGCACTAATGTTCCATGCTCTCGCGCCTCGTCAAATAATCTGATGACTTCACATTTCATTGTTTGGAGTTTCATTTTCGCATTCCCTTTAAATGAAGCGGAGTTCGTAGACAGCACGTCCATAATCCAAAATAGGGTTCCAGTCAGAGATGTCCACCCTCGCGAAGGTGGCCCTCTCGAGGGCATCCTCACCCTCAAGTTCCCTCGCCCACAGTGACGCGAGGGCGAGGACAAGTTTTGGCCGCGAGGGCGAGGACAAGTTTTGGCCGCGAGGGCGAGGGTGCGCGAGGGCGAGGACAAACTTCGATGGCGAGGGTGAGGGTGCGCGAGGACGAGGAAAAGCTTCGACGAAGAGGGTGAGGGTGCGCGAGGGCGAGGACAAGTTTCGGCAGCGAGGGCGAGGACAAGCTTCGATGGCGAGGGTGAGGGTGCGCGAGGGCGAGGAAAAGCTTCGATGGCGAGGGTGAGGGTGCGCGAGGGCGAGGAAAAGCTTCGACGAAGAGGGCGAGAGTGCGCGAGGGCGAGGACAAGTTTCGGCAGCGAGGGTGATGATGCGCGAGGGTGAGGACAAACTTCGATGGCGGGGGTGAGGGTGCGCGAGGGCGAGGAAAAGCTTCGACGAAGAGGGCGAGGGTGAACGAGGGTGAAGGCCAAGTGTTACTGCGGGAGCGAGGGTGCACGATGGCTAGAGACAACTTCCTTCAGGAGAACGAGGACACGCGAGGGAGAAGGACAAGCTTCCTTAAAAGCAACTGTTTTGGAGTTTGCTGTTTGACCTCTTTTGGAGAGAGGCAAAATTTAAAATATCATCTGCCATGTCCCCTAGATGAAAAGTTAGTGTCATAGCAAGGTTATACATTAATCGTATTTTTCCTTTCAATTAATTGCAGTAGACAATTTCTCGTGTGTACGTACATAATTATTAAAAATAATAATGCAAATAAGAATAATATTTGATTTTTCCCATGAAAGTTTCCGGGTAGAAATAGCGCTACATTAAGAAGTAAGTGTGCCTCATTGTTGCCCTCCCTGTGTTGGAGACGTTTTAGATAAGAAGTGTCTACTACACTGTCATGTTTAAAGAGTGTTGGTAGACAGACAGACAGTCACTCACGTCATTCAGCAGTAAATGACAAGAGCGCTGATATCTGAACAAACACAATCAATGAGAGAACCATCAGAATGTAGTAGATCAGATGGAGAAAGACTTGATGGAATGACTTTGGTTCATATATGGCTATTTTGCTCTGGACTCTCTCGGACTCGGGCTCATTTTTTTCAACTGGGCTCTCGCTCATTTATTCCTTTGGGAATCGTGCTCGGGCTCACTTCCCTCAGTTGGACTCGCGCTGACTTATTTCATTGGCGCTCGGGGTAGCGCTTAATTATTGAACCCGAGAACGGTTGAGCGCGAATGCCGAGCTAGCGAGCGTTGGGCTCGTGAGTTTGGATGCCCATGAAATGGGCTGATTAATAGCATACATCCTCCTCCAATGTCCACCACTGATGAAGTTGTTACAATTAATCGGAATTTTTAACTTTTCATAGTTTTGTGACAGCCCAAACTATTATCTGAATCGATATTTGTTAAAATAATGTCAGTCACTATTGTATCGATTTTCATTGTTTCTGCTTTTATAATCTACGTGGGTAGAGCTATCATTTAGTTACAAAATAAATAATATGTTGTTTCTTGTCCTTAAATAGAAATATCTGACACGTTAATACTGAAATTTTGTTAAAAGAGCTGCTTTAACAAAATAAATTAACAAGTTCCACAAGACATAAGTTGTTTATGCAGCCGAAATTTGCAACTGTTGACTGATTGCCGTTTAGCGTCCTCTTTCGTCGGCGAGGCTATATGAGAAGTGGACCTATAGGTTTAACGCGGAATTCGATCCACTGTCGTTCAATGTTCTCCCACTCGGAATTGTCCCCAGGACCCCATGCACCAAAGGTTCGCGTGCAAGCCAGTGAGATAGGGTTTGTATGTTGTGTTGTTCAATGATTTTTATTAGGAATAAAATACGTTACAGGATGATATACTGATTGTAAATATTATAGTGCAAGTATTGAACGATTGTGTGGTAAAAGGAGAAATATAAATTTGGACAAATTAAAAAAAAGTCCTGAAAAAAACTGTAGGATATATGAAACATATAAAACTTAGGAAAAGCCACTTCAGCAAAACGAGCAGGATTTTGTTGTGGGTAAACAGTTTAATCATATTATTATTAATTTCGCACAAATGTGCCACACATCATAGCATGGGCGGCGATTAGGGGGGCAAAGGGGAACAGTTACCCCCCCGCACTCTTTTGAAATGACCCATTAATGTCGCTATATAGTTTCATTTGGAAATATAAAGTTTTTGTATGTATTAAGGTTCATAGAATGAAAATTGTGCCATCAAATATTTGCCGTTCCGTGAGTACGTATTAGTTGTCTTCCCGTGCAGTTAAGAAAGCTACAGGAGTTGCGTTTTAATTGCCACGAAAAATGGCTCAAAAATTAACCTATCCGAGTGTACTTTCATATTCATTTCTTCTTACAAGGGCTCGATATGTAAAGGCCAATCTACACCATAAAAGATCTTGTACAAGATCTTGTAGCTGTTATAAAAAAAATCTTGAAACCCTACCATATTTCCCCGTGTAAACATAGTCTTGATAGGGTCATAAAACATTTTTTCCATCTTGCAAGAAGTTCAACAGTGTCCAACTTTTTGGGCCGTCTTGCTTGCTACCTGCTATCGCCCTCCCGCTGACATAAAAGAAAATCCAGTTGCGCCGCTTCCGAAACAACCGTTTCTTTTGGGCTGGAGGGGGAAGAGCCAAAATACACATTTTTACGACTGCCAGGGAAAACAAGTGTCTCTTCTTTTGTTAACAGCTCGGTTCCATGAATGTAGGCATCGAAATAATTTAGCTTCCTCACAGATATGAAAATAGCATTCTGAATTCAGGATGGTACTGCAAGCTAAATTCTGTAATCATAGCAGCTTTAATCGAAGTTATTATCTTTCAGAATTACTAATTTTCATAATAATAATAATAATAATAATAATAATAATAATGTTTTTTCCGATAAACAGATTGTCACCAAATAATATTATATATATATATATATATATATATATATATATATATATATATATACTAGCAGCGTTCACCCCGCTTCGCTGCGGTCACCCCGGAACGCAATAAACTTTGTTACTTAGATAATTTTTACTTTTTCGCTTTCAAGTGATATGATAAAAACCATAGAAGATTGCACTAATGTTAACATTATATCGCCTGTCATTTATGTTAACCCGCCCCGCTTCGCTGCGGTCACCCCAACCCGCCCCGCTTCGCTGCGGTCATCCCGGAACGCAATAAACTTTGTTACTTAGATAATTTTTACTTTTTCGCTTTCAAGTGATTTATAGCGCCTGTCAGTTATGTTAACCCGCCGAGTCACAGGGTCATGCGGGTTGCATATAAATACGTTTATTTTTATACCTATGATGAACTAATAACAAAGGATTTGTACGTATGGACACCTGAATGGTCAATTATCTCAAGACACTGGTAATTGAAAATTAAAGTGATATGATAAAAACCATCTAGGGTCCACATCCTAACAACCCCCCAAAAATGAAAGAAATCGGTTCAGCCGTATTAGCGTGATGAGCGAACAAAGGATTTTTTGTACGTATTGACACCTGATTGGTCAATTATCTCAAGACACTGGTAATTGAAAATTAAAGTGATATGATAAAAACCATCTAGGGTCCAAATCCTAACAACCCCCCAAAAATGAAAGAAATCGGTTCAGCCGTATTAGCGTGATGAGCGGACAAAGGATTTTGTGCGTTCTCTTTTATATATATAGATATATATGATAGATTAAATGGAAATTTGAACCGATGTACATAGTTTTCAGGGTTGTACTTGAGCAGAAATCCTTAGGTTTTGCAATTATTCTAATTATGCCTATATTTTGATTGTAGATAGAAGCTGCGGTGGCTCAGTGGTAGAGCGTTCACCTCCGTTGCTTGGGGTATCTGGTTCGACCCCAGCTCGCGCCGTGTGGACTTTGTGGTGGACAAACACCATGCTCCTGGGTTTTCTCGGGGTTCTCCCGTTTCCTTTCACTTTTTTCATTCCACCATTTCATTCATATCTCATCACCGTCTCCTTTAGCCTAACCGGCATAACCGTGGGACGTAAAACTTAAAGATTTCATTTCAATTTTTCGCAATAATTCTGTAAGAAGAATAACTCTTTCTTTTAGTTTTATCATAAATTTTAGATGTTATTCTACTTGTTCTTCTTGGAAAAATAACTAGATACTATTCTCTTATTAGCAGCGTTATTCACATCTATATCAGTAAAAATGAAGTGATTAAAGAAAAAGAAAAAAAAAGAAAGAAAGCTAACTGCATAGAAATTGAAAATTGACTGACTCAGTTGCAAGTAAACCGTTTGACATTATAGCTGAAACAAAGATAAAACAAACTTACTTCGGTCTAGTATCAAGTCATTTCAATTGTATTGTTTTCCAGTAGTTCACCTCCAACATGCTAAAGCTCGCAGTCATGGGCGGCTTTAGGATTTTAATTTTGGGTAGGTCCGCTCCTCGCGTATTCGATTGATTAATGACAATAGGAAATTACTTTTACAGTAGTTGTTGATGCTGTTTATTAAATAATTATTTACCATTAATAGAAAAAGTGAAAATATATTTACTTTTTATTATATCTTTTAGTATTTATATATTTTCAGTTTTATATATTTTTGGGTAGCCCCGTGTCTACCCGCTAAAACCGCCACTGCTCGCAGTACGTAAAAGGTTCCACAGTTCACAGCCTCAAGACATGTTTGGCCATATATTAAGCAAACAATGCAAAAGGATGCGTAAGACGGCCCTGATCCCCCATTATCTGACCCTATGATTTGATTGAAACTACAAAAAGACATACAAGTATTTTGATATTCATATTGATATTTTGTATTGCTGCTATTTACATTGAAAATATAAATATGAAAATCAAAGTATATATGATACTATTGCATATAGTATAGAATTATGTGTACACTGAGAAAAATCCGTTATTCGGACAGCGGTATGTTGTACAAATATATGGAATCCTTACGATTAGTACGGAAATCTGTACGGAGCATACGTTATCCATATACTACATAGTTACTGCCTTTTTCTCATTTAGACATTATATCATGTCGCTGCAGGGTGTCAGACATCTAACAAACTTCCGTATACTACACATGTATACGTATATTATATACGTCAGCTATATATTTCATACATCCATCTGTATTTGAGATTCTGACCGCCTATGGACAGTTGTTTCTTTCATCATGAGTGACGTCATTGAACAAAGAACAACTGTCGTTTTCTTGCGAGTCGGTTTATGCATATCGTATCATGGCATGGGAGGTCGTAACACCCCTCATTCTATATCTTCTACTTCGTGCTGTTAATACTTTACTACGCAACACGCTCTTATTAGTTTATTATAATCTTCATATATTTACTAACTACCGAACGATATTTGTAGCCTCGGGCATTAAATTGGTGAATAATAATAATAATAATAATAATAATAATAATAATAATAATAATAATAATAATAATAATAATAATAATAATAATAATAATAATATGATGATGATGATGATGATGATGATGATGATGATGATGATGAGTCATTTACTGAACGAGGTTTGTTTACAACTAAAAAGAACAAAGGAAGGAAACAAAAGTCTGAGTAAGTACAACAGTTATTATAACATCAATTAAATATTCCTTTAATTACCGATTACTTTAGTATAACTCGCTTTAAGTTTAATATATTAGTAACATGTTAACGTGACTTATGGTTGATGATGAGATAGGTGATAATGGTTGAATAAAATCGGATGCAACAGGAGAATCCCAAGCACACAGTGTTTGTCCACCAAAAGCTCACTTGACAGTGGCTGAAATTGACCTATGGACCAAACGCGTAAGAGTTGAGCGCTCTATTGGGTCCAAGTGCTTTTCGTGAAACACTGTGAAGGGAGGGAATCAATTTTGTGAAGATAGGCGAATAGCACAGAGAGTTGAGGCACCAAATGTGATGGAGGGGGAGTTACTATCAGTCAACTTCACTTAGTTTTACTATGCATGCAGATTCACTAGCTTATCTGACCTACTTTTAAGCGCGTAACGTTCCAGTTTTGGATGTTCGAAATCTGAAAATATCGTGTTGATAGGTTTTCGCCATAAATACTTTCAATATAGAAAAGTAATTCACGTGAAATATATTTACGACGTTAGAAGGTCCGTGGCATTATTTACATCTCATAGTTTATAAAAGGTATAAATAATACAATGTATATATGTACTGTATGCTGTAGACTTATAACATGAATAAAGGTTTGCAATTTTATTAATAGAGGCCGCGATGGCTCAGTGGTAGAACATTTACCTCTGGTGCATGGGGTTCTTGGTTCGATCCCAACTCGCGCCACGTGAGCTTTCTGGAGGACAAATATCATGTGCATGTTTTTTCTCGGGATTCTCTCGTTTCCTCACACTTTCTTCATTTCACCATTTCATTCATTTCTCTTCATCACTGCCTCTTTTAGCCTAGCCAGCATAACCGTGGGATGTAAAACTTAGAGATTTCATTTCATTTTTGGAGTAGTGACTTCGACTTTATTCAGCGGAAAGTCAAAGTTTGGTTTGGAAAAAATCATCGAAATTAATTTTATTTCTTCGGAAAATTCGATTACGCCGTTTTAGTGTTTTAAGTTCTTCTAATGTCCTTTTAACACGCAACCACCTAGTTATGTTACTGCATGTAAAGTATTGCTTAAATTGGAGCTTTTGTACAGGGCAACTGTAGTTGCTTCCTCTAAAACTGTAGTTGCTTCCTCTATTATTAAATAATGAGTTACATAGCCCTATTTTAGATATCGTATTTGAGACAAGAGATTAAATTTCCAGTAATTCTTTCACAGAAATATTATCATATAGGAAATTTTGTCACGGTTATTTTTCACCTTTGTTGAACTAAATAGAGGCAAAGCATAAGCGTCTTTAAATATAGCCTTATGGAGCTATTGAGAAGTGAAACATGGATGGTGGACGGCATTTTTTCAATGGTTCCTTAAAAAAAAAAAAAAAAATCACGTATATGTTATTTGAGGTAAGACTTCCTTCACTAGGTGTAGGCCTACGCCTTAATGCACTGCAACACACAAAATTCATATGAAGAACTGTTTCGTGTGGTGGTGCATCAGTGCAATGAATTTAGTAAATATGCAGACCTGTAACTGTGGTTATGGATTTCAAGATAGAGGAAATGCGGCTGTAAAAGCAACTTTTGGAAATTCAAGTCGTATACACCGTTGGGTTTTTCATCTGACTCAGTCAACATGAAGGAAGGTCCAAGAGCTTGGACTCACAGAACGGTACAAGAGCAATGAAAATATTCGTCTATTTTGCGACAAAACGAATGGATTGGCATTTCTTCTCATAGCAGATGTGCATCAATTAATACAAGATAATTCAGAGGAAGAGCTGGAACTTCTGGACTATTTTGATAGTACTACGTGTCCGGCGCGTACTGCCGTGTTAAAGCTTGGTCTGGGAATATTCGCTTACGTAATGTGCCTCTTCTATATTCCCCAGACACTTGGAATGTTCACCAAGCCACCCTGAACAGCAATATGTGTATCAAAAGAATATAATTTCTGCTGTCATCGAAATAGCATATTGAATTCATCACGGTACTTCAAGCTAAATTCTGTAATCACAATAAATTTTAATCGAAGTTATCATTTCTCATAAGTCATTGTTCAACATTCATCAAAATAGGAAATAAGTAGCAAATAGGAAGTTCAGCTGTTAGTATTTCAAAACTAATAATAATAATAATAATAATAATAATAATAATAATAATAATAATAATAATAATAATAATAATAATAATAATAATAATAATAATAATAATGGGCTTCTAAGAATGGAGTCAACAGATTTTGGTGAATTGACCTCCGAACCTATGTGGTCAATAATAATAGTAATAATATAATAGTTGTAGTAGTAGTAGTTCATATTTCTAAAGCTTATATTTCATCTACAAGTGTTTTTCTTATTAGGTATAGTGTACGTATAACGAATAACCTATCTCCTTTTGCTTTCCTGGTGGAAATTGACCCCTTTTCATTTTCTGTTGCGAATTATCCGTGACCCGGTTATATATATATATTGCCCACTAGCCCGGTCAATGAAGGGAAAATGTCAGAACAAAATGAATTATCTACCAATCGTTAGCACACATGTAAAGGTATAATTTCTCCTAAATTCTCCCCGATGCTTATCCCGCTATTCCCCTAAACCCCCCTGTGAAGCGTTTATGGCATCACTCATATCTTCGTTACTATATACCCTAGCGCGTTCACTCTTTTTCCCCCCCTAAGATTACGTAGTACAAATACGATTCAGTACAATTTATAGCTGGAAGTAACTGGTTAGGGGATATTTGTAAAAATCGAGACCCCCTCCCTCTGGAAGCGTTTACGGTATCACTCATATCTTCGTTATCGTACAGTCTGGCTTGTTTGTTCGTTTTTCATTTTATTTCTAAGACTACTTCTACAAAGAAGGTTTGGGAAAAGATTTTTAACAGGGAGTAACGGTTTGGGAGATATTTGTAAGATGAATCGTGAAAACACCTGCTCGCATAGTGAAACACGGGCCAACAGAGCTGGCATGGCGTAACAACTGACTCGTTATTCCATCCCCCTTCTCTGATATTACACTTGTCTCACTTTTCGATGTGATTTAATTAATGGATAGAATAGAAACGTTCGTAATATAATATCATCTTTTGATGTTAAAATATACTTTCAAAAATAATCAAACACAAGCAGGTTTCTAATCCTGAGAGAAATCCATATTCCATGAGGAGTAAAATATATAAATTAGTCCCTAACGGAGCGCTTGTTTAAAGGCTGTAGGAAAAATATATATATATAAAACTTCTTTCAAAAGGAAGATTCTGGGTGCGTTCGCCACTCCTCAGTGCCGCCTCTAGAAGGGTGGAGATAAATACGAATTATGAAGCACTGCAGTCCATACTTTTAGTTAGCGAACCAAATATCGAAAAATGTTTCAAGTTTATTTTTCAAACCTGCCCGCCCCCTCAATAATTCTTGGATCCGCCTCCGGTATCGGCTGTTGCCAATTAATTGCTAATAGTCATAGCGTACCTTTTGAAATGATTTCAAACGTTCTTTGCATAAAGTCCGTTCGCACATGCACCCTTTTACTGTGCGCCCTGGAGCAACTGTTCCACTCGCTCCATTGTAGTTACACCACTGGCCCAGGTCATACTAATATACTAAAAAATGTGATATTTGGAAGAAAAATCATTTTAATATGATAGCAAGGAATCAGAAAGGATTTTAAATTAAAATACGAACTCAAATGGGGAAGCGGTAATGGGTGTTCAAATGTTTTACCGAGAGTATTTTAGAAATCCCTTAAGTAAGGGACGTGAAACTCGGCATATCAACTCCTTGTTATAAATAACTGAACACATGCTGCAGCGTTGTCAAAAATTTCGGTGTTGAAGAGGGAATGAAGGCCAATTTCTTTAATATTTCAAATTTTGCGATTCTTTGTTTAGAAAAAGGTCAAATGTAAGGATTTTTTTAAATTGGAGGTGTGTAATTCTGTATTTGAACTCTTAATTAAAAATAGTGAATATCTGAAAGCCACATAAATGTGAAGAAAAATACAATATATAGATAGACTTCATTCAGGTGATTCAGGTAAACCCATTTGTCATCCAGGCAGAACCCTGTAATGAGAAGGTTCACTATTTGCCCACTAGAGCGCAGTGCTGCATGGGTGGAAATGTCTTTCTTGCTTTCAAGAAGTTGATATGTGTAGACAGTAAATAGAAAGATTGGGTTTGAAGATTTTTTTATGACAGCTACAAGATCTTGTACAAGATCTTTTATGGTGTAGATTGGCCTTTAGTCAGCCGCTTTGGAACTAATTGAGATAACATTTCGCAGAAAAAGAAGTCCTTCATAAGCAGTATTTCTTTCACAAACAATGTTCTGGGGGGGGGGGCACACTTAGTATCCCGGGGCGGCACTGCAGGTATTCATTATTATTATATTATAGACGTACTATTTTGGTCTCCTTCGGGGGAAGGCTCTCAGAGCTTCGGGGGGCAGTACCCCCCAAAAAAACATGTCTGAAAGAAACACTCTTCACAACTTATTCTGTAATTGCACAAAAATCGACAGTTCCTGAAATGTCTTTTCTTTTTTCTAATAGTAATGAATATTAGATTTGATTTTTTTAATATCCCTTCAGCAGTGAGACTATATGAGACGTGAACCTACCGATTAACGTAGAATACGAACTACATGAGCTCCCATCAGGAATCGAACCCGGGTCTCCCACGTCAAAGTTGCGGCATTGTTTTGCAGTGTAATATACGGGTTCAGGGGTGTACATATACAATTTTGTATATACCGGTACAATTAAATTTAGTGAATTCAACATAATTCTAGGTTTTAGGATTATTTGGGATAACTGGAGTGTGGAGTGATTCTAAGTATTGTTGAAATGAAATGAAATGAAATCTTTAAGTTTAACGTCCCATGGTTATGCCGGTTAGGCTAAAGGAGACGGTGATAATAAGAAATGAGTGAAATGGTGGAATGGATAAAGTGGGAGGAAACGGGAGAACCCTGAGAAAACCCACGAGCACGGCGTTTGTCCACCACAAAGTCCACACGGCGCGAGCTGGGATCGAACCAGGGACCCCAAGCACCGGAGGTGAATTACTGAGCCACCGCGCCTCCTTAAATATTGTTGAGTTTTGATATATTCCAAGAAAGTGAAAACTGCACCTAATGGCAATCAACATGTTTCGGGAAGCTGCGAAAGTATTTCTTTAAATGTCCAAGAGAGAGAAACAAGAGAGAGGAAAAAATATTGCAAAACTAGAAATGACCATTTTTACGTCAGCAAATTTGCAGTGCAACGTAATCTACGTACTCTTTTTAGTAGAGGCAAATAATGGACAGTACTAACGATGACAGAACATTTATGATAATGAGGTAAGTATTAAGATGGTATCTTAGATGCTGACAAATTACATTTCTTTTCAAATGTTTCCTTTATAGTATTAACCATTGGTAAATGTCCTCTGTGTTGTATTGTTATTGTTTGGTTTCTCACACCCTTCATCAGCCAATTAACATGAAACGAGACTTAAAAGTTAACATAGTATCTAAGCAACATGACCAAGCGGGGGATCAAACTCCGGTCTCCCGCACCACTTAGCCACGAGGGAGGGAGTTAGGCTGTATTTTGTGTAATTTAATATATCCATATTTGAAAACGTTCTGTGTTTAGAAAGAAAAGAATGTAACTAACAGGTGAACAGAATAATTTTTTTCAAAGTGTAAAAATATAAAACTGTTGGGTGTCACACTATTCTTTGTTCGTGGAATTTTCCAATGACTCGTTTGAGTTCAGAGGTACTTGTTTGTGTCGCTTCCCATCTCAGGTAGAAATATCTTAATAGTAGCTAGCAGGGATTTGCAGAGGTTTATGCCTTTGTCGGAAATATTTTTAGCGATCTGATTCACATCTCCGCAATTCATTCTTCAATAGTGAGACTGAGACTACCAAATGTGTCACTTTGAGGATAATTCAATTCCTAGAATTTGCCAAGACCAAAGAATTCTGTGAATACAAGTGCTTCGTTTAAAAGTGCGTCCAAGCGTAAAATCATGTGATGCTTGTTTGAATACAGAAATTTCAACAATTAGATATTCATTTGATAAGAAAGCTCGTTCTTATTTTGTTGGATGGAAACAGATATGTTGATCATAAACCACAAAGCAATGAAGGAAAAGAAGGGTTATATTTAACTATGTGAAGCTGTCATACTAGTAAACCTTCGAAGAGGTCTCGCGTTCAATTCTGACTATGAATTTTTTTCCTAGTCCTACCAGTTTACCATTGTTTTAGGTACATCCGTCTTTTCAATTTCCATCTCATCCCGTTCTATTCTGAGAAGTGCAGCTAATGAGTTATTAATTGGGTGGCACCAACACGGCATACAACGGCAAATTTTACAAACAGGCTGACAGATTGGGTTTATCTATTTAGAAATAGATCTTAATATTAAACCAGTTGAGAATGCTCGAATGGCATTGCCAGAACAAACTTGAATTAATTTTTTCGAAATTTATATGAAATTGTATATTAAATGTATTTGATTAAATTCAATAGATAATTCAATATATATAATTATATTAATATAAATTATAATCGTAATAAAGTAATTAGAAAAATATCATACAAATTGTAGGCAATTAATTAAATGAAAAATATGAAAAATATGTAGTTATTTAAATTATTTAAAAGTTTAAATTGAAATAACTAATGACGCAATAATTTTTCGATCAGTAACTAGTATTGGTATTAAAGTGACGCTAAAAATGCCTCACTTCTTTTAGATATTTTTTGATGCTTCATCGAATGGGGGGCTCAAAATTGAAAATTTCGCAAATAACACACACACCAGGGGCGATCGGGGCAGTCCCGCCGCAGAAGAGGAAACTTTCTTATTTTACATATATGAATAAAACCCATCCCAGAGTTTAGAGCCCTTAAAAGTAGCAGTATGACAACCCCCCGCAGAAGTCGGTCCTGGAACCGCCCCTGACACAAACACACACAGACAGAGAGAAAGACATATAGAATTCAATAACGAACTTTTTAAATGAATTAAATGTAGACACCGTAAATTGATAACACTTAGTGTAATCCACTTCATCAAAGTCAGTTATTAGTTGATCAATAATTTTAATTGATCTTAAATTAGGATTACCTTATAAATCACTACTGTTAATGGTTTAATTGAATTGTCAATTTTGTAAATAAAATCTCATTCTAAGATAATTACGTTAAGTGTAGATCGCAACTATCTAGGCCAGCCCACAAACTGTTTTTAATTGAAATCCTATCCGTTTTCCAAGTACCCAGTTACAAAACTATTAAGTCAATACTGAAAACTAAAAACGAAAATATTTATTGCAATTAAACGATTAACGCGATTGGTATTATTGGACGGGAGCACGTTGGCTCAGTGCTACAGCCAATCTCTGGTTTCAGGGGTCACTCGTTCGATACCAGGCCAAGTGAGGTCGTGGAGGACGATAGCGTATACTTGGGTTTTCTCGGGATTTTCCCGTTTCCTCCCGTTTTCTCATTCCACCTATTCTTTCATCATCATTCACTTGCAATTCCATCAGTCTCCTTTAGCCATCGATGGCAAAACCGTTGGATGTTAAACTAAAGATTTATTTTTATTTTATTTTATTTTATTTTGTTTTTTTTTTTTTAAATTGGTATCTTTGAAAGCGTTTTTAACCCTTATCCGGGCAAGACATTTTTGTAACGTAAAAGGGCAACCGGGGCCTGTGAGGCCCAGTATATATTTTAAGTGCAGAATACACAAAATCAATGCCTATTGTCACTTACTGTTCAGACTAGTCTAGAATGTACCGGTATATACTTTTGTCAAGTAGCGAAACTTCGTGTCACGCTTTTGTAAGCCGACCAAGCAGAATAGCAAATCCAGTCCGGACATTTTTGTAACGTAAACGGGCAACCGGGGCCTGTCAGGCCCAGTATATATTTTAAGTGCAGAACACTCAAAATTCAATGTCTGTTGCCGCATACTGTTCCGACTAAAGGCTACAATAGTCACGTGTTCAATATATAATTATGTGACAATTTGATCTAATATTTGACAGGAATTTCACTAAAGTTTTACGGGGCCTCCTAGGCCCCGGTTGCCCGGTTACGTCAGGGAAAAGATTTTCAAATTAAAAAAAAAAAACTACCAACTCGATATGTTCATGATTTTAACTTCGACGAAAGCTAGAAGAATTCAGTATTTTATGTCTTCGAAATATGTATGGTTATTGAGAAATTTTAGAAAAATGAAGCTACTGGGCCTGGGAGGCCCCGGTTGCCCGGATATAGTGTAAGAATATGCAGCGCAGTCTTGAAAAGGGAGACTATTTTGGGCGTCCAATAGGCTTCTTTCTGTGATCTGTTACCCTTCATTATCGACGTTTTTTATTATTTTTTTTTTCGCTAAATAGGATATTAAAATAGAATGATTTGGTTCTATATCGCAAGTTTTAAAGCTCCCTGACAACTGATATTTAGTCAGCAAAGCATAGGAAAACTTAGAAATAAAGAAGCAAAACTACCTGAAGTATTCGGCTATGGTTCATCTAATCATGGGCGTCGTAACGAGGGGCTTGGGTGGTCGCGTTCCTCCCAGATTTTCGTCACACCTATGTAAGCAAACTAAGAAAATAAAAGCATATATTCAGGGGTGTAGTCGAGAGTATACGAAGGTGTATTGCTCAATCTTAGTCATTTGCGCATACTTTCTGCTTCAAGGCGTGTAGTACTATATTCAAAACTAGCATATATAACCTGTGAAATTTTTAAGACTAGCGTATACTCTGTGAAAATTTTAAGACTATGGTGTACGCCGTGTGAAATTTTAGGACTTGAGCAGGAAGTTTTTGATAGTTTATTATTGCAACACAGCCCCTGCCCGCTGCAGCCCCTAGTTATTCACCTCTACTTTCTAAACATTTTCTATATATTTTACATTCCTGTAGTTGGTGGCCCCGCATCGTGGAGGTTGTGGGGACATTATCTAAGCCTTTGGTCAAGTGACCTTACATTTGGACCTGTCAAGTGACCTTACATTTATATAGATTACTATTGAGATAAGTGAGTAAAACTGCATTCAGGTTTACACCTATAATTTCATGATTCTTAGTGTTCATCCTCCCGAAGGGGAACTTTCGAAGATGTCCTCAATTCTAACTATAGAGAAACGTTCTCACACAACAGAATAAACATAATTTCAAACCGTTCATGATCTATATTTAGAAAAAAATAGCACTCTACTAACGTAATTTGCTGTTTTGGAAAATATAAGTTTTACTTATGAATATCTGGGAATCAGTCGATCTGTCTGTATTCTGACGTATTAGAGTTAATGTCCCTTTATAATTCATCACCGATGCCGATGCTTAATGGTACGTGAATCTATAGTTTATCGTAGGATCCGAACCACCATAGTGCGTTCAAACTTCACTCAAGGGATCGAACCTGAGACTTGCTGCAAAGCAGACATGCTTGCTAGACACTATACTAACTTCCTTTGTATATTACAATATCATTAACTTGTGGTAATCACCGGTAATCGACCTATAACCAGAGTCGAAGTCTAAGAGGAAGTTATTGAAAATGTTTAATTATCATAATTTTTATGTAAATATTTCACTTTAGAATATTAGCGTTTAAATACTCCTCTCCCCCATACAGCCATTACACACGCTAATACTATGTAACAAGCAGTAACGACTACATATTATCAGGTGCAACATTTAATCAATCAACATATAACATATAAAGCTTATAAAATTTTAATTAGTCAGCTGGATTTCATCTTATGAAAAAAGTTGAATAATTTCCACCTTATATGTTAGTTGTTTGACGTAACGTAAGCATGAAGGTAAGCTTAGATCTTTGTTCAAAATTCACATTGAAATGATATTCGCAAAGAATCTTCAGTGGGCTGAATCTCTTTCGTTCCAGGTTGGCTACAAGACTGCGATAATCGTAGGACGTAAAAATGAAGATTTTATTCCCGTCAGAATTTTTAAACTATCCTATCTCTTCAAGTCAATAATTGTCTGTTTTGCATTATTTCTTTTCTACCACAGAGCAAAATAATTCAGTCACTCTACTCCTGTTTTAATGATGTATGGCAGCGTGTAACAAATTGTTGCGAGGTCCTGGGCAAGAAAAGTTTGTGATCACCCTTTCAGTTTTTAATTGCTAATTATAATAAAATTTTTGGAAATCAATTAATCTACACATTTAATTATTTATGCTAAAGAAAATAAAGGTTTGTTCTCTTACTTTCCCGTTCCACCATTTCTTTCATCATCATTCACTTGCAATTTCATCCATCTTCTTTAGCAGTTACATAACTCTGGGGCGCTAAACTAAATATTTCATCTTTTCTTTCATTACTACAATCTTAAAGTTTGCACGTATTAAAGTTTGCACGACATTATTAATTGTTGAATTGGTGGATTTATAAAAGTCAGTGCTAAATCATTTTAGGCTCGATAATCTTTCCAAGGCCCCTTGAGGCGCTAAGCTCTGAGCGTGCCATTTAGGAAGGAACGGTGGCTCAGCGATAGAGAAATTACCTTTGTTCGAAGGGTCGCATATTCGATTCCCGAACAAGTAAGTTCGTGGTGGAGGGCATCGTGTTCGTGGGTTTTCTGGGGATTCTCCAGTTTCCTACCACATTCTCATTCAACTATTTCTTTCGTCATTCACTTCTGTCTCCTTTAGCATTTAGCTTGCATAATCGTGGGATCTTAAACTAAAGATTTCATTTTTCATTTGCCTTTACGTATTTGTAGTGCAAGGAATCCTTGAGACAACGTTTGAAAGATATCATTTCATAATTGTGGGAATTACTGAAAATAAACTTTCTAACAATGATAGCTGCCAAAAATGAACCAAGACCAAAGTGATAGAGTGCACAAATTGGCCCCTAGGGTAGTTTCTTAAGACAAAGTTTCATATTTATGGCAATTATTGAAAAAAAAATAAAAATTTTAACATTGTTAAGGTAGGACAAATGTATCTCTATTAGTGGTGAATATTAACAATATTTGAGCATCGAAATTAACCTTACAAGCACATTGACACATTTCAGTTTATATTTTAAAATACCAATTAACTTAGATTCACATTCAAATCAATGAAATCATTCATGTTATAGGTTAGAGTGGGTATATATTTCCGAGTGATAATTCAACAATAGTGTTCTGAAGTATTTTATTTGTTTGCTGACGGAGTTTCAAAATTAAGCTCTTTAGATCTTACCTTTGAATTTGTTCAAATTCCTCAGTTACGCTACATAAGTTACATCAGGGATGGCCAACGTGTTGACTGTCAAATTTTGACAGATAGTCCGTGGCAGTCACTCTACCGCCACTCATCAAACCTTGATTTCACCCTCACCCTCATGAGAGCAGCCCTTGTGTGGCTGAATACTTATGCTTGCATCGTAGTTCAAGGAACATTTTGAAGTAAAGGCATTGGATACTGTTGATAAATGATGTAAACGTCACTATCGACCGAGATCTCCATTGTAACAGTTGTTCCATTTTAGGTGTTCCCCAGTAAGTTATATGATGATATGTTTATTTTGCTTTCTTTAGGATGTATGTTAAGCAAGGGCGGATCCAGGACGGACTTCTGGTGGGGGTGGTGGGTTGTAATACTGCTACTTAGAGCTACTTTTAAGAGCTCCAAACTCTGGGATGCGTTTTATTTGTATATATAAGATAAAGAAGTTTCCTCTTCTGGGGGGAGCGATCGCCCCCCCTGGATCCGCCACTGACGATAAGGAAATAATTCAACAAATAGGTTGAATAATTGATGTTCTGATCCTCACGAAGAAGGCCCTCTCGAGGCCTCCTCACCCTCAATTACCCTCGCCCTCAATGATATGAGGGCGAGGGTGCGCGAGGGCGAGGAAAAGTTTTGAGCACGAAGGCGAGGGCGAGCGAGGATAATGGACAACTCCTATCGCGAGGGCGAGGGTGCGCGAGGGCGAGGACGAGCTTCGATGGCGAGGGTGAGGATACGCGAGGGCGAGGAAAAGCTTCGACGGCGAGGGTGAGGGCGCGCGAGGGCGATGGACAATTCCATTCGCGAGGGCGAGAGTGAACGAGGGTGAGGGCCAACTGCTACTGCGAGGGCGAGGGTGAGTGAGGTCGAAGTAAAATGAACATCTATGGTTCCAGTTACTTAAATAAATAATTTTCTTGTCTCGTGCCAGAAGCTTCCGGTACGGTACGAGTTGTAATCTCCTTCATTATAATCTTTGTATATACTCCGGTCTTCCTCGTCCATAAACTGCGACAAAATGCCTGTTCTTTTCAGTTTTCATGATGAAGATACGTCATATTCGCTTTGACTAATGCCTTGTTCCCGCTCTGTACTGCTGTATTCTTCCCGATCTGAACTGCTATCGGGGGGCGCGGTGGCTCAGTGGTAGAGCGTTCACCTCTGGTGCTTGGGGTCCCGAGTTCGATCCCAGCCTCCGCCAAGTGAACTTTGTGATGGACAAACACCGTGCTCGTGGGTTTTCTCGGGGTTCTCCCACTTTCTTCATTCCACCATTTTCACTCATCTATCATTATCACCGTCTCCTTTAGCCTAACCGGCATAACCGTGGACATAAAACTTAAAGATTTCATTTCATTTTCATTTCTGAACTGCTATCATAGATATCTTGCTGAGTCGTGCCATTTTTTTAATCATCTCTGGCAAGTGTCGATGTGGTATCATTTCTAATTCATTTTCGTACTCATTGATAATTAAATTGCACAAACATGTCGCAAACGACTCATCTTCTGCTCCAACTGATGTTTGATTCTTAAATCTGCGCCTTAGTTTGTCTTTTAGCAGTTCAACTACATGAAGGGGGTTAATGCCAGCAGCTTATCCATTTTTCCACACTGACTACCACACCTAACACTAATTGGAGCTTACTACCACACACTAACGCACGTGACTGATCTTCA
Organism: Thermobia domestica; assembly: GCF_964235325.1. NCBI lineage: Eukaryota > Metazoa > Arthropoda > Insecta > Zygentoma > Lepismatidae > Thermobia > Thermobia domestica. The sequence goes on from NC_137468.1 coordinate 140,865,518, forward strand.
CTCAGCACCTATAACGGGGAATTTAACTGCTAGTGTTTCGAAGGATAGGTGGCGCTGTCGGCGGAAAACGAGTTTTACACGGGAATGACATACCATAGAGTAGAGGGGGGCAAGAGTACGTGGGGGATAAGGATACGATTCCCTAAAATCAGGTGAATATATTCGCGTATCGCAATAATGCGTCATGTGGAGTTTGATGTTATCGGCGTCTAGAACCTAAACAAGTTTGAGTGTGCTACAAGCTATCTAGGTAAATATTTATGTTTTTTCTAATAGTTTGATATAATATTGGAACATAAGTACTTAAGGAATAACTTACTCAATTTTTTAACTATTTCAAAGTACTATAAAGCGTTAGTTTCTAACATATCCATTGTTTGACAGGATGGAGTAAATTGACTTTCTTCCAACAGTTGGCTGTACGCGTGCGTACTCTTGCCCCTTCTGTTCTATTAAAAACAATCCAATTTTATTTATATCTAACAATCAAAAAAGAATGTAGATTCCATTGTAATAGAGAGTGACGGCAAACTTTACTAATACTGGTTCCCATATGTAGCCTCTAATGTTAAGAACCCTAAAGAATCCTGATATTTTCTTATGTACGAGGGATAAATTGTTATTCTAAATACCACTCCTTACATAACAGTATAAGGTTGTGTTTCAGTTTTCGAAACAAATTAACGTGTGAGATAGTTAAATCTGCAGTTATTGAATAACATTACTCTTGCTTATTTTATTCAGGTTTCAGAAATGCTACGCTTTGTCCTCTTTTATCTTAAATGTCAGTAGTCTTCAGTAATAAATTTCAATGGGCCTTATGCAGGGTCGTTCTGACGCGTGATTAGCGCCATACTAAAAAGTTCGACTACCATATGTTTCCTGTAGTAGTCAGTCCTTTAGTAATTATACGTTAAAACGACTCTGCATCGACCAAGGCGGTATCAGTCCAATGATTGGTATGGAATCTTATAAAGATATACGAAGCTAACCTAACCTAACATTTGACAATATGTAGCTTAATCAAGGATAGCTCGAGAAGTTTTCAAGTTACCCTCGTAGGTGACAAGCATTCTGTAACTGATGGAATAAGCTGAATTTGGAAATATATTTTATAAAGGGTCTAAATATTATCTGATTTTTTTTGTATCCTATGCATTCCCATTACTGATATAAGGAGAATTAAGAATTTTTCTTTCCTTTTTTAAAATGAGAATCTGCAACGTCTTTAGGCACAATAAAGCCAGTAGGCCTATTTACCGAAGAAATGGAGAACGAATTAGTGGAATATATCACATTACTGGATCAATTCTTCTATGACTTAACTTTAAAAGAACTAAGAAGAATGGCATACAATTTTGCTGAACGTAACTAGTTGCCCAATATCCTTTAGCGATGTGAATCGAACGGCAGGAAGAGATTGGACAGAGTCTTTCCGTCGTAGACATTTAACTATTGCTTTGCGACAGCCTTCAAAGATTGGTCTGGAGGGAGCTCGTGGTTTTAGCAAGCCACAAGTTGAACGCTTTTTTAATTGTCTAAAAGATCTTGTAAGAGAAAACGGCTTTCCTCCACGGGATATCTACAACATGCACGAAACTGGCATAAATACGGTTCCTCATAAAGTTTCAAAAGTCGACTAAAAATCAGTTGTGAATAAAACTATATCTAGTGATTTTGGAGTTAACATAACAGCTGTTTCCTGGTGAGTGCATCTGGTTCCTTTATTCCCCAGATATTTCCCAGAAAACGAATGAAACAAGAATTATTCGATGGCTCGCCGCTGGGTTCTGTGGGAATGATATCTGATTCCGGTTTATCAACTCACAACTTTTCGTAGAATGGTTATATTATTTACACCAACATGTGCGATCAAATTTGGTTACGAAAAAGGTATTGTTACTTTTTGACAATCAAACCTCTCACATTTCAATCGAGGCGATTGATTTCTGCAGGCAAAATGTGATAGTGATGTTGAGTATACCACCCCATACTAGCCATAATTTGAAACCATTAGATCGCTCCTTTTTGACCCACTGAAATCCTGGTATTCAACAGTGTGTGATAAATGGATGAGGGATCAACATTTCGCCTAATTCCAAGTTGCGAGTTTGTCTACTGACGCTTGGTATCCAGCCTTCAAGAATCTGGAGTTCTCCCACTGAATCCAGATGTGTTCAATGAAGAAGATTTTCTTCCTTCTATTGCGGATGTGGTAGACTTAAATGTAGAAGCCAGCTCTGAAGATGAAAGAATTCTTGAAGCAACAAATCAAGCATCAGACCTGAATAGAACCCAAAATCGTTCATTGGATGATTCACTGGAAGTAAAAATTGGCTTATGTGGCGCATCCAGATCAAACACTCCTTTGCCAGTTGCTCGTTCTCCTCCATCTGTTACCAAACCTTCAAACAGTAACGCTAGATACCCACTAGAAGCAAGCAAGAGCTCATCCGGACTGCCCATTTCAAACAGTCTTCTGCCGGTTGCTCGTTCTCATTCATCTGTTACGAAATCTTCAACCAGTAACGCTAGATCCTCACTAGAAGCAAGCAAGAGCTCATGCGGACTGTCCACTTCAAACACTTTTCTGCCGGTTGCTCGTTCTCATTCATCTGTTACGAAATCTTCAACCAGTAACGCTAGATCCTCACTAGAAGCAAGCAAGAGCTCATGCGGACTGTCCACTTCAAACACTCTTCTATCGGTTGCTCGTTCTCATTCATCTGTTACGAGATCTTCAACCAGTAACGCTAGATCCTCACTAGAAGCAAGCAAGAGCTCATGGGGACTGTCCACTTCAAACAGTCTTCTACCGGTTGCTCGTTCTCATTCATCTGTTACCAAATATTCTATCACTAACGCTGGATTCTCACTAGAAGCAAACAGGAACTCATGCAGATTGTCCATATCCAACACCCCTCTGCCGGCTGCTCGTTTATCGGTTACCAAACCTCCAACTAGTAAAGCTAGATCTTCACTGGAAGTAAGCAGGAGCCCATGTGGACCGTCCACATCATGCACTCTTTGGGTGGTTGTTAGTCCTCCTCCGACTGCCACCAAACCCTCAAAAAAAATCTTGATCTTCCAGAGGTCAATCAGAGATTCTGACATCCTCTCCTTTCAAGCAGAACTTACTTCTGAAACGGCGCCCTCCAAAGAGCAAAGGCAAACATCAACTTGTACCAAGAAAGCTACAACCGAAGGTAACTCCTCAGGTCAGTGAGGAAGTAGTGTCCATTATGCAATATCATCTACAGTGATCCACCAATAGAAGACTGGATCAAGTGCGCAAGATGCCATGAATGGTGGCATGAACAGTGCACATCATATGAAGGAGTAGGCACCTTCATCTGTGATAATTGTTAATGGTCTTTTGAGTGCGTGCTCTTGCCCCTTTGATTTCGTACTCTTGCCCCACATATCGGGGCAAGAGTACGAATTTGAATGTTTTCATTTTACGAATTATAGTTCCTCCAAGGACAGAGGTGTATAAAAGTTGAGTTCACATTTCGTAAAGGAGAGTTCAAGTTTTGTGTTCCATGTAAAAGTTTTCCGTTGTAACTATTTTTTACCAAAATATATAAGTTTAATTGAAATTTGCGTACTCTTGCCCCGCTTTCCTATACAGTGGTCAGTACTTAGTCCTGTATACGTCTACCAAGTTTTATGTTGATCCTCGCGTTCGAACCGAAACATGTCCCTTGTGAGTGTAGAAAAACACCGGTTCAATACTACATCGACGTAGTATCTTGTAGTACGCGTATTTGACGTCTCCCCAAACTTTGGACCCCTTCACACAAAAATTTCTGGGTGCGCGCCTAGTGCACCCAAGAGGGAGGTTTCGGGATTTTAGTGCTTCTTCTTAAACACAGAGTTGAAAGGTGTCTTCCCGTTTGCCCTATTCCCGTTTCGCCTACAGATCTTTCAGCAACTCCTATCATTATCTCAATCTCATCTTATCTGTAAGACAGATATTCCCATTTTGCCTATTCCCGTTTCGCCTACGCTCACTCGACGAGGAATATTTAGTGTTTGAGGGAATTTCTAAGTGTTTAAGGTGGGAACGCAATATAAAAATAATCAAAATATTAATATATCCAGTAGGCAGTCATGCCATTTTCAATCAAGTTAAATGTATGGATATTAATCAATCTAGGGAATAATAAATTAAACCAATTAACTTGAATTTTACAGAAAAGAAAATTCCAGAATTAATACTGCATAGTAATCCTTATTATCTAAAATTATCATGCTAATTAATAAATGCTGTAGTAAGTTTGGCTTCTCTATAGTGTTTCTAGGTTTCTGTGCTTAAATTTCTCAACTTTGTTTCTTAATTTACTTTTTAAGGCTACCATTAAGGTAAATTGAGTGTGTTAGGCCCCATAATATTTTTAAATGCGATTCAGCAACGTTCAAATCGCGTCGTTTTATACTATCACCATATTCACTTTAAATGTTATGCCTTGACTGAAGACTTTTCCCGGCCAATCAACCCTATAAATCTAATTCCTTCTTTATGAGTAATTTGGTATAAATATTAATAATTTAGCTAAAATAAGTTTAAAGAAATTCAGGTTTGGAAGGTAATTAGCCCCATTCGAGCTGTTCCGTTCTTTACTCCAGAGCCGCGTTAACTACTACCAAGCGAAACAGCTTCTACATTTCTTCATTCAGAGAAACTGGTACTCAATTTATTCAAACAGGAAGAACGAGGGAGAGAACTAACTCCGTTCAATTCACCCCTGCTAAATATGGTTCGACTCTGGTCCACCGCTCTGGACATGAATCAAGTATTCAAAATTGAATTTAATAGCGAGCATTCATGCTATTCTGAGCCTTCTCTCCAGGCCTCAATTTTGCTCTACTTACAATATTACAAGTATTTCAGGATTCTGGCAGAAAAACTGGTAAGTTTTTCCACCCACTACTGAGGCTGAAAATTGTATTAAGAAATTTTCCTAGCAGAACAGTTGGGGGGCATAATGGTTCATCTCTCAGAATCACGGGAGTACCGACCAGCCTTGTAAAGTTCGAGAAACTGATCTTGAATAGCTAGTCCTCGCCTTTTTAAATTGTTCTGTGAGCCCATAAAAAATTGGAACGTATATCGGTTTTGAAATGATGACCTTTGGAACTACTAGTGGCACGGCACCTACTTGGCTAGAATCACAGTCAATCACGTCAGAGCTGTTGCTCATGTTGAAAAATAAACTTATTCACAAACTTTTGTAAAAAAAAATCCCTCAGAAACTAAAATGTTTATTTTGTTTAAAACGATAATCTAAATAGACATATATATATATATATATATATATATATATATATATATATATTACATTTTTACATGCTCACAAATATTACTTCCCATCTAAACACTAGAGCAAACTTCTGGAATTTTCCTAATTTCGATTCGTCCAAATGTTCAATTCAGGAGAAAGAAATCGGGAGTTTTCCCAATCTCCGTTCACGGAATATGCAGTTTAATTTCTTTGTGTTACGTTCCATTGGTTGTCTGAATTCTTAACCTTTAAAATTCACTGACGCAACTGCGGCGTCGGGGCTTTAAACCTCAATAACTCAGCCATTAATTACGGTAGGAAGGTGATTTTGGTACCAATTTATTCCTCAAGGATGCAGCTTTCCGCCGATGTGCACTTTATGTATGTGGGAGAGAGAGTAAATGTCGTGTTTTTTTGAACAGGTTTTTTGGGGGCCATTATCCCCTTGGGGTTAAACTGATATGTGAAGCAATGAAGTAGGCTACTACATGATAATATCCTGTATTTGTACTTCTTACTTAAGCTTATATGGGGGGGGGAGTAGGGAGCAGAGATGGAGTGGGTCAGTGGGTCAAATTGGGTCAAGTTTTCTGAGTGGGTCAGTGGGTCGTGGGTCAACATCATGTAACCCACTGTGACTCACCACCCACCATGACCCACTGCGACCCACCACCCACCGTGATCCACTGTGACCCACCACCCACCATGACCCACTGTGACCCACCACCCACCATGACACACTGCGACCCACCACCCACCGTGACCCACTGCGACCCACCGACTCAGTATGATCTACCGACCCTCTCTGCTCACTGCATTGTAGACAGTATCTTCTGAAGACTGGTAAATTTGTCTCCGTTTTACTTTCAAGACCTTCATTTCCCTTCCTTTTCCACTTGTTTCTGTCTACTTACCTGAGGTGAGTATATCTAACCAAGTGAAAAACGAACTTCAGGCACTTTTGGATATTGATATTTTTAATTGTAATAATAGCAATAGGACTTCTACTACTACTTGGCTTTCGAGACCTGTGAGTTTTTAGAGCTAAGTTCTGGAAAAAATACATTTTTGAATCACTGTAATATATCAGAAATTGCATGTAACTATGTGTGCCTGATCATCACGGTCAAATTGCAAAGTCAAATGAAATTACTTTTGGTATATAGTTCGGCCTTAATCCAAATTGGGATGTTATATTGCTTTTATTATAATGCATAATATCCTAAGGAGGTAGTGAGGATCAAAATTTTTGCGAAAAAAAAATGAGTATCTCGCAAGCCGTTAAACTTACGGAGCTGAAATTCAGTGTATTAACTCTTTATTGAAAATAAACAGAATGTGACGTAGCAATTTTAAAATTCTCCTTTATGTGGGGGAGGGGCACTTTTCTATATATGGAAAATTGGTAGTTAGTTGGTTTGTAAAAATTAGGGATTGGCACGAGCGAGTTCGAGCGATTTTTCTTTGAAACTCGACTCGACTTGAAACAGACATGTTTGAACTGGACTCGAGAACTCGGCTCGAAAAATTTCCTCCAACTCGACTCGAATTTGGTTCGAGTTTCAAGTCGAGCCAAATCGAGCCTAATCGTGTGTGTAGTTCAAGTACTCTCTTCAAGTATTATACATACACAATACAATTATTATCAATGACACTTCTTCTTCTTCTTCTTCTTTTTTTATTATTATTATTATTATTATTATTATTATTATTATTATTATTATTATTATTATTATTATTATAAGGACCGCCGTGGCTCATTGGTAGAGCGTTCACCTTGTGAACCTTGTGGTGGACGAACACCGTCTGCATGGGTTTTCTCGGGGCCCGCCCATTTCCTCCTACTTTCTTCATTCCACCATTTCACTCATTTCTCATCATCACCATCTCCTTTAGCCTAGCCGACATAAGGCTGGAACGTAAAACTCAAAGATTTATTATTATTACAGCGTTTTTGCTTCGCAATCGGAAGGTCCCATGCTCGAATCCAGAGTTCAGTATATCCTGACTGAGGTTTTCCAGGGTTTTCCTCAGTTACACCAGGTCAATGTTGAGATGGTACCTTAAAATACAGACCCTGGCCGCCATTCTTCCACTTCATTTCCCAATGTTGTTATTATTGTTGATTTGAGTGCTCCAGTGTAAAATGGCCTCTGAGATTGTATCTGGTAGCTTAGTAATAAATAAATAAATATATATCTCTCGTTCACTTAATTCTGCAAAAGATGACTGATGGTGGGCATGAAGTCATACGTTTCCAGGTACATATACAATTCCTAAGAGACCACCACTTTTACGATACTTTTTCGATACGAGACAGACACAAACTTTGTCTCCTAGACTATTGTCGTGGTCTGTATATGAGTAACTTTAAGACACAATCTATGCTACATTCGCAAAGTGTTCTCTCGGTATTCGTGTAAAATTGATTCAAATGCGAAGTTCTCCGCGGCCCAATGCATATTGCACTAATTTTAACGGCCCATATGTCATTTGCATACTTATGGGCCTTCATATATCCGGAATTCAATCATACACTACTATAACGCTCGGGAACAAATATTTTTTACACTAGTTTCTTTAGATGGAACTGGACATGAATGTGGGTATATACAACAAAAAATGGATCAAATATTGGATCAAAGAATTGTTTTGAATGAATATTAGTCTAGTAGTACTTTACTAAGTAAATAAGCAGAACGATATGGAGAGATTTGGATCGGATAAGCACAACAGTGGCTTGTGATTGAAGAAGACAAAATTATGTATGTAACACTGCTGTCAGAAATAAGATAAAGTATGAATAATGATAATATATTGTAGATATTCACTATTATTATTATTATTATTATTATTATTATTATTATTATTATTATTATTATTATTATTATTATTATTATTATTATTATTATTAATTTCAGCACGCAAAGTGTCACACATGTAAATATTTCGTGAAAGCAGAGAAATGAACTTGTTTTTCCGATTGCTTTTATAAATAGCTGTGGGATTCTTCCTGTTATTTGAGGAGTGTCTGCAAATTTTGACTACCATAGCTTTGCTCAAATAAATGACACACTGCCGCAGAAAAGTAATATTGTTCTTCTCCTATTTTTATTGCCTACTATAAAAAAGGAAAGAGCTTAAAACTATTCAGTAAAGAAAAGTCTGAACCCCTGTAGGGAGGGACCTCTGATTACAGATTCCGTTTGGTGGTAACTTGTTTACTTGCAGAGTTGCAGAGATGTTGAACAATAAACCACACGTGTTCAGTTGCAGTCCAGTCTAAATCTGTAAGAACGTTTGCCTCCAATGAATAAGATAAAAGAGAATTTCCGGCCATACAAAATATGAAGAAGCGAAGTCATCACTTTATTTACCATGATATGTGGGGGGGGGGCGGTAGCTCAGTAGTAAAGCGTTCACCTCCGGTGCTTGGGGTCCCTGGTTCGATCACAGCTCGCGCCGTGTGGACTTTGTGGTGGACAAACACCGTGCTCGTGGGTTTTCTCGGGATTCTCCCGTTTCCTCACACTTTCTTCATTCCACCATTTCATTCATCTCTCATCATCACCGTCTCCTTTAGCTTAACCGGCAAAACCGCGGGACATAAAACTTAAAGATTTCAATTCGTTTTTACCATGATACGAGAGGATTTAGCGAACATCATGATAATTGTCACTTTTGGTAAAATTAAGTTATTAGGTGGACTGGATTGGTATTAAACCACAAGGGAAACTTGTTGGGTATATGTCATTGTATCGAATTGCATAGGAATGATGAACTTTCTTTTCATACTTACTCGAAAGTCAGAAAATGTGGCATACAATTATGTTTCCACGAGCTGCCCATATTATACAAATAACAACATTGTTATCCGGAATAGGCTTTTTATAATATTAATATTAATATTAATATTAATAATAATAATAATAATAATAATAATAATAATAATAATAATAATAATAATAATAATAATAATAATAATAATATGTAGAAACTAGATGACGATTATTCTTCTCGCAAGAAATTCTAAATATGAGGAATTTAAAAATACCATAGGAAAATTATAAAGCTAAAGACAATATAGAAATACTACTAAAGAGTATTATGAAGATAATTTAAAGTTAAGTATGATTTCTTTTGTCACTAGAATTCTTTATAATGATTGATACTAACAGAAAAACAGACTAATAAAGCAATATGTTAATACTGAAAAATTAGTAATTTCTCCATATAGCCTATGATAAGATATTCAGAAAAGTGATCAATTTTGAATTATCCCTTTTATTAATCATTCATAATGGGATCCATTTCAACACAGCTATGCACAGTCACATATATAAAGACAAGGAAATGTAAAATATTGGAAAATATGGTAAATTTTACGTAATAATTAATTAATTACGAGTATTCATAACGTGAGAACTGCTTCAACACGGCTATAGCATTAAGGTGTATACCAGGAGATAAATTGATGCCCACATCAATTTGATTAAAGAAGGGTTACATGAGACACATCATGTATAGGCCTATATCCATCTTAGAATACCCCAACAACCCTGTTATTTTTCTGTTCTGGAGTTAGCAGTTATCTGAATCACCGCGGTGCTCCGCCCGGGTTTAGGGTTGTCAACGAATCGAGTGGCTCGGCTCACAGCTCATCTACTATCGAGCCGAACCGAGAAATGAACCGAGTCAACACCTCACCTAACCGAGACGACAAAAACCGATGGCTCACCTGAGCCGAACCGAACCGATTCGGTGGCTCATCCCGAACGAGTCGGCTCAGGCCATCGGCTCAATTGAGCCGAGCCGATGGCTCATCCCAACCAAGCCGGCTCGAGTTGTTTGCTCAGTTGAACCGAGCCGAGCCCGTTGACATCAGTACCCGGGTTGGGCTTCTGCTTAGGTTCAGAAATACGACCTTGCAGGTCTCATCCTTGATGGTAAAAACTACAGTATATACATATATTGGTGCTCACGACATTTGAGGCTGTCCTTTTATTTTAAAAAATCTATTGTGGTCTCGTTATCGAGACGAGATGAGATGCAAGCAGTGTTCTTTCTCGTGAGCAACACTAAAAGTATTCCACAGTACGGCTTACATTTCTCATGGCTTTCGCTTTACAGTTTAATGATTTCAAATCGAACTAAAACGAGCTAAACGAGCGAGCCATGTACCAAACTCGACTCAACTCGAAACTCGATCTCAAAAACAGTAACTCGGCTCGAAACTTGACTCGAGAAAACAACCTTTGACACGGCTCGAAACTCGACTCGAATTCGAGTCGAGTCGAGTTTCAGCCCGACTCGTGCCCATCTCTAGTAAAAATGATCGAAAACGATCGATGTTATTTAAGAAAAAAATCAGAAACAAAAAAAATACAGTGCTTGGCTTCATATATCCATTGCTTTCTGTTATAATAACTGCTGAAGCTTATGTTTACGGTATTATATGGAGCGCTTACAGCGCAGGGCAATCAACTCATAAAGTTGTGAGAAAAATAGGCATAAAATTTGTACTGTAAGCTTAATTACACGGAACTTTTAAGTTTGGATTGTACGCATAATTGTATGGAAAATTTTACACTTTTTATTTTCCTTTACGTTGGTCTACTTACTTTGATTTGGAACTTTGAAATTTCATCCTTTTTTCCACTGAAAAGTATTGATAATTCAACAAGAAAATAATTATATTATGATAATTTAATTGAAATTCATCGTAATTTGGCACATGGCAAACAGCAGTGTGTGGTAATTGAAGGGGAAGGAGGGAAATTCTCATTCACCTCTGAACACTTTCCAGGAACCTCGTTCCCTTTCGCTTTCTAGACGGGGGAGGAAACTTGGTAATGGTATCAAACCTTCATGTGTAATTACAAAAATTAAATTTATAAACAAATAAGAAATCATCAGTTTATCAGGCTTTAATTGATAATTTATTCACAAGATTCCCTATCAAAGGCGTGGTAGATGAAGTTTCTGTTCTACATGGGTCGACATTGCCAACTGACATGGTCGATATGGAAAAGATGTTGTATGGTGATAGAGAGATAATACTTCTTGCTGAGTATTTCAAACCTGACCAAGAAAAATCGTTATCAGACTTAAGTCTAACAAGTAGATTGTCGATGAGAAGTTGCAGAAATCGGGTAGAAGTATTATCAATTTCCACGACAGAGTGCGAACAGGGATTTCCCCTTATGAATTTACAGATGACTGATATTAGAAATAGACTAAGTGCTCAAACATTGTCTAACTTGTTGCTCATCAATATTAATGACCCACCGCTAGACAAGCTCGAAATAGACGAGCTAGTTATTTCTTGGTTGAAGGATGGACATCATTCCGCTGCGGACGATTTACCACGAAAAAGTTACCAACAGGAAATAAATCCGATTTCAGATTTGTTTTAAGGTGGAAAATTACGAGTTACGGAAAATGTATACTTGTATTACTAATGACTTATTTATGTTATTCAGCTTTGTACCTAATTTTTAGTAAGTTTCTTCTTTGCTTTAGGTAAACTACTTTGAATAAATATTCATAGTAATTGAAATTATGCATATTTGTAACTTAAATTTAACGTGGTGTTTTAGTGATTACACAAATTACAATTATGAGCTTGCTTTATGGAAATGCTCTCACATAGGGTACCACAGCACCTTTATACACTATGAAAAACTGATTTTTCAAGTTTTTGGTGAGACAAATACTGTGAACTGAGAAACCATAACATTTTCCATATTGTACAGGGATATTTTCCTGCGAATAGAAGTTTCTTGTGGAATGCGTTCAGAAATTAACACTTGCAAGAATACTCTCTTAGTATAAGTATATTTTAGGCACACACTAATTTCCCCCCACCTCGAAGTGCTTCAATTTCATTACTGACAAACACTTTACCATTTTATATCGTAAAGGTCAGATCCACCGTTATTGTATCAGAGTGGTGCTTGAGCGATTGACTAGAAATTCAAACTCTGAGTAGTGACAATTTCACAGTCTTGTTTCATTACAAGTGTAAACTCTTTAGTCAGTTTAGAAGAGGCCGTGGATCGTGTTCAGAGTTGATGACGATGGATTTTGGTGAGTCAGAGTAGGTCAAAGTGGATGAGAGTGGTTCATGGTGGGTCACCGTGGGTGGTGGGTCAGAGTGGGTCACCGTGGGTGGTGGGTCATGGTGGGTCGTGGGTCAGAGTGGGTCATGGTGGGTGGTGGGTCAGTGGGTTGTGGGTCACGATGGATGGTGGGTCAGTGGGTCGTGGGTCAAGTTTTCATTGACCCACACCAACTCTGCCACTGACCCACCACCCACCGTGACCCACGGCCCACTGACCCACCACTCTGAACACGATCCACGGCCTCATCTAAACTGACTAAAGAGTTTACACTTGTAATAAAACAAGACTGTGAAATTGTCACTAATCAGAGTTTGAATTTCTAGTCAATCGCTCAAGCACCACTCTGTTACAATAACAGTGGATCTGACCTTTACGATATAAAATGGTAAAGTGTTTGTCAGTGAGGAAATTGAAACAGTTCGAGGTGGGGGGAAATTAGTGTGTGCCTAAAATATACTTGTACTAAGAGAGTATTCTTGCAAGTGTTAATTTCTGAACGCATTCCACAAGAAACTTCTATTCGCAGGAAAATACCCCTGTACAATATGGAAAAGGTTATGGTTTCTCAGTTCACAGGTATTCTTCTCACAAAAGACTTGAAAAATCAGTTGTTCATAGGGTATAAAGGTGCTCGGTTACCCTCTATGAGAGCATCTCCATAAAGTATGCTCATAATTGTAATTTGTGTAATCACTAAAACACCACGTTAAATTTAAGTTACAAATATGCATAACTGCAATTATTATGAATATTTATTCAAAGTAGTTTACATAAAGCAGAGAAAAGACTTACTAAAAAATAGGTACAAAGTTGAATAACACAAATAAGCCATTAGTAATACAAGTATACATTTTCCGTAACACGTAATTTTCCACCTTAAAACAAATCTGAAATCGGATTTATTTCATGTTGGTAACTTTTTGGCGGTAAATCATCCGCAGTGGAATGATGTCCATCCTTCAGCCAAGAAATAACTAGCTCGTCTACTTTCAGCTTGTCTAGCGGTGAGCCATTAACATTGATGAGCAACAAGTTAGACAATGTTTGAGCACTTAGTGTATTTCTAATATTAGTCATTTGTAAATTCATAAGGGGAAATTCCCGTTCGCACTCTGTCGTGGAAATTGATAATCATTTCTACCCGATTTCTGCAACTTCTCATCGACAATCTACTTGTTAGACTTAAGTCTGATAACGATTTTTCTTGGTTAGGTTTGAAATACTCAGCAAGAAGTATCATCTCTCTATCACCATACAACATCTTTTCCATATCGACCATGTCAGTTGATAATGTCGACCCATGTAGAAAAGAAACTTTATCTACCACACCTTTGATAGGGAATCTTGTGAATAAATTATCAATTAAAGCCTGATAAACTGATGATTTCTTATTTGTTTATAAATTTAATTTTTGTAATTACACATGAAGGTTTGATACCATGTTCCCTCCCCGTCTAGAAAGCAAAAGGGAACGAGGTTCCTGGAAAGTGTTCAGAGTTGAATGGGAATTTTCCTCCTTCTTCAACTTCAATTACCACACTGCTGTTTGCCATGTGCCAAATTACGATGAATTTCAATTAAATTATCATAGTATAATTATTTCCTTGTTGAATTATCAATACTTTTCAGTGAAAAAAAGGATGAAATTTCAAAGTTCCAAATCAAAGTAAGTAGACCAACGTAAAGGGAGAAAAAGTGTAAATTTTTCCATACAATTATGCATACAATCCAAACTTCAAATTTCCGTGTAATTAAGCTTATAGTACAAATTTTATGCCTATTTTTCTCACAACTTTATGGGTTGATTGCCCTGTGCTGTAAGCGCTCCAAACAATAAACATAAGCTTCCTCTATAGCAGAAAGCAATGGATATATGAAGCCAAGCACTGTATTTTTTGTTTCTAATTTTTTTTCTTAAATAACATAGATCGTTTTCGATCATTTTTACAAACCAACTCACTACCAACTTTCCATATATAGAAAGTGCCCCCCCCCCCCACATAAAGGAGAATTTAAAAAAATGCTAGGACACACACTGTTTATTTTCAATAAAGAGTTAATACACTGAATTTCATCTCCGTAAGTTTAACGGCTTGCGAGATACTCATTTTTTTTCCGCAAAAATTCGGATCCTCACTACCTCCTTAGGATATTATGCATTATAATAAAAACAATATAACATCCCAATTTGGATTAAGGCCTAACTATATACCAAAAGTAATTTCATTTGACTTTGCAAGTTGACAGTGATGATCAGGCACACATAGTTACATTCATTTTTTTATATAATAATTTATATATTGCAGTGATTCAAAAATGTATTTTTTCCAGAACTTAGCTCTAAAAACTCACAGGTTTCGAAAGCCAAGTAGTAGTGTAAGTCCTATTGCTATTATTACTATTAAAAATATCAATATCCAAAAGTGCCTGAAGTTCGTTTTTCACTTGGTTAGATATACTCACCTCAAGTAAGTAGACAGAAACAAGTGGAAAAGGAAGGGAAATGAAGTTCTTGAAAGTAAAACGGAGACAAATTTACCAGTCTTCAGAAGATACTCTCTACAATGCAGTGAGCAGAGAGGGTCGGTAGATCATACTGAGTCGGTGGGTCGCAGTGGGTCACGGTGGGTGGTGGGTCGTAGTGGGTCACAGTGGGTCATGGTGGGTGGTGGGTCACAGTGGGTCACATGCTGTTGACCCACGACCCACTGACCCACCCAGAAAACTTGACTCACTGACCCACTCCATCTCTGGTCAGTGGGTCGTGGGTCAAGTTTTCATTGACCCACGCCAACTCTGGTAGGGAGGGGCAAAGTTGGCCAGTTTTGGGAGTTTGTTTTCTGACGTAAATTACATTTATTTTTACAACAAACATCAATAGCTCAGACCCATTAAACTAGAAAGATGATTTGGTACCAATGTATTCCCGAGGGATGAAGGTTTCGACCAGCATGCATCTTATGTATGTGAGGGTACCACGACCGAGGGGGAGGGTGTAGTTCATTGTTTTATTTTTTCATCACGTTTTGGGGGACCATTTCTCCCCCTTAGTGGTACACCCATAAAAATTGGTATGTGAAGCAATGAAATAGTAGCCTACATGATAATAACCTGTATGTGTATTGTCTGTCAAACAAATAAATACATGTTTTCTTCGGGATAGTATCTTGCCCCTTGCTGCTATGAAAATAAAATACTACACATTACTCCATATCATTTCGCCAGTAGCTTCCTATTTCCTGATCAGTTAAAACAGTATTCCTGGGCATCGTAGCGAAAAATGTATTTGCTTTTTCGTGCATGGTACGAAAAACACAGAGTGAACGTAATAAAAACGAAATTAGGAAATAAAATACAATGCAATATAAAGTGCTTGGACTCTTTTCGCCAAATCACTCAATGTAGCGCTTTCCTTGTACATAAGTTTTGATGTTGTAATCGGTAACACCGTGGGCTCAAGTTCACGGAGTCCTGAGATCGATTCCCCTTGAAGACATACTTTTTTTTATTTACAACAATAGAAGCATTTTCAAAAAAATATCCAGTCATCCGATAAAAGGAAATTCTGTAGAAACACAACCTTTCACTTTTGTATTCACATTATCGCGAAGAAATATGACCATTTCTTGCAGTTCAAACCGTAAACAATAAGTTAGTGAATAATCCTTTTCGATCTTTTATAAACAATGTCCAGTGTGTTGTCGTCGGCAGAGCTCTACACCGTTAACCTTAAAATCGGAAGTTTCTGAGGAAAACAGTGACAATTTATTATTATTATTATTATTATTATTATTATTATTATTATTATTATTATTATTATTATTATTATTATTACTAGAATGACAATAGAAGAAAAGAAAAAGACACATAGTCGAAGCTATTGATAGGAACACAAGAAATATAGTTTATATCAGATTCTTCTTAAGTTTACACATGAACGTAATAATATTATCCCATTTATGGATTGAGAGATAGAATTATGATTTTACAAAAACAAGAAATGGAGTATAAATATTTGTTAGCTGGTAGCAGTAATGATTTTGTTTCGCTCATCTTCTAGATAGGTTGAGTTGCTTTTGAGTTTAACGTCCCTTTCAGCAGCAAGGCTATATGAGACATACCTACTGATTAACTGATTAACGTAGAATCCGAACCACGTGAGCATCTGCCGGGAATTGAACCCGGGTTTTTCTAGGTAGGAAGGTGAGGTGACACCTTGAATAGAATCGTTATAAATTCGATTACTATTTGTAACTTGTGTCATTCCTTTCATGCTTCATCAACGTTGCATGTAGCGTTAAAGCTAATAATAACTTATTGGCGAAATCACGTGTAGAATTTGAAGACCGAGTTATTTGTGAAAATTCGCACACAGATCGAGGTAACGAAGCCAGACTAATGTGTGTATGTCTCTGCTCCGACCATCCTCCCTCGTAGAGTATTCGATAGCAAGGTAGTCTGAAGATCCTGTAGTCCACGAATCGATTCCCGCGCACACAGAACTATTTTTATTTCTTGAGTACAAGTAGAAAAGGTAAAAAAAAAAAAAAAAAAATAGAGACGTTTGAAGTTTAGATCTAACAAGTAAGACCGAACCAAAGGTATGGGTCATTACGTGATTTGTTCAAAGAAACAGTGAAATGGAGGAAAGTTTTTTGTCTGTGTCTAGGAATAGAGTATAAATAAAAGAAGAAACCACACTTCTGTCCAGAATTTCTGTCGCATATCTTTCAAAATTTCATAAATAGAAAAAAACTCTCTTCCTTATGATAGAAAATGTTAAATGTTTTCTTAGAACTTTAACAGTCCTCGATATTTCTGTATTCATGTCCCTGTCGATTCTAGTAGACCTCAAATGTGATTGAAATAGGGAATAAGTCAGAAGTTAAAAACAAGTGATACAGCGTTCACCTCTAGTGCATAGGGTCCCTGGTTCGATTCCGACTGCTAAAATTCCTCCCTTGCAGAGGGACTCGAAAACCTCACGATCGTTTAGTCTAACACCTTAGACTGCTCAGCTACTCTCACCGGCTTCCAGTGGGCCACTGCGGCCCCTAGCTTTGTAACAGTTTGTAGTAATATTCATTATCTTCACCCTCGCAATCAGCTATCAAGTCATGGTGATTAAATTATACATAATGTGTATTTTATTTATTTATTTACTAAAATATTTACGATACAGCTAGAAGATTATTATTTTTGTAAAATACTTATTATTTTCATGAAGCAAAGAGTGAATTTTCTACTTGGGTTTAGAACTATCGCTTCTACACTTTTAATTGACAACTAATAGTTTATGTTCATTATTTCTGTCCATTTTCTACGAATTACTTGCAGAGAGTATTCGGAGTAAATGTTTTATTTTAGTAATAGTTCATTAAAGTTTAGTCATATGTTAATTACCATTTCAAATATTTATAAGTTTCCCCTTCCGTTAAGGATAATGATTCGAAATGAAGTTTCCTCTTTTTATAAAATTCTTGATAATTGTAATATTTTATTTAAAGGACGTAATTCTGGATTATTTGGAAATATTCAAATAAACTAGAATGAAGACAATAATACTAAGCAACATTATTAGAACAAAACATTGCTGTTTAAGAAATTGACAGAATCAAGCTTTCCTTAAAAAAGCAACGTAGTGTATGGGATTCGAACTGATGATCGTGGATAAAAACAAAACACTTGAGGAGCGCGCGCTAACCGTATACTCTACGAAGACATCAAGGTTCACTCTCTTAGCAGACGCATATAAGGAAATCACTACCACAAACTGCCTGATCGCTTCGCATATTTTGTGGCTTATTTCTTTTTATTTGTTTGTTTACGTATAAAATGTTTAATGCTTATTATTATTAGAACTGTGCAATATGTATAGAAACTAAGATTATGAAAGATTTACGTTGTATTTCTAATAAAGTTCCCCTCCTCTCTCTCTCTGTAAATTTCGCGCGCGTTTGCCACGCTTACGAAAATGGGACTTAGAATTTGACGATGAGTTTCGGAGATTTGTTTTATTAATTATAACTTCTTTATTTCTTAATTTTTTACAGAGATGTTTCTTTTTTGGAAATATTGGTTTTCATTTTCTGCATAATTCTAAGAAAACATTTAACATTTTCTATCATAAGGAAGAGAGTTTTTGGTCTCGGTCTCGTCTCGCGTCGAAAATCGCCGTTTCGATCTCGACCTCATTCCGATCAACAGAACATTGTCTCGATCTCGGTCTAGAAGGCCAAGTCTCTATCTCGTCTCGAACTCGAAATAAATTGTGGGATAAAATTAAATATATTTAAGCAGTATTATCTTATAGCTGTCGTTTTTCTCTATTCACTTATTTATTTACTTCATTCTTCAATATGGAATTATTGTAGTGATGGGCGCAAGAGTCTTGGTCTTGCAGTTTTTGCAAGAGTCTTGCATGCAAGGCCAAAACCAAGACCAAGACCAAGACCAGGAATCCCGATGCAAGACCAAGACCAAGGGGTGCAAAACCAAGACCAAGACCAAGACCATACCTGCAAGACCAAGACCAAGACCAAGAGTCTTGCACAAGTACCGGCACTACTTGATTTTTTTATATAATGTAAAAAATAAGGAGATGGATTTCTTGGCTTCAATAAAAATGCTGCTGGAGTGAATGTGTTCCCAGTAGTTTATGCAATCTGTGTGAGTCGATCTGCCCCTGTAGCATATAGCTACAGTATGTCGTTTTCTGAATTGGTTGATCGCGTTTCCTGTACATATTACTCGTTTTCAAGCCACTCAGGTGTCATCTTGCACCATGTGAGCTTTTTGGTGAACAAACACCGTGTGCATGGGTTTTCTCGGTATTTTTTCGTTTCCTCCTACTTTCTTCATTCCACCATTTCAGTCATTTCTCATCATCACTGTCTCTCTTAGTCTTGGTGCACAACGTGGACGTTAAACTAGGTACTTCATTTCATTTCAAAGCATATTAGTGGTGTTCTTCTTCCAAAACTAAAGAGAAATGTAGTATTGAACATCGGTAATACCGTACACCATAGGTGTCGACTACATGGGTATGGCCTTGGCTCCAAGACTCAAGCATCCGTTGGAAATTTTCAATGTGTGCTCATAAAACTAATATCGAAAAAACATTTTCATGACATTGACAAAAACTTGTGCATGTGACCGCAAGTTTGATTTCATGGGCGGATGCTTATACATTGAATAATTGTTTATTAATATAACTTTTAACCTCCTTAGGTATACGGCACCCGAGAATTGAACGATATAACATTATACTACAACAATAAATATATATTATAAAATTGAAAGTGACTATTTTTTGTGACTCCTAATCTCTTGAACCAGCCGACCGATCTCGATCAAATTTTCAACATAGATGATGTTTGGGCCTGGGAGTGTTTTCATCATTTCACTTTGACTGTAGAACTTAGGGGAGGAGAAGTTATAAAATAATAAATAAAACGTAATAACTCTTGAACCAAACTACCAATCTCGAAAAAAAATTAACATAGATGAGGTTCAGGTCTGGAATGTTATCTGTCAGTTCACTTTGACGGAGCAATGTAGAGGGGAGGAGGCGGGGAGATGTACAAAAATCAATATAAATAAAATAAAAATGACTAAGTTTGTGACTTAATAATTTTTGAATTGGTCTCAATCAAATTTTTAACATGTATGAGGTTCGGTCCTGGAAATTTTTTAAAGTTCGTTTCACTTTGACGGTAGAACCTAGGGGTGGAGGAAGGGAGCGGAGATATATATATATATATAAAATAAACAACACTTAATAACTTTTGAAACACCCGACCAATCTTGATCAAATTTTCAACATAGATGAAGTTCAGACCTGGAGCGGTTTTTATCATTTTACTTCGACGGTGCAACGTAGGGGAGGGGGAGGAGGGAGATATATGTATGTAAAAAATTAAAAATATAAGTGCTGTCTTTATGACTTCATCACTCTTGAACTAACCAATCGATCTCAATCAAATTCTCAACATAGATGAGGTTCGGACTTGGGGTGTTTTTTATCAAATCACTTTGACGGTAGAACTTAGGGTAGGAGGAGGGTATGGAAAATGTACAAAAGTAAATAAAATTTAATAACTCTTGAACCATCCGACCGAACTCGATCTCATTTTCAACATAGATGAGGATTGGACCTGAGATGGTTTCTGTCATATCACTTTGGCGATGCAGTTTAGGGGAGGGGGAATAAAAGAAATTTAAAAATGATAGAAAATGACCGATATTAAAATGGAGTCTGTATTTTAGGGGTTGCTGAGATAAACAGTGACACTTCCGATGCTATTTAAATCAAAGTTCAGCCCCGTAGCTTGGCGGAGGGAAGAGAAGATATATAAAAACGATTGAAAATGACAAATATTATTGTCGAAAACCATAGTTTTCCAAAAAGAAAAAAAAAATGAAATGAAATCTTTTAAAAATGAAATAAAATCTTTAAGTTTTACGTCCCACGGTTATGCCGGTCAGGCTAAAGGAAACGATGATGAGAGATGAGTGAAAATGGTGGAATGAAGACAATGGGAGGAAACGGAAGAACCTCGAGAAAACCCACGAGCACGGTGTTTCTCTACCACAAAGTCCACATAGCGCGAGCTGGGATCGAACTAGGGACCCCAAGCACCGGAGGTGAAAGCTCTACCACTGAGCCACCGCGCTCCCCGCCATAGTTACTCAGTTCACTGAGTTCAATACTGACACTTCCGATACCGTTTACGACCAAATTCAGCCTCGTAACTTGGGGAGAGGGAGATACATAATAATGATCAAAAATGACCAAATATTAGTGTCGAATCCATAATTTTCGGCGTTGCTAAGGTGAACAGTGATACTTCCGATCCCGTTTAAATGCAAATTCAGCACCGCAACTCGGGAGAGGAACAAGATATATAACATTATCGAAAAATATCATTATTAATGTTGAACTCATGGTTTTCGAGGTCATTGAGATGAACAATGACACTTCCGATGCCGTACCTCGCAACATGGGGGAGAAGGAGATATATAAGTTTATTGAAAATAATCGATATTAGTGCCGAATCCATAGTTTTCGGGGTCTCTGAGACGAACAGTGACACTTCTGATGTCGTGTAAATTCAGATTCTTGGGGAAGAGGATGGGAGAGAAATATAAAAATAATCGAAAATGACCTATATCAGAGAGCGCTTTACTAATAGTAAAAATTGACTGACTAACGAAATTTATTATTATTATTATTATTATTATTATTATTATTATTATTATTATTATTATTATTATTATTATTATTATTATTATTATTATTATTATTATTTAAGTTTAACCCAACGAAGTGGGTAATTGATGCTAGTAATCCATATTCACAAGTGAGACTTCAAATAACCTGGAGTTTGATGCCGTTATTTTGTATTTCCAATACGGGTCTAAAGTATTTATATATACTGAGTTTACACACACACACACACACAAAAAAAAAAAAAACATAGAGAGTTGAATCGTTTTCAGTTTTCACTCAAATAATTTTATTTTAATTTTCTCTCTCTTTTTTAGTCAATATTGCTAAATATATCATTATCTTCATAATAGTTATTCTGCCATTATTGGCAGGGTATTTGCTCGAACTGAGAAGCTTCGACGTTCGGTGGTCCTCAGCTAGTCTCTTCGTCTTGACGTAGCAATTTTCTGTTTTAATACCTTCCTTCAACTAGTCTCCTTCGCTCCCTCCCTCTCTTTCCTTCCACAATACCCTCCAGCACGTCCCTCATAATACAGTTCCTCCTCAGCCAATATCCTAACCAGTCCCTCTTCCTCCTCGTAACAATATCTAAAATTCTTTTTTTCCCTACTGCTATTTTTTTAACACCTCATTCGTTGTCCTTTCAACACAGCAAATTCTCTCCTTTTCTTCTCCATGCCCATGTATCGAAAGCCTGCAATTTTTTCATCAGTTTTGCAGTAATGTCAATGTTTCTGCCCCATTGAGTACATATTGGAATCAATAAAACAAAATCTCAATATTTAACTGGAGGTTTGATTAATACAAGGATTAGCTAATCGTGGTTGAAAAGTAAAATCTGACGCCTTTAGAGTGTAAAAATAATTTTGCAACTGTGCCGTCTTGATTTTCTTTCATGCGTCTCAGGGGTAGCCTCCCCAGTTTGGGAACGAGTGGAGTGTTGGATCTGTTAAAAAAATATAAGCAGATTACGAAACGTTGTGATTTAGGCATATCT